>NC_090270.1:303540074-303851574 GCF_040414725.1 Anabrus simplex
TGAAAAGTGGTGGCAAAAGGGGCTCTGGTTAAGACGCAGCAGGTCGTTATGCTACTTAGGTTCCAGAACGGGTAAAAAGAAAAAAAAAAGTAAATAAATAAATACAATGTAAATATTAATCTTATACCAGTTGTACAGTATCATTTGAAGTAATTCCACATACTGTATATCAGTTGACTATATTTATAAGTAGTACAGGAGATATTATAAGTAGAATTTTGTAAACAATATAAATGTATTAAGGATGAGCTATGTGTTTAATGGAAAACATTGTTAGCGTAAATTGTATAATATTGTATTATAGGAAAATTTTCTTCTCTTGTTAATTTAATATTTAGTGCTTGACAATAATGTATTTTAGTGTACCATTTGCCACCGTGGTAGACACCTCATTTGCGAATAAATAGATTTTGATTTGATTCGAAAAGGGGCCCCAGGGGCTCTGAACTTTGGAGCGTGGGTTGGCGACCACGGCGCCCTTAGCTGAGTCCTGGCAATGCTTCCACTTACTTGTGCCAGGCTCCTTACTTTCATCTATCCTATCCGACCTCCCTTGGTCAACTCTTGTTCTTTTCCGACCCCGATGCTATTAGGTTTGCGAGGGCGAGGGAGCCTTTCATTTTCACGCCCTTTGTGGTCCTTGTCTTCCTTTGGTCGATATCTTCATTTTTCGAAGTGTCGGACCCCTTCCATTTCTTCTGATTGTGTTATATAGAGGATGGTTGCCTAGTTGTACTTCCTCTTAAAACAATAATCACCACCACCATCATCTTACTCGCGAACAAACGAGATTATCTTTTGAAGACGCAGAGCAAAGTTCTCTGTGAAAAAAGCCCAAAAGCTTGTTATCGTATCTACATACAAACTACCGGTATAATTATCTATGTAATGTGATCATCATTCATTGTACAAAATTGGAATCACCAGTATACTGTATTTCAAGGAAAGTGTGTGTTTGGTGGTTAATTACACTAATGCGTGTATTTCATGTACATCATCCTTTAATTGGCCAGTTTCATTTGTAAATGGTCTGAAGGAATGCAGTTTATCAGGTTCCTATTGACTCAAGGGGAAGTATAACTGGGCAACCATCCTAAGCAAAATTTGAAAAGTTCCAACAATGCTTAGAATGAATGTACTGTCCAAAGAAATACGAGCCCAATAAAGGGCTTGAAAATGAAAGACTCCCCAGGCCTCGGAAACCTAACACCGTCGGAACAGAGAAAGAACAACAGTTGACCAAGGAAGGTCGGATAAGAAATATGAAAGCTAGTAGCCTGACACAAATAACTGTAAGCTATGTCAAGCTCAAAAATGCTACAAAAATGAACGCCTCCGGGACCCCTTTTAGTCTCATTTTACGACAGGCTAGAGATACTGTGAGTGTATTCTACCGGCCCCACCCACAGGGGGAAAGTAACATTATTATTGCTATTATTATTCCTGTCCTTACTAAATTCGTTAGTCAGTCCGTACCGTAGTTAGGTCTAGTTTTACGGCTGAATACCCTTCCTTACGCCAACGCTGTATGGTGGGACGTCATCAGTATTACGTGTTTCTGTGGTGGATGGTAGTGTGATGTGTTTAGTGTGTATGAAGATAATAATATCACCGGTTCCCCGGCTATTTAAACTGCGCGCCTTCTCTACGGCCATCTATGCCAACGGACTTGAACTTGTAAACTTCCGAAGAATTTCGTCTTCTACAGTTGTATGGTTCTAACATCGATTTGCTAGCTCACTCTCACGCACCAAATACAAACCTAGAACTTAGGAAATTTCATTTTTGTTATTGGTAACCTTTTTCTGAAGATAGTTTTTTTTTTAATGTACCGAAGTTGTCAACACTTCAGCTGGTTCCTCCTTTACTGTAATCTAAATATTAGATGCCTGTAAATATGTTCTGTAGAAAATCAAAACCGGGGTTGTGTACATGAATCCAGCCTATCAGCAAAGTGTGGTTCAATTTAATCGGAAAGCTTTCCCTTGCAGAACTACATAAACAGGGCGGCCGTCTTGTCTGAATTGCTCCAGTGCCTGGGAGTGTGACTTGACGGAGGCCTAGGAGGCAGAGGCGCGGCCTGCTTGAACAATATCCAGCGATACAAGGTAATGGCAGAATTTTCCTAAACATGTGATAGTGCCTGCGGGTAGTTTGATGGGAAGGTTTTAGCCGTCTTTTAAATGTAATTTTGTAAACTGGTGGTTAAATGTACGATTTTCGGCGAAGTCTGAGGACTCTGTTTCTATTCCCTACAGGGAAATACGTAATGTAAGGGAAAGAAGCGTGGTGACCCTCTGCCGTCTCTCATTCAACCTTGCAATTAGGTGACTAAACTTTTCAAACTCTAAATTTTGTAAATCTCGTCTTGGTTTTAAAGGTTCCTCCTCTTGTAGAATGGGATTAACTTCTGTATCTTTGGGCCGTAAGCCCACTTATGTTTTTAGTAATTTCTATAAGAAGTGTTGGAGTTTCGCCTCCTTGCCTTTTGTTAACGGCCGGTTATGTGCAAGCTTTTCTCTTTTACTTTTAAGGCCATGTAGTATGGATAATTATGCCCCTGTTTATCCTGTATTATCCATAAGGCAACTGTTCTTCGTTGCAGCTCAAAACGCTTAAAAGGCTTGTCATTCACTAAACCAACCATCGCAAAGGGGTAACCTAAGTCTAGTGGTAGCCCACGTCTTGGACTCAGCATACGCCAGTGGTCTGTTGTTTTCTCAGAAGACAGTCGTTTCTGTCTTGGTGCCAGTGATGGTTGCAGGTTGGTAAGAGGGAGGCCAAGTGAGCTCTTGGAACCAAGCTGTTTGCGGCGTCGACACACTGGACCTACACCAGGTGTTAAGGCCACCACATACAGAAAGCTAAGCTACGCTACGCAACCCAACGAAAAAAATCGCTCCAATGGAGTTATATGGAATGGCACACACAGGCTGCTTTGCTAAGCTAAGCTAACCTAAGCAATGCCAAGCTCAATTTTACAGATCGCTAAGGAGGCGATTTTCATAGTTGTAGCTAGCTTGGCGCATGAGCACAGTCACTTTTTTCCCGGCGTCTAGCAGTGGACGCGTCTTTCCCGAAATACGTTAATATATCAGCTGTTATATTGCTTAATTGTTTCTGTGCTTGTTAATTAGCATGGGAAGCAAAGGTTAAAATATTGATTGAAGAGATACAACAATATACTTGTCTGTCAAATTATTGAAGAGATGCAATCATGAAAGACAACTGTTGGCAAGAAATAAACGAAACTCTGGAAATTGTTTGTACGTATCATTTATTGCTTTTACATACATGTTTAACCTCCATTCTATAATAGTAGTTCTTATTCAGTTTTCTTAATAGAGAGAAGTTCATGAAACTGTTCCTTATATAAAACCCAAACCCCATGGCACTACAGCCCTTGAAGGGCCTTGGCCTATCAAGCGACCGCTGCTCAGCCCGAAGGCCTGCGGATTACGAGGTGCAGTGTGGTCAGCACGACGAATCCTCTCGGCCGTTATTCTTGGCTTTCTAGACCGGGGCCGCTATCTCACCGTCAATAGCTCCTCAATTCTAATCACGTAGGCTGAGTGGAGCTCGAACCAGCCCTCAGGTCCAGGTAGAAATCCCTGGACGGGAATCGAACCCGGGGCCTCCGGGAAAGAGGCAGGCGTGCTACCCCTACACCACGGGGCCGGCTGTTCCTTATTTAGACGAAAGTAATTTGTAATTCTTCATGATTCTCTGCAATGCTTGAATCAGATGATGAAATTCACCATGAATTACTCTCCCTCAAATCTTGCGTACACAGAATCTTCTCCTCTTTCTGTATTTTTTCTTCGTCTTCCTGGACAGAGATCAATAAAGAAAGGCCTTCTCTTCAATTAATCCGCCATCTTTAAACGGCTGCATAGCACTGTTTAGCTTAGCTTTTTATTTGTGACATAGCATAACATAGCTTGGCATCGCTTAGCATAGCGTAGCTTATCTTAGCTTTCTATGTGTGGCGGGCGGACTTTATGATCTGGGGAGCGATTTCCTTTAACAGCAGGAGTACACTCGTAGTTATTTCAAGAACTTCGACTGCGGATTTATACGTTAGGCTGCTCGTTGAACTGGTTGTGCTGCCATTCATTCGCAATATTCAAGAGTGTTTTCCAACAGGATAACACTCGTCCTCATACCATTGGTGTCGCCCAACGTGCTCTGCAGACCGTCGACCAATCGCCTTGGCCTGCCAGATCACAAGAACATGCGCCCGTTGAGCACTTGTGGGACATTATGGAACGACAATTCCAGCGTCAACCAATACCTGCATGAACCGTTGCTGATTTGTCTGACCAAGTGCAACATCCGTGAAACTCCATCCCACAAAATGACATACGGCACCTGCACGACACAACGCATCCACGGCTGCATTCAAAAGCGGGGTGACTACAGCAGTTATAAATGTACCACCATGCCACATGCCTTCTCACGCATTCTTGAACCTGTGTCCTGGAAACTTTAATCAAATAAATATGTTACCTAGACAATTCCGTAACCTTCTTCTAAACTAATGTATTCTTGGTGTTGGTATTTCATTTTCCGCCAGTGAAACTTACTGTGAGTTGGAGCATGAAACAGCTTTTTCTTTAATTCGTAATAAATCCTCTTCGGAGGTCATTATGAAACACAGCACATTCCACTTAGAACGTTCTAATAGAAGTGCGATTAATCCCAAAATAATTGTTAGTGCAAAACATATGACATATCCGTGGCAATATAAATGGTCCGTTATTGGCCCTCACAGTGCATTGGCACTGCCGGTAGCTTCAAGTAGCCTACGCAGTGGCCTCCACGGTATGCACTAGCCATGCGTCTTGGTAGGTGTGCTAGGTACCAACTGATGTGCCCAACCTAGCACACGGGGGCGAAACGCTGGCAACCAGGAATGAGTTAGCTGGAAAATTTATAAGACCCTTTATATTGGTATTATAAATTTACTCATTCGGGACAAATATTTCAGATTCCCTATGGGAATCAACGCCTATATTATCCGTGGCAGTCTCGAGTTATCAGTACCGGGTGAGTTGGCTGTGCGGTTAGAGGCGCACAGCTGCAAGCTTGCATCCAGGAGATAATGGGTTCGAACCCACTGTCGACAGCCCTGAAGATGATCATCCGTGGTTTCCCACTTTCACACCAGGCAAGTGCTGGGGCTGTACCTTAATTAAGACAACGGCTGCTTCCTTCACACTCCTAGCCATTTTCCTATCCCATCGTCGCCATAAGAACTATCTGGGTCGGTGCGACGTGAATAATAATAATAATAATAATAATAATAATAATAATAATAATAATAATAATAATAATAATAATGATGATGATGTGGTGTAGGCTTGGCACCATTTAGACAAACATACTTGATAATTGGCCTTTAAGTGAAAACGTTATTGACCTCGCACCAGTTCTCGGATTAGCATTCAATGGGCTCTCGAAGTCACGGCGCAACGTTTTAGGAAGACAGATATTGCTACACTTCAACTGCGACTGGCAGGCGCTGCGTTTCCAGTGGTGACAATCCTCAGCCCAGCAAATAATTAAGTCATATCCCATGAGAATATACCGATCTGTAAGTTGGGTTGCCTAATGCAACATGAGCTTTAGAGATAAAGATTTTCAGTCCAAAGTCCCGTTGTGTCCGGCAACCCCTCTGCTTTTTCTGTGCTGCGGGATGGTCTACTTTTACGTTAGTAAAAGCAAAGGCTGCAGGTTCATATTAGAAGCAAAGGAACATGTCTTTCTACGATTCAAAGCATTGTGCACGAGAGGAGGTGTATTTTTTGACTTTATTACTCCGTTCACAGTATTGCATTCATAAACGTTCCCGTTACATTGTGTTTGTTATTGAATTGAGCAGGGGCGTTGTAGTAACGACGAGTTGATGGATATACAGTTAGTGTATAGGGAACTCGAAGAAATGGATTTGTTTTTGTAGGGCTACATACGTGGGATAATATAACCAACTTTACTTGATAACTAGGAAGTTCTTGTGGGAAGAATTAGGTCAGAAAGTCGAGTGTTGCCGAGGGTGCAAGAAAGCGTTATGAGGCGCATAGTGCTTTGTGTGGAACAAGAAGATGGGTTATTTCGAACATGTTTTGTAAATAAAATAAAATGGTACGTGACGCTAACGAAATAATTCCACTCTTTGTTCACGTGGTTCTGCATTCCAATGGCCGGCCCCGTGGTGTAGGGGTAGCGTGCCTGCCTCTTACGCGGAGGCCCCGAGTTCGATTTCCGGCCAGGTCAGGGATTTTTACCGCGACCTGGTTCGAGGTCTACTCAGTCTACGTGATTAGAATTGAGGAGGTATTTGACGGTGAGATAGCTGCCCCGGTCTAGAAAGTCAAGAATAACGGCCGAGAGGATTCGTCGTGCTGACCACATAACATGTCGTAATCTGCAGGCCTTCGGGATGAGCAGCGGTCGCTTCAAGGGCTGTAGTGCCATGGGGTTTGGTTCATTCCAATACTGGACTCTTTCACCTTTAGAGTAGATCATCCCGTTATACAAAGGTTGCCGACTCATCTAAATGTCTCCGTCATTTGAAAAGCAGGCCGACTCAATGGTTAAATTGTTTGCGTGCTGGCCTTTGGTCCAGGGGCCCCGGATTCGATTCCCGGACGGGTTTGGGATTTTAATTTCCAATAGTTCATTCCGATGGCTCGGGCATTGGGTGTGTTTTTCAGACAATAATTTGGTGATCTTCGGTTAATAAACTGTGTGTGTTTTCCTGTCTATAAAGAATATTAGACAGACTGTCACTGCTATCGTGTTGAGCAGTGCTAACAACAAAATAATGCTTTGAATATTGTAGATATTTGCTTTATTTTTAAAGAATTTGTTTTATGTCACACACAGATAGGTTTTATGGCGACGATGGGATACGAAAGGGCTAGAAGTGGGAAGGAATCGGCCGTGGCCTTAACTAAGGTACATCCCTAGCATTTGCCTGGTGTGAAAATGGGAAACCACAGAAAACCGTCTTCAGGGCTGCCCAGAGTGGGGTTCGAACCCACTATCTCCCGGATGCAAGTTCACAGTTGCGCGTCCCTAACCGCGCGGCCAACTCGCCCGGTAGGTCTTTGCTAATATGAAAAACAACTTTTATGAAACAGAACAAAAATGTGTTAACATTGTAAGTGATAGAGTACAGTACACTGTACCCAATTGAACATGTGGTTGGCTATTCTAGTTTAAATTTGTTTGCATTCTGTGTGTTTTGTGCTCTCATATCTCGTCCTTGCCGAAATTAAATGTTATGAAATGTGAGGTAAGTAATGTAATTGAACTGCAGCATGTTCACCTACACGCCTGTCGAAATGATAATGAATTACGGCTAAATCCTCGATATAACGATAACTCCTCCTCTGCGAACCATGCGACCTTGCCGCGGTGGGGAGGCTTGCGTGTCCCAATGATGCAGATAGCCGAGCCGCAGGTGCAACCATATCGGATGGGTATCTGTTGAGAGACCAGACTAACGAATGGTTCATCGAAAGGGGGGTAGCAGCCTTTCGGTAGTTGCGAGGGCGGCAGTCTAGATGATTGACTGATACGGCCTTGTAATAATACTCAACATGGCTTAGCTGTGTTGATACTGCTACACGGCTGAAAGCAACGGGAAACTACAGCCGTAACCACCTCCCGAGGACATGCAGCTCTCTCTGTATGAATGATGTACTGATGATGGCTTCCTCCCGGGTAAAATATTCCGGAGGTAAACTAGTCCCCCATTCGGATCTCCGGGTGGGGACTACACGAGAGGGGGCGATCATCAGGAAGATGGATACTGACATTCTGCGAGTCGGAGCGTGGAATGTTAGAAGTTTGAATCGTTGTGGTAGGTTAGAGAATCTGAAAAGGGAGATGGATAGGCTAAAGTTAGATGTAGTTGGTATAAGTGAAGTACGTTGGCAGGAAGAACAGGATTTTTGGTCAGGCGACTACCGAATTATCAACACGAAATCAAACAGGGGTATTGCAGGAGTTGGTTTAATAATGAATAAGAAAATAGGGCAGCGGATAAGCTACTACGACCAGCATAGTGAAAGAATTATTGTCGCCAAGATAGACACCAAACCAATGTCCACCACAATAGTGCAGGTCTATATGCCTACTAGTTCAGCGGATGATGAAGAAATTGAAAGAATATATGAGGAGATAGAAGATTTAATACAATATGTCAAAGGTGACGAGAATCTAATTGTGATGGGAGACTGGAAGGCAGTGGTAGGCCAAGGAAGAGAAGGTAGCACAGTAGGAGAATTTGGATTGGGACAAAGGAACGAAAGAGGAAGTCGGCTGGTTGAATTCTGCACTGACCATAATTTAGTCCTCGCCAATACTTGGTTCAAACACCACAAACGACGGCTGTATACGTGGACGAGACCTGGAGACACTGGAAGGTATCAAATAGACTTCATTATGATTAGGCAGAGATTCAGAAACCAGGTGTTCAATTGCAAAACTTTCCCAGGAGCAGACGTGGACTCTGACCACAACTTGTTGGTCATGAAATGCCATCTGAAGTTAAAGAAATTGAAAAAAGGAAAGAATGCAAAAAGATGGGATCTAGACAAGTTGAAAGAAAAGAGTGTGATGGATTGTTTCAAGGAACATGTTGCACAAGGACTAAATGAAAAGGCCGAAGGAAACACAGTAGAGGAAGAGTGGAGAGTCATGAAAAATGAAGTCAGTAGGGCTGCTGAAGAAATGTTAGGAAGGAAGAAAAGATCAACTAAGAATCAGTGGATAACTCAGGAGATACTAGACCTGATTGATGAACGACGAAAATACAAGAATGCTAGAAATGAAGAGGGCAGAAAAGAATACAGGCGATTAAAGAATGAAGTGGATAGAAAGTGCAAGGTAGCTAAGGAAGAATGGCTGAAGGAGAAGTGCAAGGATGTCGAAGGCTGTATGGTCCTGGGAAAGGTAGATGCTGCATACAGGAAAATCAAGGAAACCTTTGGAGAAAGGAAATCTAGGTGCATGAATATTAAGAGCTCAGATGGAAAGCCACTTCTAGGGAAAGAAGACAAAGCAGAAAGATGGCAGGAGCATATCCAACAGTTGTATCAAGGTAACGATGTAGATAATTTGGTTCTGGAACATGAAGAGGCTGTTGATGCTGATGAAATGGGAGACCCAATTTTGAGGTCAGAGTTTGACAGAGCTGTGAGTGACCTAAATAGGAACAAGGCACCTGGAATTGATGATATTCCCTCTGAATTACTGACTGCCTTAGGAGAAACCAGCATGGCAAGGTTATTTCATTTAGTGTGCAAGATGTATGAGACAGGAGAAGTCCCATCCGATTTTCGGCAGAATGTTGTTATACCTATTCCCAGGAAAGCCGGTGCTGAGAGGTGTGAAAACTACCGTACTATTAGTTTAGTATCTCATGCCTGCAAAATTTTAACACGTATTATTTACAGAAGAATGGAAAAACAAGTTGAAGCTGAGTTGGGGGAAGATCAATTTGGCTTCAGAAGAAATGTAGGAACACGTGAAGCAATCCTGACTTTACGTCTGATCTTAGAGGATCGAATCAAGAAGGACAAGCCCACGTACATGGCGTTCGTAGATCTAGAAAAGGCATTCGATAATGTTGATTGGACCAGGCTATTTATGATTCTGAAGATGATAGGGATCAGATACCGAGAACGAAGAATTATCTACAACCTGTATAAAAATCAGTCCGCAGTGATAAGAATCGAGGGCTTTGAAAAAGTAGCAGCAATCCAGAAAGGAGTGAGGCAAGGCTGCAGTTTGTCCCCTCTCCTTTTCAATGTTTACATAGAACAGGCAGTAAAGGAAATCAAAGAGAAATTTGGAAAGGGAATCACAGTCCAAGGAGAGGAAATCAAAACCTTGAGATTTGTCGATGATATTGTTATTTTATCTGAGACTGCAGAAGATCTCGAGAAGTTGCTGAATGGTATGGATGAAATCTTAGGTAAGGAGTACAAGATGAAAATAAATAAGTCCAAAACAAAAGTAATGGAGTGCAGTCGAACGAAGGCAGGTGATGTAGGAAATATTAGATTAGGAAACGAAGTCTTAAAGGAAGTAGATGAATATTGTTACTTGGGTAGTAAAATAACTAACGATGGCAGAAGTAAGGAGGACATAAAATGCAGACTAGCACAAGCAAGGAAGAGCTTTCTTAAGAAAAGAAATTTGCTTACTTCAAACATTGATATCGGAATTAGAAAGATGTTTTTGAAGACTTTTGTGTGGAGCGTGGCATTGTATGGAAGTGAAACATGGACGATAACTAGCTCAGAAAGAAAGAGAATAGAAGCTTTTGAAATGTGGTGTTACAGAAGAATGCTGAAGGTGAGATGGATAGATCGAATCACGAATGAAGAGATACTCAATCGAATTGGTGAGAGGAGATCGATTTGGCTACATTTGACGAGAAGAAGAGATAGAATGATAGGACACATCTTAAGACACCCAGGACTTGTTCAGTTGGTTTTTGAAGGAAGTGTAGGTGGCAAGAACGGTAGGGGTAGACCAAGGTATGAATATGACAAACAGATTAGAGCAGATGTAGGATGCAATAGTTACGTAGAAATGAAAAGGTTAGCACAGGATAGGATGGCATGGAGGGCTGCATCAAACCAGTCTACGGACTGATGACTCAACAACAACAACAACGATAACTACCTTGACAACAATACGTTTTTCTGGTCCGCCCGATATCATTGTATCGATATTTCACTCCACAGACAAATCCTAGCTATAATTACCACTCATATAAAACGTCTAGTCCGCCTCTGTGGTGTAGTGGTTAGCGTGATTAGCTGCCACCCCCGGAGGCCCGGGTTCGATTCCCGGCTCTGCCACGAAATTTGAAAAGTAGTACGAGAGCTGGAACGGGGTCCACTCAGCCTCGGGAGGTCAACTGAGTAGAGGTGGGTTCGATTCCCACCTCAGCCATCCTGGAAGTGGTTTTCCGTGGTTTCCCACTTCTCCTCCAAGCGAATGCCGGGATGGTACCTAACTTAAGGCCACGGCCGCATCCTTCCCTCTTCCTTGTCTATCCCTTCCAATCTTCCCATCCCCTACCAAGGCCCCTGTTCAGCATAGCAGGTGCGGCCGCCTGGGCGTGGTACTGGTCATACTCCCCAGTTGTATCCCCCGACCAAGAGTCTGAAGCTCCAGGACACTGCCCTTGAGGCGGTAGAGGTGGGATCCCTCGCTAAGTCCGAGGGAAAAACCGAACCTGGAGGGTAAACAGATGATGATGATGATGATGATAAAACGTCTAACATTACTCTCCATGAACATAAATAATATTTTTAGGGTACAACCAAACTTCTGTAACATAACTCAGATGTTCGATACCTCGAAGGAATTTCGTTTCCCATCTAAGAACCAAAACCTCACGGCCAAGAAGTTCCATGGCCTACCAAGCGGCCACTGCTCACCCCAAAGGCATGTATATTATGATGTGTCGTGTGTTCTGCACGACGAATCCTCTCGGCCGCTATTTTTGGCTTCCTAGACCCGGACCGCCATCTCACCGTCAGGTAGCTCCCCAGTTATAATCACGCAGGCTGAGTGGACCTCGAACCAGCCCTCAGAACCTGGTAACAATCTCTGATCTATCCGGGATTCGAACCTGGAGCCTCCGGGTGAAAGGCAGGCCTATACACCGCGGGGCCGGCGCTTATTTCACGGCGGTGTCGTATATTTTACGTGTTGTATATTTTATACAACTTGAATTCTATTACCTTAATTTTTTGATTGTCCACGTGTAAAATATTTTTTCTATTACTCAAAGTTACGCAGAACGTTATGCTTAAGCGTACCCGATAATCCCCACATATAATTAATTCCCACAGCAGAAAGCCAATGGCCGTAGCCGTGTTGAAACACCGGATCCCATGAGATCTCCGAAGTTAAGCAACATTGGGCGTGGTCAAGATTTGGATGGGTTGCCACGAGCTGTTGGTGGCGGGTAAAGGAATGCAGGAACGGAAAGGAACTGGCCACCCTACCGTACGTAAACTCCGGCTCAGGCACACCTCTGCGGAGGTTCGGACCTGCCTTCGGGCAGAATACACCATTACCTTACCTTTATAGTAGAAACCTGATATTAAGTCACCTTATACATGAATAAATATTTTCCACATTTTATGTTGGTATGAATTTGTAAATATCCTAAAATAAGGCATAAAAATATTGATTTTAGAAACATTGAATTTTAATACGATACCTAATAATATTAATAATGTAGATGTAGAAAACATAATGTCCGCCTCTGTGGTGTAGTGGTTAGCGTGATTAGCTGCCACTCCCGGAGGTCCGGGTTCGATTCCCGGCTCTGCCACGAAATTTGAAAAGTTGTACGAGGGCTGGAACGGGGAGCTCGATTCCCACCTCAGCTACCCTCGAAGTGGTTTTCCGTGGTTGCTCATTTCTCCTCCAGGCAAATGTCGGGATGGTACCTAACTTAAGGCCACGGCCGCCTCCTTCCCTCTTCTTTGTCTATCCCTTTCAATCTTCCCATGACCCCCACAAGACCCCTGCTCAGCATGGAAGGTGAGGCCACCTGACTAGGGACTGGTCCTCCTTTCCAGTTGTATCCCCGACCCGAAGTCTCACTCCAAGACACTGCCCTTGAGGCGGTAGAGGTAGGATCCCTCACTGAGTCGGAGGGAAAGGCCAACTCTGGTGGTTAAACGGGTTAAGAAGGAAAAGAAAGGATTGCTTTAGTGTTATAAAATGCTATTTTACGGCACATTAACAAGAGTTAAGGATAGGTTCGTCATGTTCTGCATAAGAAATCGTATTACCGGCATCGCTCATACCTCAGTCACTTTCATATAATTATATAAATATAATGTAACGAAAACTGCAAAAAATATTGAACACTAGAGTCTATTTGGATCGTTTGTTGCAGAAACAGCACTTCTCCACTTTTTGACACTATATGAGTTATTATTACTGCCATGATTAATGCACGAAGGGCTACCATTTTGTGCAGAAAAAACCACTTCTACCATATATCTCTGCCTGTCAGTCGCGAATGAAAGTTTCCGTTTTGTGCAGAAAGAACACTTATCCTGGAGAGGTGTTGTTTTTACTTCAAACCAGCCCGCTTCACAAAGCAGTTGTGTCAGTTTTTTCAGCTTGAGTCGCTAGGAAGATGTCGAAAAGAGATGCAAAAGGTCGCGTTTCATATAAATCAATTTATGGAGTTTCAGTATGAGGCAAATCATGTCTTAGGAAAATACTGTATTGATGGACCGTGCGTTCATACTTTCAAGTTGCTTATTTCTGCAACCCGTCTCCCTGTGTTACCAACTAGACATGCTTATCCACAAGGCTGTGTTCCATTAGATGAAAAGGAATTAGCAGACATAAAGAAGTTGGAATCTTACATACCAGAAGAACACCATGAGTATGCATGGACAACATCAGCGCAATAGAAGTGAGAAGTATTGTTCAAAGATAAGAGACTTACATGTTACTTGTATTATATTGTGTTGTTTGTTTTATATATTTTGAACATTAGAAAGGGACATAAAATGAGTATTCTTCAGTTAATATTTTTATACAATGTTATCTAATCATAATATGTGCAAATAATTAAGTCTTACAAATAACTATTAAATAATGGGTTTAAACACTGTATTTCCTCAGTACAAATAAAGTTCCTTTTGAAATTGAAATGATGTTAAAATCAATTAGTGGTGTTTGTTGCAGAAACAGCACATCTCCACCATTTTCAACAAAGTCTGTAAAGGAACGTATTGGACTAATTCATACAAACAACATATCTGTCATAGTCATTTCAACTGTAGAATAAGCATAATAAATATCGGAAGGATAGAAATGACATTACACACTACAGACAGTTTTTCCTGTTTTCTGAACAATATGGTACGTTGGAAAAGTGTCGTCTCTGAAACAAACGATTCATTTGTACTTCCGTAAGGTTTAATGTGCTGTAGAAATGAAATGAAATGGCGTATGGCTTTTAGTGCCGTGAGTGTCCAAGGGCAAGTTCAGCTCGCCAGATGCAGGTCTTTTGATTTGACACCCGTAGGCGACCTGCACATCGTGATGAAGATGAAATGATGATGAAGACGACACGTACACCCAGCCTCCGTGCCAACGTCATTAACCAATTGTGGTAAAAATTCCCGACCCTGCCGGGAATCGAACCCGGGACCCCTGTGACCAAAGGCCAGCACGCTAACCATTTAGCCATGGAGCTGGACCAATGTGCTGTTGACACTGATTGTAATACTCCTTATCTTATCAAACATACAGTATATACTGCACCCGCCCCTACCTAACTGGCACCGGCATGAGATCTACAGGGTCGCTAACAGGTCATGAAGTAAGAAATAAATAGGCGCTGAACTAAAGTAAGCTTAGAGGCGTACAAGGGAGGAGAAGCGGGGCATATAACTAAAAATGAGAACACCTTCGAATTAAAATATATGACTCACAAACCGGTTTATTGAACCTTAATGATAATGGGAAATGATGCATTAAATTACCCTAATGAATTACATTAAAATTTACAAATATTTGTTGTAGGTTGTTTGTGGACCTCTGTCCGTTATACGTGATAGAAACGAGTACGTTATCGCGAAGCGATGTATCGTGACATATAGCGAATGGAAACTTTATCATAACACTGAGGCTATATTATCGCTAACACATAAAACTAACATGCGTCCGACCACACGTCTGAGCAATCCCTATTCTAATAAAGACCTAGATTTCCCAATGAAATGACAAAAAAAAATGAAAATACACACATATGATACAACACCTGGGATCGAACCGACCCTCGCTATTCTAGGCATCGTCGAGCTGATGGACAGAACCACCACTGACCTTATGTACAACCACACATGACACAAAAACACATACATGGTACATGATATGCAAGAAAAACACGTAAAAGGCACTTGATCTTCCTTCTGACACTGTAGGCCTCCAATGCCTACGTTGAGCATCGAACTGACAACCTCTTGCGATGAAGGCAGGGTCCTGTAATCCCTATCTAATTATACTCGTACAATTACCAACGATTCATTGGCAAACATTACCATCATCGGCCGGGTCGTGTGTTAATTATTTCACAGCTCTGCCGTGTTAGGTAGATCACATTATTTCGCCGTTCAAAGAAATCAACTTCCCTTTTAACAGCCACGTCCTTCCTTCCTCCGCTTACGGGACATTCAGACAAAAAATACACGCTGGGCCAAGGCCAGACGGTGGTTCACCCTCCCCTAGAGGTCAACACCCACATTAACAGGCGTAACATTCCCTTTCAAAAGGAAACTGTAACACATCACTCGGACGTACTTCCACAATAAACTGCGGTCTTAAAATGACTCGCGCAACTCACCTTAAAATAAACACACATCTACCCAGCAGTATCATATCATTCTTACAACGCGATTCCCGTCTCATAATGGTAATCTTTGCCCGATTGTTATTATTATTATTATTATTATTATTATTATTATTATTATTATCGTCGTTCTACATAGCTTACCCGCTACCTTACTTATACGTGGCCATCGCGCGGAATCTATACAGCAATTACAACACAATTAAGCACTCGCGCGGCAATTAACATCTGATTACTGACTGCTAATTAATCGATGGTCGGCACACGGCTACTCTATCGTCACACGGCAATACATGCATTAATTAATTACTTTTCACCCGAATCGATGTTTAATACACTTATTATGATCACTTCCTGGCATATTTAATCACAGAATCAATTTAAACTTATCACTCCTTATCTAAGTATTTCAAAGGGTGGAAATTTTGAGGTTGTCACGTTGGCCGCTGGGTCTCGTAGTGACGTGCCTTTGCATACCGCAGTACTTACCGTTTTATATACCATGCACTTATCAAATTAATGAATACTCTAATAACTACTCTCACTGCACTCCCATAAACTAATTATTACTGGTCTTCTGACGCAAATAAACAACAGAAT
The DNA here is from genome assembly GCF_040414725.1 of Anabrus simplex. NCBI lineage: Eukaryota > Metazoa > Arthropoda > Insecta > Orthoptera > Tettigoniidae > Anabrus > Anabrus simplex. Next base: position 303,556,096 of record NC_090270.1, read on the forward strand.
CTCCCAAGAAAGAAATAATTGAATGAATCACTATCCTAAGCCAAGCTAAAGTATTCTATTCCCTTAATTATTTACACTCGATTACTCAGACCTGTAGTCGGTTTCCTAAGCTAAGAATTAATTACTACGCGCCCATTCCGGCGCTCTATTTCCACAGGACTACATCTTTAAATCCCTTATAGCGTCAGTTTACAATAAATATTCCCATCCCTTCTATGCATGCCAGATATTAGAACTTTGTACTCATCTCTATCACATGATGATGCCTTCGTCACCTCGGGAAGTCCATCCTGAGTTTACTCCTCCTCCATGGGCACCACGGTGATGATTTCCATTAATATTCCATCTTGAAGTTGCTGAGCCATTGTTTGATGATGTTGGAGCCGCTAACACTTAATCCTGCACAGACACAACGACACTGTTTAAATCACACTCCGGTTAACAGCGTTCAATGTGAACGTCCGGTCACGATCTCCTATGCGACTACGTAAGATTCTTATATTATAGTAATCATAATAATATGACTTTTCACGTCACGGTTTTCCAAAAAGTTAACACTGGCGTCACAGAGATCAAACTAAACACTGTTTATGCAAATTGGATTATTTCACCTTAAATAGGAATTAATTTCTATTGAACAAAGACCTAACGAGGGCTCAACGGAGCGTAGCTGCGCCGTCAATAAACCGCAAACCCGGACTGACGCTTGTCCCGTCCTGCAGTAGTTTTTACTAGGGAGCGGTACCCCTTCCCCTAATTTGCGTAGCGCCTATTCCCGGCGTACTCGAGGTAAAATAGTGCGGGTGACCGGTGACCAATATCTAGTTGGTGCGATTGAGACATGACTACTCAATTATCCTTCGGTGAATCTCTTTAAATTAATTAAAATCTGTTCTGCTTCCCCTACCACACGGGGTGAAGTCCCGATCTCGAGGAGCTGTCGTGAGACTAAACAGATGGCCCCAGTACTTTTCTACGCAGAAACAACACAGTATTCTTTCTTCGGCTGAAAGTTATCACGGAAGAGGACATTAAACACTCTAAATAAATGTCCCAATGACATTTATCCCTTTTAAATCGGGAGATGAGCCCCTAATTAGAGTTTTATTAATTTTCTATCTCGTAGGTAATTAAGTTGGCCAGTCCGATTCCAAGATGGCTCCTATATTCCGTTTCGAAAAAGTTAGTTTCCCCTCATTCTGTGAGTCTTGAGGAGGGATGTCTTCTCTCGAGTGGTGTCACAGGGAATCCCCATTCGTAACCCCTCCCGGGTCTAAGTTGGCTTGGCTTCATCTACGGGGCCCCCGCTACACAAAGGATAATACTGCGCAATAAGTCGCAGACAAAGAAATCTCGCAGAATAATTTTGAAATACACAGTTTATCTATCTCAATGGTATGAATATTAATTAGTTTCGGTATGACCTCTATTAATGATATGTATATTAATCATTTTCAGCGTTCTTTCCTTTTAATAGCATTGCGTGCGTAATTATGGAGATCGATATCAACCAAAGGTCCTTGGATCATGCCCCTGTCGGGTTCAATACTTCCTGCCTTATTTTCCTGTTGTCCTGTCTTTTTTATATGCAGACTAGCAAGATACCCGTGCTTCGCTACGGTATTATACTGAAATTTATAATTGAATGCTTATTGTTTTAGATATATAATCCGCCGAAATTCGCGGTCTGACTCGTTTTCTGCGAGAACCCACCAAAATTCCCGATCTGACTCGTTTTCTATTAGATTACGGCATGTTTCCTCCCATTTTTCAATCTTCTTTTCCAGCAATCGATTTCGTACTTCCCGGGCTAGGCTCAGGTATTCCTCCCGGTTAGTTGGGTCCGTAAATCTTTGCCATCTTTTCCTATAATCATTTTTGATATGGATAAAATCCTTCAGGAGATCCGGCGTGGTGTCATATTGGGTGCCTAGAAGGCACTGAACCCGTGGCCGGACTGCATTCTTAGTCATTACCCGTCCAGGAGCCGTTTCCAGCGCGGTCCGCATATTTGACGACGGTCCGGAACATTATTATTATTATTATTATTATTATTATTATTATTATTATTATTATTATTATTATTATTATTATTATTATTATTATTTGTTGCTGGAATGGATGATGACAGGAAAACCGGAGTATCCGGAGAAAAACCTGTCCCGCCTCCGTTTTGTCCAGCACGAATGTCACATGTAGTGAACGGGATTTGAACCACGGAACCCAGCTGTGAGAGGCCGGCGCGCTGCCGAGGATCCTTATAAGTACATTAAGAACAGTAAAATCAATTGGTCTCACCTCCTTCTACAACCCACCGCCGCTAAGTTTATTTACCGGCACCCCCCCCCCCCCCAAAAAAATTAAAATAAGGCTTGTTTCTTATGTTTAAAGAAGATTTCAAACACCAATGTTCACGTCTATTACCTTCAGTTTTGAGATATAAGTATCCCCATAAAAATAATTTACTTTTTTCACTTCATTTCACACTACTCCCCCCCCCCCCCTAAGTGAATTTTCCCGCAAAAAATACTTGTTTCTTTAATAGTAAAGGATCTTCTAAATACCAATTATCACGACTCTAACTTCTTCAGTTTTTGATTTATGTGTCCTCATGAAAGGAATTCAACTCCTTTACACTCCCGCCCTCAAAGATGGTTTCCCCCCAAAACGCGCTTTTCTTTGTTTTTAAAGGAGATCCAAATACGAATTTTCACGTCTGTAACAACTTTAGTTTTTATTAGATTTATGTATTCTCATTCAATTAATTCAATTTTTCAATTCTTTCACCCCCCCCCCCCTTCATTGGATTTTCCGAGAATACGTGTTTCTTTATTTTTAAAGCAGATTGCAAATATCAAATTTCACGTCTGTAACATCTTCATTTTTGAGATATCAGTAGCCTAATTAAAAGAATTCAACACCATTTTCAGTTACTTTTACCCCCCCCCCTCCACCCAAGTTGTATTTCCGAAAGCTAAAAATACACGTTCTTTTATGTTTAATAGAGATACAAAATACCATTTTTCACTTCTGTAACATGTTAAGTTTTTTGAGATAAACTGTAAAAATTCTCATTTTAAAATTTCACCCCTTTTGAGTTCCCCTTAAGTGGAGTTTTCAAACACAAATCACCTATGTTTCTTTAGATTTACAGGAGATTACAAACACCCACTTTTTACGTCTGTAACATTTTACGTTTCCAAGATATTCTGTAGATATAGTCTTTCAAAAATTCACCCAATTTGTCACTCCTGTTTAACCGCCATTAATTGGATTTTCCAAAACTAAAAAATACGTGTTTCTTTATTTTTAAAGGAGATCCCATATACAAATTTTCAGTTCTGTAATATCTTTCGTTTCTGAGATATATGTATCCTCATTAAAGGCATTCAACCCATTTTTCACCCTTTTACACCCCTCCTATTGGGATTTACAGGAAACAAAAAATACGTTTTCCTTTATTTTTAGAGAAGATTCTAACTACCAATTTTTACATCTGTAAATTTTAAAGTTTAGGATGTATACACACTCATTTTAAAAAATTTACCTTCCCCCCTTTTACCCCCCAATATTTGGATTTTCCAAAAACGAAAAAATACGTGTGTTTATTTATTTTTAAAGGAGATTCTAAATACCAATTTTCACATATATAACCTTTAAAAATTTTGAGATAGATACACTCATTTTAAAATATTACTCCCTTTTCACCCCCCCCCCGCTAAATTGGATTTTCCAGAAACAAAAAAAATACGTGTTTCTTTATTTTTAACGGAGATCCCAAACACCAATTTTCAGGTCTGTAATATCTTCAGTTTCTGATATATAAGTAGCCTCATTAAAGGCATTCAGCCACTTTTTAGCCCCTTTTCACTCCTCCTATTGCGATTTTCCGAAAACAAAAAAATACGTGTTCCTTTATTTTTAATGAAGGTTCTAAATACCAATTTTTACATCTGCAAACTTTAAAAGTTTGGAGATATAGATTCGCTCATTTTAAAAATTCACCCTCTTTTCACCCTCCCATTAATTGGATTTTCCAAAAACAAAAAATTACGTGTTTCTTTATTTTTAAAAGAGATCAAAAGTACCAATTTTCAGGTCTGTAATATCTTCAGTTTCTGAGATATAGGTACCGGTATTCTGATTAAAGGCATTCAACCCCTTTTTCACCGTTTTTCACCCCTCCTATTGGGATTTTCTGAAAACAAAAAAATACGGGTTTCCTTCTTTTTAAAGAAGATTCTAAATACCAATTTTTACATCTGTAAACTTTTAAAGTTTTGAGATATAGAGCAACTCATTTTAAAATTTCACCTCCGTTTTCACCCCCTTAGCGAAGGAATATCCAAAAATCCTCTCTTAGCGAGCACCTACGTCTTAAGATGAATATATCCCCAAAATTTCATCTCTTTATGTCCAGTAGTTTTGGCTCGGCGATGATGAATCAGTCAGTCAGTCAGTCAGTCAGTCAGTCAGTCAGGACAAGTTATTTTATATATATAGATTGCTTTTACTAACTGGTGTCAATTTAATACTCGAGTCACTTCTTTTGTGCTGCAAATACTAATTCTTAATTTCTTTGAAGTTCATGTATTTCCCCTTTTACTTTTATTTGGTTTTAGATAATAAGTATTTTAGGTGATATATCTACCTCGAATTTGAAAAAAGAATTAATGTATTGTAAATTCAGATAGCTGCTTTTCTTCTTAATGATGCCGTGTATGTTTTATATTTTTAGATTTTAAGTTATTCCTAACAAATGTTATTTTTTATTACACAAGAACCTCGTTTATCCGGATTAAGTTGGACCGGAACTGATCCGGATTATCTAAAATCCGGACAATCCGGAAAAATTAAAAACAAAGACAGTAGATGTTATATAATCTATTAACATAATTGTACAGTAATACCTTTTTTTAATCGTACAAAAAATATAAGAACACTTTTCTTACATTTACGACTCTGTTTTATGCACTAAAACAATGTGCGAGTTTTTTCCTCTTTTACATTTGTATAGCGTTTGCGCGCAGCACGATCACGAAGACGTTTTACTAACAGCAGTTCTGCCGGTGTGGTTTCAGTCAAGGATTCTAAATAGGTCATCAGTTTGTCCAGCTCCATGAGTCATTGCTTCTTCTGATGGAGCACCAGTTTCATTTTCGAATTCACCATCAGTAATGAAATGTCGTATGGCTTTTAGTGCCGGGATATCCCAGGACGGGTTCGGCTCGCCAGGTGCAGGCCTTTCTATTTGACTCCCTTCGGCGACCTGCGCGTCGTGATGAAGATGAAATGATGATGAAGACAACACATACACCCAGCCCCCATGCCATTGGAATTAACCAATTAAGGTTAAAATCCCCGGCCCGGCCGGGAATCGAACCCGGGACCCTCTGAACCAAGGGCAGTACGCTGGCCGTTCAGCCAACAAGTCGGACACCATCAGTGAATTACTAGTACGTTACATTCAGAAGAGTGTAGGTTTGAGTCCCACCTCGGCCGTCCTAGGAATGGTTTTCTACGGTTTCCCATGCTCAATTCCAGGTGAATGCCGGGACGGTACCTTTGATAGACCGTGGCTGAATTACTTCCAGTTCCTGTCCTTAACTATCATTGGGGGAAAAGACATTCAATAAGAGTCGACCCCGTAAAAGAAATACTGTACAAGTAAAAATTCCTTTTTTATTATTTTCCATCCGGATTAACCGGAGATACGGATTAATGAGGGCCGGGTAAACGAGGTTCTTGTGTGTTAATGTATAGTGACTAAGTCACCTGTAATTGGAGAAACATCACAGTTGGTGGTATGAAATGAAATAAATATGTTACGGAGTATTGTGGATGTGCAGAGGTGAAAGAAGGTGCTGGGGTGAACAGGTCTCAAAATACGAAATTAAAGTTAATTTAACAAGGTTATATTTTCTTTGCAAAATCAAGAAATAACAAGAGTGGCAGGTACAGAGTAGCAAGCAACCAATCGAAAATGTACAATTACAGTGTTACAGGATTTGGGCTCCGAGAGCCAGACACATAATTCTTGAGCAATGAGCCCAACTTTACTATATACAAGATTCAACAAAGGGGCAGAAGACCCCAATCATGCCCAGGAGCTCTTGCTCCCAATTACACAGTAAAGCCTCCTCGAGGCACGCAGAAACAAATTTTAAGAAAGAGCGACTCGCTCTTAAGTTCAAGCCTATCAAAGGCCACACCAAACTCTACTTTCAAGCTGTCCTCCAAGTACATGAAAACAGGGGTAAAAATACCCAACCTACTGAGGCCTATTAAGAAAAGAAACAGGTCAATTACATGGCCTCTAAAATACCAACTTGAGAGGAGGCGTTCTTGCACTCCTAATATACTTTATATAAAACCTACTTGGCGCTAGGCCGTTAATGCAAGGGCTAATCCCATCCTAAAGAGGTGACTTATATAAGAAAACGATTTACATTACATTAGAAGGGGAGAAACGGTTGTGAAAATAAGTTCACCTCAAAGCAATATGAGTGGGAGCTCGGGAGGGTTAAGCACTCTCTATCCCAATTTGTAGTTTAAAAAGATAGAATTGATACCAAGTGTCTTTACATTTTAGAGGAAGGTTACATGGTAAAAGGCTTCGGACCTGCCCCGAGAGTTAAACTGCTGAGCTAGCAAGAAAAGAAGTTATTAGAAGGCCATTACCTGGTGGTTGAACTGCTGCCCGAAGAAAGAGGCGCTTCCCGCCCCCTGCTACGTACTTTACACACTGATAGATGTTACTGAAGTGGCGCGGAGACCCGAAAATCAGCAGTTTATATACCCTCGTGGAAAGTTCGAGGCGTTTCAGGAATGAGAACACCCGCCCACAATCATTTTATTGGCTAATAACGAAAACCCCTACACTAGATGAAGAAGAAACACATTATTGGTGGGAAATTAATTACAGAAATTACTCATTGGTCGAATTCAAAGTTGGCGGAAAGTGGAGGGTTATACAGCCAACCTAAACAATGACAGAAATAAATTTAACAAAGAACAAACTTATGAACACAAAATTTCACCAAAACACAGTTCTTTCACTTCGCACTAGGGTGCACGATTGTAGTTCTTAAGTGGTGTCCTCTAGAAGAGAATGTTCACTCTTCTTGCTACAGATAAAACAAAAACGAATCGAAACTGACATAGTTCAGAACACTTAAAAATTTATAGTAATGACATCTTCTGAGAAATCGTTGAATTAATATGGAAGTTAAAGTTCAGGCTTCCTCCAGTAGAGGAGTTTTAACTGGCGCAAAGTTTGAATTAGCGGCGTGGAGGTGTACCACCCGGTACAAAATAAATAAATAAATAAATAAATAAATAATAATAATAATAATCGTATGGCCTCAGCTACCGTGTGCAGACATTTCAATTTGACGCCATCTGGCTGTCTGCTCGTCAATTTCGACATTCCGTTTTACTCTAGGCCCCCACTAGATGGCAGGCCGAGTAAACCGAAACTCTCTTGGGCGTCTATGGCTGAGATTTAATGAATTTTGTCGGGTAAACACCAAATGTGTCACCAGAGATCTTTTACATGCCGACATCGTACGACATGGAGTGTCGAATGGACTTTTTTCCGCCCTTCAAAAATCCGACTACCTCTGCCGGGTTTGAACCCGCTATCTTGGGATCCGGAGGCCGACACTCTACCGCTGATCCACAGAGGCAGCTAATAAATAAATAAATAAATAAATAAATAAATAAATAAATAAATAAATAAATAAATAAATAAATAAATAAATAAATAAACATATTATATTATATTATATTATATTATATTATATTATATTATATTCGTTTGCGGCCATTTCAAACCACACATTACTGGAAGCCTTCTTTGCATCCCAAAATGTTTGTATTCTTCCTCTGGCAGGCTATCTTATTTTCTTTGTCCATCCCCTATTTACTTTCTGTTCGTCATAGAAGTCTCTGAAGCTGTCGATCACTGATCTGTACTTTGTTCGGTTTAGGATGTTTTCCGATTTAATCCAGGCTGCTTAAGATCCTTTCTTACCTCCCTGCAACTTCAGGTCTACTGTCAAGTGTTTTAAAAATCTGTTTTGTCAGCCTCTTCTCGTCCATTCTTAACAGATGTCCATAAAATTTGAGTTTCCTTTTCTGAATTGGCTCAATTAGCCTTTCACTTTCTTGGTATATTTCTCCCCTTCCTCGTGACCTACACTGGCCATCCATGATTTTTGAACCTATTATCTTGCTTTCTCAAATTTCTCTTCTTCTCTTAGTCCCGACATAAATAAATAAATAAATAAATAAATAAATAAATAAATAAATAAATAAAAGAAAGAAAGAAAGAAAGAAAGAAAGAAAGAAAGAAAGAAAGAAAGAAAGAAATAAGTAAATCTATATACTCTGGCGGAAAAATATTCAAACACCATGAAATAAGGAATGTAAAATACGGAAGTTTTGGCAATATATTTGTGGAGGTAACATATTTTATGGATTAAAGGTACAAGACTACAGGTTAATATCCGCGCGAGAAAAGCCATCGCAAATGTGTCATGCTGGTCTATTAATAACCGATGTGGGCGAGATGGCCGTGCGGTTAGGGTCGCGCAGCTGTGAGCTTGCGTCCGGGAGATAGTGGGTTCGAACCCCATTGTCGGCAGCCCGGAAGATGGTTTTCCGTGGTTTCCCATTTGCACACCAGGCAAATGTTGGGGCTGTTCCTTAATTAAGGCCACGGCCGCTTCCTTCCCACTCCTAGGCCTTTCCTGTCCCATCGTCGCCATAAGACTTATCTGTGTCGGTACAATGTAAAGCAAGTAGCAAATAATAATAATAATAATAATAATAATAATAATAATAATAATAATAATAATAATAATAATAATAATAATAATAATAATAATCGGTGCAATCTTCTGACTGTTGAATGCAGGCATGCAGACGTGCATGCATTGTGTCGTACAGGTGCCGGATGTCAGCTTGTGGTTTGGAGTTCCGTGCCTGTTGCACTTGGTCGGTCAATACAGACGGCTAATGCCGTTTGTGGATGACTCTGGAGTTGTCGTCCGATGATGTCCCATACGTGCTCGATTGGGATCAGATCTGGGGATCGAGCAGGCCAAGGCAAAATGTCGACACTCTGTACAGCACGTTGGGTTACAACAGCGGCAAGGGGGCGTGCATTATCCTGTTGGAAAACACCCCCGGGGATGCTGTTGATGAATGACAGCACAACAGGTCGAATCACCAGATGGACGTACATATCTTGCAGTCAGGGTGCGTGGAATAACCACGAGAGTGCTGCTGCTGTCATAGGAAATTGCTCTCTGACCAGAACTCCCGGTGTAGGTCCAGTGTGTCGACGCCGCAAAAGGTGGAATGCAGGCGCTCAAGTGACCTCCTCCTAACTAATACAACGGCCATAACTGGCACCAAGGCAAAACCAGCTTTCAACGGAAAACACAACGGACCTCCACTTCATCCTCCAGTGAGCTCTCGCATGTCATCACTGAAGTCGCAGACGGCGGTGGTTTGGGGTAATTGGAATGCACGCCGCAGGGCGTCTGGCTCGGAGCTGTCCTTCAAGTAACAGATTTCGAACAGTTCGTTGCGCCACTGTGGTGCCAAATGCCGCTCTAATCCCTGCTGCAGAGGCAGTCTGCTGCGGCACACTCATACGCCGAATGCGACGATCCTCCCTCTCGGGGGTGCCACGGGGACGTCCGTAGCCCGGTCGTCTTGCGAGCGCACCTTCTCGTGACGACTGCTGCCAGCACGCACGCACAGTGGAGACATTCCTGCCAAGTCGTTCTGCAATAGCGCGGAAGGAAAATCCACCTTCATGTAGGCCTATTATACGACCTCATTCAACTGCAGTGAGCTGTTGATACTGGCTTCTTCGTCATCGTACAGGCATTCTTGACCCACTCATAGTCACTCCGTACAATATCAGGTAACTAAAGCTTTCGCACTGTGTAGCCCGTATTTAAAACAAATCTGATTCGCAACGTCATGGGGCCGCTACTAGAGCCACGCTAATGTGATTGGCGGGAAATTTGAATCAACGGCATCTTTCAAATGTATAAACACGCCTACCAACGTTCGTTGATCTATCACAACCCCTTGTTGGAGTTTTGAATACACTGACCGACAGAGCAAATGCAACACCAAGAAGGAGTGGTTCGAAAGGGATGAAAGTTGGGGAAAAAACAGAGACGGCACGGACGAATAATTGATGTTTATTTCAAACCGATATGCAGGTTACACAATGCGCACGGCATCGACTCAGTAGGATGTAGGACCACCGCGAGCGGCGATGCACGCAGAAACACGTCGAGGTACAGAGTCAATAAGAGTGCGGATGGTGTCCTGAGGGATGGTTCTCCATTCTCTGTCAACCATTTGCCACAGTTGGTCGTCCGTACGAGGCTGGGGCAGAGTTTGCAAACGGCGTCCAATGAGATCCCACACGTGTTCGATTGGTGAGAGGTCCGGAGAGTACGCTGGCCACGGAAGCATCTGTACACCTCGTAGAGCCTGTTGGGAGATGCGAGCAGTGTGTGGGCGGGCATTATCCTGCTGAAACAGAGCATTGGGCAGCCCCTGAAGGTACGGGAGTGCCACCGGCCGCAGCACATGCTGCACGTAGCGGTGGGCATTTAACGTGCCTTGAATACGCACTAGAGGTGACGTGGAATCATACGCAATAGCGCCCCAAACCATGATGCCGCGTTGTCTAGCGGTAGGGCGCTCCACAGTTACTGCCGGATTTGACCTTTCTCCACGCCGACGCCACACTCGTCTGCGGTGACTATCACTGACAGAACACAAGCGTGACTCATCGGAGAACACGACGTTCCGCCATTCCCTCATCCAAGTCGCTCTAGTCCGGCACCATGCCAGGCGTGCACGTCTATGCTGTGGAGTCAATGGTAGTCTTCTGAGCGGACGCCGGGAGTGCAGGCCTCCTTCAACCAATCGACGGGAAATTGTTCTGGTCGATATTGGAACAGCCAGGGTGTCTTGCACATGCTGAAGAATGGCGGTTGACGTGGCGTGCGGGGCTGCCACCGCTTGGCGGCGGATGCGCCGATCCTCGCGTGCTGACGTCACTCGGGCTGCGCCTGGACCCCTCGCACGTGCCACATGTCCCTGCGCCAACCATCTTCGCCACAGGCGCTGCACCGTGGACACATCCCTATGGGTATCGGCTGCGATTTGACGAAGCGACCAACCTGCCCTTCTCAGCCCGATCACCATACCCCTCGTAAAGTCGTCTGTCTGCTGGAAATGCCTCCGTTGACGGCGGCCTGGCATTCTTAGCTATACACGTGTCCTGTGGCACACGACAACACGTTCTACAATGACTGTCGGCTGAGAAATCACGGTACGAAGTGGGCCATTCGCCAACGCCGTGTCCCATTTATCGTTCGCTACGTGCGCAGCACAGCGGCGCATTTCACATCATGAGCATCCCTCAGTGACGTCAGTCTACCCTGCAATTGGCATAAAGTTCTGACCACTCCTTCTTGGTGTTGCATTTCCTCTGTCAGTCAGTGTATTTTTTTCGCCAGTGTATAAAATAAGAGTTTTGTCTGTGCAATGCTCAGAATTTAAAAAATGTAGAATGTTATTTTTTTATCGGTCATCTTCACGGTAACAAGCAAATGCACTTTTTAATTTTCCGTCATGTCTGTCTGTCTGTCTGTCTGTCTGTCTGTCTGTCTGTACGCGTATCACGAGAAAATAGGTGAAGAGAATTAATGAAAATCGGTATGTGAAGTCGGGGAATGAGGCACTGCAATCTGGGCTATAAATAATTTTATTTACGCTGAGTGAAAATGGTAGTTTAGAGGAAGACCTAGTTCGGCCCCGCGGTGTTGGGGGCAACGCGTCCGCCTGTCACCCGGCGGCCCCGGTTTCGATTCCCGGGCCGGGTCGGGTGTTTTTAATTGTAAATGATTAATATCCCTGGCCTGGGGACTGGGTGTTTGTATCGTCCTTAACGTTCCTTTCCTCACATTCAGCACTCTATACTTCCGCAATTCCAACTGCACACAGGTTCATATCATATGGTGCAAGTATGGGAAAAGATTGCTATGGATCGACGTTCCGAACAAATAGCATTTAATGGGGGGGGGGGGGGGGCAAAATTCAGTTCCCAAAAGTCTATGATATTAGTGCTCCTATCGATAATTTCTACGTAACTAAAGTTATATAGAATTACAGCTTTACCGTACCAGCTATGAAAACAGAGATATTCATGAATTGCGTTTTTTTACCAAGCCCCGAAGGACCATGGCCTACCACGTGACCGCTGCTTAGCCCGAACGCCTGCAGATTACGAGGTGTCGTGTGGTCAGCACGACGGATCCTCTCGGCCGTTATTCTTGGCTTTCTAGACTGGGCCCGTCATCTCACCGTCGTCAGATAGCTACTCAATTCTAATCACGCAGGCTGAGAGGACCTCGAACCAGCCCTCAGATCCAGGTAAAATTCCCTGACCTGGCCGAGAATCGAACTCGGGGCCTCCGGGTAAGGGGCAGGCAAGCTATCCCTACACCACGGGGCCTGCAAGTGAAAATGGGCGGACAGAATTAAATGAAAATCGGTGTGTAAAGTTGCGGTATAAAGCACTACAGTCTAGGCTATAAATGCATTTATTCACGCTGGGTTAAATGGTAGTTTACGAGAAGGCGGCTAAAATCTAATTTTTTGATACCTATGTTTCCGCCTCTGTGATGTAGTGGTTAGTGTGATTAGCTGCCACCCCCGGAGGCCCGGGTTCGATTCCCGGCTCTGACACGAAATTTTTTTTTGCTACGGGCTTTACGTCGCACCGACACAGATAGGTCTTATGGCGACGATGGGATAGGAAAGACTTAGGAGTTGGAAGGAAGTGGCCGTGGCCTTAATTAAGGTACAACCCCAGCATTTGCCTGGTGTGAAAATGGGAAACCACGGAAAACCGTCTTCAGGGCTGCCGATAGTGGGATTCGAACCTACTATCTCCCGGATGCAAGCTCACAGCCGCGCGCCTCTACACGCACGGCCAACTCGCCCGGTGAGACACGAAATTTGAAAAGTGGTACGAGGGCTGGAACGGGGTCCACTCAGCCTCGGGAGGTCAACTGAGTATAGGTGGGTTCGATTCCCACCTCAACCATCCTGGAAGTGGTTTTCCGTGGTTTCCCACTTCTCCTCCAGGCAAATGCCGGGATGGTACCTAACTTAAGGCCACGGCCGCTTCCTTCCCTCTTCCTTGTCTATCCCTTCCAATCTTCCCATCCCCCACCGAGGCCCCTGTTCAATATAGCAGGTGAGGCCGCCTGGGCGAGGCACTGGTCGTCCTCCCCAGTTGTATTCCCCGACCCAGATTATGAAGCTCCAGGGCACTTCCCTTGAGGCGGTAGAGGTGGGATACCTCGCTGAGTCCGAGGGAAAAATCAACCCTTGGGGGGTAAACGGATTAAGAAAGAAAGAAAGAAATATCTATGTTATTAAGTTATTTAATCAAATCTTATTCACAACGTGTACACGACTTCATCTAGAATTCTGTTATAGATGTAGAATTCCGTAGCGAAGCAGGGGCACACCAGCTAATAAATAAATAAATAAATAAATAAATAAATAAATCGTCAAAGCCAATGATGAGACTGAAACAGGTCAATGAAAGTAACAAATTTGGTCTAACCTATACGTGAAGACATATTGAACTATTAACACTAGGTGTGTAAGCAAAGACACATTAATGCATAAATTGATACTATTCATTAACAAAAGCTAAGGAAAGATGTCAACATGTTTTGCACTATTCTAACCACAGGATATCGATCATTAGAACAGAAGTCGTTATTTATGATAAAGGTAGATAACTAGGAACTTTAGTTACCAGAAACAGATACTAATTGTTGGAGTAGTAGAGGGGCCGTGCACACTATTGATCGAGGCGGCAGTTCCAGGTGACTACATTCCCACGCTGTGTTGCTCTGACTGACGTCATAGATAGCTGCCAGCTAGATATGGAGTTCATTTTTGAGATTTAAACAAACTTCGGTGTGTCATGGCGTGAGAATTCAAACAATGTGACATAATTGCCTTGTAAACGATGGTGTTCTCACCCACTCATTTGGCCTCTCCTCATCTTCAGTAAAGCTAGTAAATTGACAACTAGAGAGTGATATATGAGCACTTTCGATTTTTATTTGTGAATAAGACAGGTACAGTTTGAAATAATTTGTTTCATTTTATTTTTTTAATTGTTAGGGTCTTTTGTTTGTCTAAACTAATTTTGAATAATGAAAAAAAAAAAGGCTTATGGCTGTTAGTGCCGGGAGTGTCCGAGAACATGTTCGGCTTGTCAGATGCAGGTCTTTTGATTTGACTCCCGTAGGTGACCTGCGCGTTGTCATGAGGATGAAATGATGTTGAAGAGGATACATACACGCAGCCGCCGTGCCAGAGAAATTAATCAATGATGGTTAACATTCCCGACCCTGCCGGGAGTCGAGCCCGGGACCCCTGTGACCAAAGGCCAGCACGCTAACCATTTAGCCATGGAGCCGGACATATTGAGTAATATGAACTACCTAAAGAAGAATGTCGCGAGGCAATGTAAATGATAACTAGAGGCTTTACGTCGCACCGACACAGATAGGTCTTATGGCGACTATGGGATAGGAAAGGCCTAGGAGTTGGAAGGAAGCGGCCGTGGCCTTAATTAAGGTGCCTGGTGCGAAAATGAGAAACCACGGAAAACCATATTCAGGGCTGCCAATAGTGGGATTCGAACCGACTGTCTCCTGGATACAGGCTCACAGCCGCGCACCCCTAACCTCACGGCCAACTCGCCCGGTAACTAATGTCTCCTCAGGTAGAAGTATCCCAAGGAGATCTCAAGACGCCAGCCTCTGTCACAGATGTGGCAGAGACAATGAAACATTCGGTCTCATATTGGGAAACTGTCCTTATTGTGGTAATTTAAGAAACGCTCGCCATCATAAAATAAGATCATTCATTGCCGAAGAGCTTCGTGGAAAAGGTCATACCGTTTACGAAGAGATTCACAGAGGCGTGTCAACAAACGGTAGCACCAGAAGAATTGACATCATAGCCTTTAAACGTGACAGCAAGAAAGGTTATACCGGTAATCGATCCCACAGTCAGAATAGAGGATCACACCAGTCAGTCTGAGGAGGATAACGCTGAAAAGAGGAACATTTACACACCTCCAATAGAATTTTACCGGGAAAGTACCACTTAGAAGAGGTAGGAACAGATTCGGTTTTCAGAAGCCCAGAATCAATCTTTTGGTAATCGTTATTCGACGAGGATCCTTATCAATTTGAAAATCACATATGTATTCACAGCAGTTCTCTTTAATATCATAATAAGCAATGTATTGTGCTTTGGTTATTTGTATTTTTTGTATTTAAAAATCTTCAATGCTACAGACCACGGATGGCGAATCTATGACACGCGAACGCGACTTCTGTGGCAGACAACATACGAACATATTTTAATGTTTTTAACATGTAATAAATAGGTTAGTCGCCTCTGTGGTGTAGTGGTTAGTGTGATTAGCTGCCACCCCCGAAGGCCCGGGTTCGATTCCCGGCTCTGACACGAAATTTGAAAAGTGGTACGAGGGCTGGAACGGGATCCACTCAGCCTTCGGATGTAATCTGAGTAAAGGGGGATTTGACTCCCGCCTCAGTCATTCTTAAAGTGGTTTTCAGTGATTTCCCACTTCTCCTCCAGGCAAATGCCGGTATCATACCAACTTAAGGCCACGGCCGCCTCCTTCCCTCTTCGTTGTCTATCTCTTCCAATCTCCCCATCCCCCACAAGGCCCCTGTTCAGCATAACAGTTGAGGCTGCCTGGGCTACGTATTGGCCCTCCTCTCCAGTTGCATCCCACGACCAAATGTCTCACGCTCCATCACATTGCCCTTGAGGCGGTAGAGGTGGGATCTCTCGCTGAGTCCGAAGGAAAAACCAACACAGATTACACAATATAGCATCAAAGGCAGTCTTCCAGATATCGTACAAAAAAACCAGTTCATGGAAAACCTATATCAACACAGCAAGAAAACATCCGCTAGAAATGGAAAACAGCACAATTTCATAGGTTCGTCCATCAAATACCTTGGAAAAATCATACTACCATCGGGACTAGACAATAGGGTCAACATAGAAACAGCCACTAAACTCCATAAGGCGTACAGCCTAACGTGGAATTACTACAAGCGAGTTACATCGCGTAATTCAAAATTACGACATTACAAGTCCGGCTCCACGGCTAAATGGTTAGCGTGTTGTCCGTTGGTCACAGGGGTCCCAGGTCGATTCATGGAAGGGTCGGGAATTTTAACCATAATTGGTTAATTCCGCTGGCACTGGGGCTGGGTGTGTGTGTGTTGTCTTCATCATCATTTCATCCTCATCACGACGCGTGGATCGCCTACGGGCGTCAAATCAAAAAACCTGCACCTGGCGAGCTGAACATGTCCTCGGCCGGAAGCTTAATACGCCTCAGAAACCATATCGCTTGGAGGTCACTCTAAAATTATAGTAATTGAAAAGAAAAATATAGGATTCCGAAAAATATATCATCCCACAAGAGAAAATGGAATGTGGATTAAGAGGAGAACAGCGGACTTTTACTCATTAACTAACAGGTTCACTGACGCCGTACGCAAGAGACACCTGAAATTATATGGCCTTATCTATGGAATTGATAGCGACAGACTCACCAACAGATTATTTAAAGTAATCAACTGAAAGAAGGTCCAAATAAACAGGCTAGAAGAAACTAAGGTGGACCTTCAAGAAACGAGTATCACCGACGACATCAAAGACTATTATTATTATTATTATTATTATTATTATTATTATTATTATTATTATTATTATTATTATTATTATTATTATTATTATTATTTGCGTATGAACCCTGTTGGATCACGCATTACAGTTATGTTATGTCTTTCTAACAGACCATATTGCTTTCGTTCTTTCACTGTGTGCCTGTTTTTTTTCCTCTGACCACTTAGTCCCCGATCTTTTAGAGACTTCATTATCTGGCTTTACTACCCATCTATTTATCTTGTGACGTTAAATGTTTCTGTCCAGTATTTCTGATGTTTCTCTCTGGGACTTTTTTAACATATTGTATCCATGGTACGTTCTTCAGTTTTTCAGTATATGTCAAACTTTTGTGGGTTAGCCGTGAAGACGATGGTCTGTGAACATGTCCATATAATTTCAGTCTTCATTTCCTGATGTCTGCGGCAAGGTTGGACAGTCTTTCCATAGCTTTGCGTGATTTGAGTCTACACCCTTCTTCTTTTTTCTCTAGACCCAGAATTTTCCTCATGATCCTCCTTTCCTCCTTCAAGATGTTTTCCAGATCACCTTTGTTATTAAGTACCAAGATTTCACTTGCATACAGCACTTCGGGTTTAATCACCGTATTATAATATTTGATTTTTGTATGTATGGACATGCATTTCTTATTGTAGATATCACGGGTTCTCCAAAATGCTCTTTTGAGTTTTGTAATAATAATAATAATAATAATAATAATAATAATAATAATAATAATAATAATAATAATAATAATAATAATAATAATAATAATAATAATAATAATAATAATCCCCTGTGGCTAAAATGTTTCTGGGGGTATATCCTGTTAACTGTAGCACAGTCTGTATAGCAGCTCTAATTTCATTCATATTTCTTCATGGATAAATATCGATAGATCATTCTCGCAGACAATATCAGACGATGTTATCGCCCTATATTGTGCGGTGGTGATATCAGCTTAATGTCGCTTCAATACGGGTTTAATTCCCCGTAGCCTTCAATTGACACATAAAAAAGACCGCCTCTCCAGCGCTCTTTATGTTCCTAATTTAAAATCAGGTACCGCAGCGTGGTGCAGGGGGTATTTAAATCCTCTTATAAAGGCGCGAAATGTATTCAAGGACCTTTATAGAATTAAGTAGGGAGGCACAACAGAGAGCAGCTGGATATGTGATCTGTTGTACCCAGCTGCGTGCTGGGACTTAGCAGTACCTCCTGTCCCCTCCCCCCACTCAAAAATCATTCGAACACCGATGATTACTCACTTGTATCGCCTTAAAACGTGAGTTTGATGAGTCCATTCATAATTCTGTGGTGTTGCGCCAAAGCCTGCTGTACACAACCAAATGTTTGTCAAATTCAAGACTTCACAAGAATGTCCAATACTTCACAAGCTTACTTGTCAAATTTCTTGCAATACTTGACAAGTTTTGAGAAGTCTTCAAAAGTCTTGAAAGTGAAGTGGAACATGTTTTAATCGGTCAAAGAATGGCTAAGTATTTGACAGTATTGACCAATGGAATTCGAGTATCGCCGGTGCGCGCTATGCCGTTAGGCATTCTGGGATTACTGGGACGGGAATAATAACAACAACAATGGCTCCGTCTTCACGACCGAGAGATGTTGTGTGTGTATTAATTGGTAAGTTATTCAGTGGACTCCGTAGAGTACCACAATAAAATGGATAAAAACGGCAGTATACGAGGAGATTGCAAGATAAATATCTTAAGAAAGTGGACAGCTTTTATGTTTTTACCGTACGTTAACCTACAAGTAAACACTATCAGCAATGATCGATTTATGACGATCTTCGCACATTATTATTATTATTATTATTATTATTATTATTATTATTATTATTATTATTATTATTATTATTATTATTATTATTAAATTCCTAATATGTTTTCATGTAATAAGATATGAATTTCCGCTGCATTGCTGCATTTTTATTCAGTTCAAGAGGGTAAATTCAATATAACATAACCTCTGCAGATGATGTTATGGCAGTAAATACATTGCAAAAAATTATGTTGAAGATAATCAAGTTAATATTTTCCACATGTAAATGA
This sequence comes from Anabrus simplex, assembly GCF_040414725.1. Classification (NCBI taxonomy): domain Eukaryota; kingdom Metazoa; phylum Arthropoda; class Insecta; order Orthoptera; family Tettigoniidae; genus Anabrus; species Anabrus simplex. The sequence goes on from NC_090270.1 coordinate 303,575,025, forward strand.
TGGTTTATTGCGCGTTTCTCCTCGTTTCTAAAATTTATTCCACTGCTAGTCCAAGAATCACAACTGCTGTTTACTTTTCCTCCATCTTAAAACAAAATGCTATCAAACTTGCCAAGTTATTTCATATCTTGTCAAACCTTGTGCAACGTTGAACAACCTTTGACAAGATTGGCAACTTTTCTTGTGAAGTATTGAACTGAAAGAAAAAATTGATGGTGTACAACAGGCATGAGTCATAAAAAACGAAAAAGAAAGTTGAGATGGTTCCCACGAATCTTCAAACATTCTGAAATTGTTATACTAGGCATAAAACAGCTGATTATGAAAATCTTACGCTTAATTATTTACAATATTAACATGAGGCACACTAACCTTTCTAATCTTCACGCCCGCATTTAGGATACTGGCGTCAGGTTTGCCATATGTTCGGTTTTGGTCTCGGAACAGTTCCGCACACGGTGCAAATCACAAACTGTACAACAAACGTTCCGATTTTGAAAACGACTGCGTGAGTTCTTTTTAGATATAGAGTACACCTCTTTAGTTTATCTCAGGCGATATTCACCCTCAGAATGTTGACATGGGCCGAGGATCTCTCTCTTATTTGGATACTCTTTACTTCACCACCCGGTGGTATGTAGGGTCTCAGGACATACTACTGTGGTGTGGTGGCATTTGATCCGCATTCAATTGGATTTACAGAAGTGAAAAGCCTTTTCTATGTGTTTGGCCCGATATTTCTTTGATGCATTGCATCTCCAAGATTTTTTATTATTATTATACTTTTTGTGTTTTGTTTTTGTTTCTCAATTTGGCCAATTATCGATCGCATAGAACTTAAGGTTTCTCTTCTCTTCTCTTCTCTTCTCTTCTCTTCTCTTCTCTTCTCTTCTCTTCTCTTCTCTTTTCTCTTCTCTTCTCTTCTCTTCGCTCTTCGCAGAACCTCTTCATTCTTTAGCTTCTCATCTTCCTTTCCTTCTTCTCGAGTTCTTGCAGCTCCCGCTTTTTATTTACCAGGCGTATGCATAAGTCTTTTCCGGTTTCACTGAGAGATGGCGCCAGCAAACAGAACGCAAAGTATGAATTTGACACATACGTCAGTTTGTTCGTCTGACATTAATCTACCAACACAAGCAAGATGAATTCCGCCAAACACTAGCGCCTGTTTTCTATCGTTCAGTGATCATGTCGACGTTTGTGCCTGAAAAAGAGTATTTCCGGCACGCATTGCATTTCTTATTTAATCGAAAGGAAAAAGGCTGTGGAAAATCATCGTTTGCTGGTAGAAACATATGGTGAACACGCTCCATAGATTAGAACATGTAAGACATGGTTTCGACAGTTTAAACGTGGTGATGACAGTGCGCGCTCTGCTAGACCACAAAAATGCGAGGGCGTTAATGGATGATGATCCAACTCAAACTCAACAGCAATTAGCGCAAGCATTAAATGTGTCACAAGAAACAAACAGCAGATGTTTACGAGTAATGGAGAAGATTTTATTTGACTCCCGTAGGCGACCTGCGCGTCGTGTTGAGGTTGAAATGATGATGAAGACGACACATATACCCAGACCCCGAGCAAGCGAAATTAACCAATGATGGTTAAAATTCCCGACCCTGTCGGGAATTGAACCCGGGACCCTTGTGACCAAAGGCCAGCACGCTAACCATTTACCCATAGATCCGGACAGTAAACTCAGTAAATGGGTTCCACACGATCTGAATGAACGGCAAATGGAAAATCGCAAAGTCACTTGTGAAACGCTGCTTGAACGCCACGAAAGAAAATCATTTCTGTGCCAAATTGTTCCTGGTGACGAAAAATGGATTTATTTTGAAAACCGGAAGCGGAGAAAATCGTGGCTGTCACCTGGCGAAGCCGGTCCTTTAACACCAAGGCTAAACATTTCGGCAAGAAGACCATGCTTTGTGTCTGGTGGGATCACAGCGGTATTGTGTATTATGAACTCTTGAAGTCCGGCTAAACCGTTAGTGCTGAACTCCATCGCCAACAACTGATTCATTAAATCAGGCATTGATCGAAAGACGACCGGAATGGGCCAGAAGACATGGCAAAATTATTTTGTTCCACGACAATGCGCCTGTAACACAGCAAAACCAGTGAAAGACACCTTGAAATCGCTTAGATGGGACATCGTTCCGCACCCGCCGTACTGCCCCGACCTGGCGCCATCTGTCATCTCCTCGCATCAATGGGGCACGCGCTCGCAAACGACAATCAGTGCAGCACTTGAGCAATGTCAAGGAAGTTGGAAAATGGATCGACGAATGGTTTGCCGCGAAAGACAAACAGGTTTTCTGGCATGGTATGTATAACTTACCTGAAAGATGGGCAAAGTGTGTAGAAGTCGATGGCCAATATTTTGAATTTAAAAAAATGGATTTCCCTTGAAAACTACGTGTTTTCTTTACCACAAAACTGGCAAAAACATATGCATACACCTGGTACTTAAAATACATTCTGAAACGTACAATCCTTCTTGGTTTATTACCGGACTATAATGTCGGATTTATTATTGTTATTATTATAATTATTCCGGAGTATTTGTGGACCGCAGAGGTGAAAGAAGGTGCCGCGATGAATGGGTCTAACTACAATGTCAAGAAAAGAATTAAAAAACTTAAACTGAAGGTTATATTTTCTTAAATTCAACCTTAGCAATTTTTCATAACAATGAAACGTTAGGTACAATGACCAATTTTAGACAAGACTTCAAAATTTAGTGACAGTTTAAAATTCTGGGCTTCAAGCCCCTTGCTTTACAATTCTTGAGCTCCTAGCTCAAATTTACAGAAGAGCACAAATTTACTCAAGTGCAGAAATCCCTCAATACATGGAGCACTTGCTCCCAAAATACAACATCTAGCCTTCAAGAGGCAAGTAATCTTACTTTGAAAAAGAGCTAACAGGCTCTCAGTTTTCCAAGCCTATTCAAGGCAACATCAACTTACAAATTCTGGCCTCTGGAGACACAACTTACAATAGGAAAATGATTATACAGGGGTATTTAATACCCAACCTACTGGGCTTTCATGTAAAAGGAAAAACAGTTAAATAAATGGCCCGAACACAAAATGAATGGAGGCGAATGCTTGCACTCCTAGATATGAGCACTTAAAACGTAAAGGGCACTAGGCCGGTGAAACAGGGGCTATTCCCAAACTACTGAGGTGACTCGTATAATGATAAATTAATGCATTACGGAAAGGAAGAAAGCCAGTTACAAACGTAGTCACCTCAAACCAAGATGAAGGGGAGCTCGAGAGGGTACATCACTCTCTATCCCCGATTTACGGTTAAAGATTTTATGAAGTTTCTACATTAGCCGACAGAAAGTTACTTTTTTAGGAAAACTAGGTTACATAGTTAATGATTCGGACCTTTCCCTCAGGTTAAACTGCGGAGTTAGCAAGAAATAAAGATGTTATGTGGCCATTACCTTGTCGAAGAACTGCTGCCTGATGAAAGAGGCCTCCCGCCTCCTGCTTTGACACACACACTCAGTAAGATGACGATCAAGTGGCCAAGAGACGAGAAAACCCGCAGTTTACAAATCCTCGGGGAAAGTTCGAGATCATTCATGAATAATCAAGATACACACACAGAATTTTATTGGTAGATTTCAAAAGTAACTCTCAGGATCGAAGAAGAAAACTGTGAGTGATAGAAAATTAATTACAGAAATAGGGATTGGCTAGATTCAAAACTGGCGGAAAGAAAAGGTAAATATTGCCAACCCAAAAATAAATGAACATCAATTAGTAAAAAAAACTTATGAATACAAAACTTCTTTAAATCAAAAGTTCTTTCACTTCGCACCAGGGTGCATGATCATAGTTTTTTGTAGTGACATCTATGGAAGAAAGTTCACACTTCTTGATGAATGGCAAACAAAACAAGTAGAAATACAGTCAGTTCAGGAAACTTCACAATAACAAAATTACATCAGATTTCTGTGGTGACATCTTCTGAGTAAATTTATAAGTGGGTCTAGTTTCAATTTCACGGTTTCTCCGGTAGAGGAGTTCTTTTAGGCGCAAGGTTTAAATGCGCGGCGTTATTATTATTATTATTATTATTATTATTATTATTATTATTATTATTATTATTATTATTATTATTATTATTATTACGGAGTTATCCGTGGTAGTTAGAGGTGAAAGAAGGTGCTGGCTGGAATAGGTCTCAACTTACAAAATTGAAGTTAATTTAAAACTTTAACAAAGGTTATATTTTCTTTTCAAAATCAACAGATAACAACAACAGAGTAACAGATACCAAGTAGCAGGAAAACAAGTTAAGAAATTACAATTATTACCAGATTTGGGCTTGGAGCCCCAAGATTAAGTTCTGAGCTCTCAGCTCACCACCACGATAGCTGAAGGGCAGAAACCCCCTAAGTACGAGGAGCACTTGCTCCTAATTACAATGTTAAGAGGAAAAGAGCAGACCCGCTCTTAATTTTACAAGCCTATCAAAGGCTACAACCAACTTCATTTCTATCTGCCCTTAAGGCACACCAAGAAACAGAGGTATTTGATACCCAACCTACAGGGTCTTTATATGAGGAAAATAAAACATCAGGTTAAGTTACTGGCCCATAATACAAAATAGAATGGAGGCGAAGCTTGCACTCCGAATACACTCTTGAAACCTATTTGGCACTAGGCCGCTTACGCAAGGGCTAATCCCATACTAAGGAGGTGACACGATAAGAAAACTTTATTACATTACGAAGAGAAGAAAAACGGTTATGAAAACGTAGTCACCTCAAAACAATATGAGTGGGAGCTCGAGAGGGTTAGGCACTCTCTATCCCAATTTATAGTTAAAGAGACGAAATTTTACCAAATGTCTATTATATTTTAAAGATAGGTTACATGAGAAAAGTTTCTAACCTGCTCCGAGGGTTAAACTGCTGAGCTAGCAAGAAATAAAGTTATTAAACGGCCATTACCTTGTGGATGAACTGCTGCCCGAAGAAAGAGGCGCTTCCCGCCCCCTGCTACATAATCACACACTAAGCAAGATGTCGATGAAGTGGCACCGAGACAAGAAAATCAGCAGTTTAAATACCCTCGTGGAACATTCGAGACCTTTCAAGAATGAGTACACACACCCCCCTCAACTTTATTGGATAGCTTAAAGCAACATATCCATATTGGAGAAGACATACGTTATTGGTCACAAATTAATTAGAGAAATTCGGGATTGGCTAAATTCAAAACAAGCGGAAAAAGAAGGGTTATACTGCCAACCCAAAAAATGACTGAAAGAAATTTAACAAAGAACAAACTTATGAATACCAAATTTCTTCAAAAAAACAGTTCCTTCACTTCGCATTAGGGTGCACAAATATAGTTCTTAAGTAGTACCATCTAGAAGAGAATGTCCTCACTTCTTGCTACAGAGCAAATACAAATCGAAATAGACATCGTTCAGAACACTTCAAAATTACACCATTTACCGTAGTGACATCTTTTAAGAAATAGTAGAATTAGTTCAGTTTTCAAGGTTCCAAACTTCTCCTGTAGAGGAGTTTAAATTGGCGCAATATTTGAATGAGCGGCATGGAGGTGTACCGCCCGGTACAATTATTATTATTATTATTATTATTATTATTATTATTATTATTATTATTATTATTATTATTATTATTATTATTATTATTATTATTATTATTATTATTATTACCTATGTATTATAACTAGGTTACATATTGAGGCGAGCCATGACAGACCAGCGAGTTAATGGTGGCGATAAGTGATATACTGAGAGCATGCGCTATTCCCCCATTGCCAAGAAGAGTGTCTCTTCGGTTGAAGTGCTGGCCTTCTGACCCCAACTTAGCAGGTTCGATCCTGGCTGAGTCCGGTAGTATACGTAAGTGCTCAAATACGTCATCCTCGTGCCGGTAGATTTACAGGCACGTCAAAGAACTACTGCGGAACGAAATTCCGGCACCTCAGAGTTTTCGAAAACCGTCAACAGGGGTTAGTGTGAAATAAACATATTATTATTATTATTATTATTATTATTATTATTATTATTATTATTATTATTATTATTATTCCCCATTGGAAATTTTTGATGAAATACAAGCAGAGCAACATTTTTCTTTTTTCGAAAGCCCTACGGACCTGTAGAGTCTGTTGGGATTCTGCAGGAGAGCATGAATATCTCGTAATTAGTTACGGAGTATAACCACAGCACGTGGTGAAGGGTGTTGAGAGAGCCTACCGGCCGCAGCTGGGGTTGGGAATGGGGGTGGTTCCTGTACGTCGTATTGCAGGAGGGTGAGTTCTGTTTCCAAAATTATTCAACAAGGAAATCGTGAAAAGAACATGTTTATGTATTAATTCTGTCTCTTTTGTTAGCAGCCGCGTGGTAAACCAAATAAATACGTCCTTCGACTTAGTCTGAATAGAAAATAATAAATGTATATTGTTGCTTGATGCTTTCTTGTTGTTTAAAGAGGCCTAACACCTAGATCACCGTCTCAGATGCAGTATTAATTAATTAATTAATTTATTTATTTATTAGGATCTCTTCACCCCATCTTCGTTCTTCCCAATACTCCTATTTCTCTCCGCTCCTGTGATTTGAATCTTGATCTTAGTATCGGTCCATATGCCACTTTCTACGAGCGTTTTGTAATCAGATCTATCCTGTGAGCTTGCATCCGGAAGATAGTGGGTTCGAATTCCTCTGTCGGTAGCCCTGAGGATGGTTTCCGTGGTTTCCCATTTTTTCCGGGCAAATGCTGGGGCTGTACCTTAATTAAGGCCACGACCGCTTCCTTCCAACTCCTAGGCCTTTCCTATCCCATCGTCGCCATAAGACCTATCTGTGTCGGTGCGACGTAAAGCCACTAGCAAAAAAAAAAGAAAACAATAATAATAATTTTTCTTATCGTGATTCACAGCGTGTTACCAAGTTTTGCATTGAGATGTTTCGGTGCTGATCCAATGAAATTCTCTTGTAGGTTGAGAAGGACCGTTCAACATCGCAGGAAGTCACCGGTACAGATTTTAAAACATAAAACTAACTGGGTGAAATAACTTCCGGGGGTTCTTCTTGTTCACCACTAATGATCTTGCAAACAGATAGAGAACTTCAATAAGCTAGATTTCATTTCAAGACTGCATGGCCAAAAGGCACCTGACCATCCCTGATTCTCAGAAAGGATTAGTGCTGTTTTATGTAGTTGAGGCACCTGTTGTATTTCGCAGACAAAGGGTTAGAAATCTCAATTTTAAGGGAATGTTAAAGCCAATATTAACTACCTTATATTTAAATACAGTCTATATGTGATTAGATTTGTCAGTTATTTTACTATCGTCTGAATTTTTTAAAAATAATTACCTATAAAAATGTCACATTCTTCACATCTTTCTTTCTTAATCTGTTTACCCTCCAGGGTTTGCTTTTCCTTCGGACTCAGCCAGGGATCTCACCTCTTCTGCCTCAAGGGCAGTGTCCTGGAGCTTGAGACTTTGGTTCAGGGATACAACTGGGGAGAAGGTCCAGTACGTCGCCCACGCGGCCTAACCTGCCATTCTGAACGGGGGCTTTGTGGGGGGGGGGGATGGGAAGATTGGAAGGGATAGACAAGGAAGAGGGAAGGAAGCGGCCGTGGCCTTAAGTTAGGTACCATCCCGGCATTTGCCTGCAGGAGAAGTGGGAAACCACGGAAAACCACTTCGAGGATGGCTGAGGAGTGAACCGAATCCCTCTCTACTCAGTAGACCTCCCGAGGCTGAGTGGACCCCGTGCCAATCCAGGTAACACTTTTCATATTTCGTGACAGAGCCGGGAATCGAACCGGAACCTCTGGGGGTGGCAGCTAATCACGCTAACCACTATCACTACCATTATTAAGATTGCCAGCTAGAGCAAAGACATGTTGATAAAACAGCATTGCAGGATGGTCCTCCGTTATACCGAGTTTGTTTAGAAGCATTTTTATGACTTATCTTCTCCTGCTTCGCTGGATGGCCTAACTGTTCTTGTTGGGGCTTGAAAGGTGACCATTTTACCCCTGACGTCCCTAAAAATGTGCATTTGCAGAACACTTGGTTTGCACTCCGAACAGATTTCAGCTCTGAGATAATTAAATCCAGTTTTGATGCATATGTTACCTAGCTGAGAATTTTCACGTGTAGTGATGCCAGTCTCTGCCAAGAACATGTACAGTACGAACTTCCCCGATCTCGATAGCTGCAGTCGCTTAAGTGCGGCCAGTATCCAGTATTCGGGAGATAGTAGGTTCGTACCCCACTGTCGGAAGCCCTGAAGATGGTTTTCCGTGGTTTCCCATTTCCACACCAGGCAAATGTTAAGACTTTACCTTATTTTTCTGGTAGGGGCTTTACGTCGCACCGACACAGATAGGTCTTATGGCGACGATGGGATAGGAAAGGCCTAGGAATTGGAAGGAAGCGGCCGTGGCCTTAATTAAGGTACAGCCTCAGCATTTGCATGGTGTGAAAATGGGGAAACCAGGAAAACTGTACCTTAATTAAGGCCACGACCGCTTCCTTCACTCCTAGGCCTTTCCCATCTTATCGTCGCCATAAGATCTATCTGTGTCGGTGTGACGTAAAACAAATTGTAAAAAAAAAAGAATCTTCCCCGAAAATATTGTTACACTCCGAGCCAGCGGAAAGGTCAAGAAGGATATAAGACTCATTGGAAATAAATACACGTAGGAGTTACGTCACTTTGCAAACAAACGTAGTTTTTGGTTCGCTGTTCACATGGGATATAAGACATATGTAGATTTTAACCTTCGTTATACGGTGAGAGAACCTATAAAAATTTATGAAATCAAAAAATAAAAAGTCATTAATTTTTATTTACTTCCCTTTGGAAATAAGCTCTTTAATTGTCCTAATTCTACAATAATGGTAAAGCTCTGTCTGGCGTAAGATTCTCTTTCAAGTGATCCGCACATTATGAGTGGGAATTTACATTCAGAATTCGGTATGAAGCAAAGTACGATATTCTCACATTTTCACCTCCCGCATGACTTTGTCCCGGTGGATCATAGAGCAACTGTCCTGATACTGTCTCTCGGGCTTAGAGAGATATTCCTAGTGGTATCCTTCATGGGGGTTCAGAGTGGATATTAAGACGTTCAAATCGCCATTTTAAATAAAGCCAACTTAAATTTTTTAGCCCCTCCATTGCCGTGTTTTTCATTTGGAGTTCGGAGAATTTTGTTTAGCGAATGCAAGGTGAGGACACTAACCTCTAGACGATAGAAGTGGGATCCCTCGCTGGGTCCGAGGGAAAAAAGCAACCCTGGAGAATATAAACTGATTTAGTATGTAAGAAAGAATGCAAGGAGCCAAATTTTCTATCCTTAGATATCTGATGTCTTTTCATTTCGGATTTATTAATAAAGAAAACCAAATCATATAGCTCAAAATCGTTTATAAAAGCCACCTTCTTCACTCCCTCATACCGAGTGTTATATATTCACTCATGTCCGATGTATCCTATGAAATGGTACCTTTATCATTCGGATGGGAACTTCAGTGTTGGAGCTATAAGTCCGAATTCGAGCCCATGATTTCGTTACTTTAAGGTTCAAATGCTCGTAGCCTGATTTTATATTGTCTCTTCGATAATCGTACGTCAAATGATTGAGGTTATATTCTGACGAGGCCCATCAGATATGGAATGGGGACGAAGGTAGCTGACGGAGCGTGCAGTAGAATGAGGAGTGTATCTAAATGTAACTCAATCCCCTGGTGCAGCTGGACCCACCCCCTCCAACCATCAACTGTAAATTACTCATCGTGTTTAGACAAGCCCAGCTGATTAAACCCTGCGCCCTCTCTAAACTCAGAACAATCGCTTCTCAAGTCGCAGGGTGAGAAAATGGAGAAAAGTGGCTATAATATTATTATTGCAAGGGGCTAGTCCGCGCTGTAATTGTTAAACTATAGCCACCTCCACCGAACATCTTGAAGCACAGTGGAGTTACTATTTACCTTAATAAGTGAATTGTTCGCTTTTGCAGCAGTTTAGGGGATAATGTAGTACAGCGGCTCCCAAATATTTTAGGTCATGGAGAAATGCTCATCACGGAGAACCTAATTTCACCTAGTATTTATTTATTTATTTATTTACCGGTATTTATTTTTATTTATTTATTTAAGTTACTTTTCAATTTCACGCAAACAAGTTTAAAAATAATATGAAATATAATTTAACTCTAATATCATATCATAATTCTATCACAATATAACGCACTATTGTTAACTAATAAGAAGCGCTATGATAAAATACTGAATATATATTAAAACATAACTAATTGAACCGGGCGAGTTGGCCGTCCGCTTAGGGGCGCGCAACCGTGAGCTTGCATCCGGGAGATAGTGGGTTCGAACCCCACTGTCGGCAGCCCTGAAGATGGTTTTCCGTAGTTGCCCATTTTCACACCAGGAAAATGCTTGGGGTGTATACTAATTAAGGCTACGGACGCTTTCTTCCCACTCCTAGGTCTTTCCTATCCCATCGTCGCCATAAGACCTAATTGTGTCGGTGCGACGTAAAGTAAATAGAAAAAAAAAGAATTAATTGAGGAATATGATTCACAAAGTTTACAGTAGATCTTCATTTTTCTATTTTTAATTATATTGAGAAACACAGAGGTAGAAATATAATTTCAGATTTATCCTTTAAGGTTAAGAATATATTTCTAGGTCGAGTTACACTCTGTGGTGTATAGAAAGATTGGAACATATTAGAATAATCAATTTTATAATTATTATTCGATACAGAAATTTCAAATATTTGCAACTTAGTTTGCAGTGCAAACTAACACAACATGTTCCTTGAGAATATCTGAATATTTTTTGAATGTTGGTTAATTGCTTGTGATTTTATAAATTATGACTTGTTATAAACACTCTAGATAAGAGTGATGCTGTTTGTAGTCACTTGGTTCCTAATGGTTGAGACATACTAAAGTCTATGCCCCTTCAACTTGACGATGGGAGGTAAACATGTAGATTTTAAAATGTGAAGCTTGTCCTCAAGAGAAACCCAAGGGACAGGCAATTTTTCCGCTTTATACACGATTCCGGTTCATAAAGTTGGTTCAAAATTAAATAAACACCATAAGTACATACCTCCGTTAGATAATCAAGCGGTAGATTTATATGATTTTGTGCGGTAGTAGATACAATTAAAGACACTAATATACACTAGTTCATCAGCACTAACACAAATTTGTTCTTGCTTAGAACTTCCTCACAGTGTACAGTGTAAGAACATACAATTATTTAATACACATTGCATGTTTTATAGAAATAACACCAACAGTAACACTGTACAGTACTGTCATTAACTTCTTCTAGTAATCCAGAATTGTGCGCTAGACACAACTATGCCTTTTAGCACGGTTCTCAATTAAAATGCGGGCACGGCAGATAATATCGAATAATTCCAGGTCATTTTTCGCTAGCGAAAAAGACTGAAATTCCTTTACGCTTGATAGGGATGAAGGTGGCACCTAATTTTCCTGTCCCAAGTTTCGGTCTTTCCGAATTCCTACAGAAAAAGTTGTGCAAACCACACGGAATATCCATGTCACTGTCTACAGATAAAGTTACCATCTTACAACCTGACGATCCAATTTCATTTCCTGACCGAATGATATCTCGACCATCTAGATCCATTTAGAACAGACATGTACTCTAAAGGGTTAGGAAGAAAAGTTACAAACTTGTTCCATTATAACAGCAACATTTCCTTCCGTTTTCGTGTCAGGTAAACTTACATGAATATTTAACCATAATTCACGGGACCGGGAAAATTCTCCCATATGGACAGATTTCCGGTTGATAAAGGTTCCGCTAAAGGCAGGTTTTACTGTATAAATATTTTCTACTTTAATTTCGGAAATACAGGGAGTATAATTTAAGACTTCGCACTTCTACTCATAAGTCGCTGAAATCCCCAAGCGAACGCCATATGGCAAGGTTGGTGTAATAAGAAGTCTTGATAGCTGACGCAACGGTACGTTAGTAACTATTGGACTTTTAATGTGTATTGTGAGGTTATTATCTCGATGGTTATGTGTACTACAGCGCATAAAATGTTTTTGGTCGAGTGTTATTTGCACAACAAGAAGAAGAAGCCAGTTAAAAAGTGCCTTCAAAAATTCCGTTGACAGTTTCCCGGTGCTACAGTACCATCAAAACATTACGTCCCAACAAGTCGTTCACAAGTGGCGTAGTGCTGGTTCCATAACTAACAGCAAAAAACAGCGAAGGAGAACAGCTCTCACACAGGCAAGATGCAAATCAGTCCATGTAAGTCGCTTCGGAGAGTATAGCTCAGTAGTTCACATTCGTCAGCACGCAATGCAAAAACATACCATGGTAGTTAACAGTAAAATAAATGTGTACACGATTAGGTTAGTAGGCCTATATCCTACCAAGAGTAAAGGAAAATTTAAAATTAATAAAACCTTGACGGGCGCTATTTCCATTAGAATTAGTAAAAAATATCCACTGTTAGACTGTAACAGTCTTTAAGTGATAGGATAACATTATTCGCAAATTCCACTGTCAACCTTGTGCACGTCATTCCCTTGATTCTCTTGCATTAATTACTCTTTATCTCATATTCCCCTTATAATATTACATAGTTCCACTATTCTGCCTGGCTTACATCCCTTATCCAGCTCCTTTATTATGGTGTATTCTTTCCCCCATGCTTTTCAACATCTATTCAGAAAACATTTTTCGAGATGCTCTTTACGGAAAGACTCAAGGAGTTGTGGTTAATGGTTTCATCATAAATAACATCAGGTACGCCGATGACACCGTGCTACTTGCAACCGATCTCCAGGATCTACAGGAACTACTTAATGCTGTCACTGAAGCCAGCAGCGCAATGGGCTTCAAGCTTAATATAAAGAAGACCAAGTGGATGGTTATAAGTAGGAAAGAAGATGGCATTCGAGGTAATCTCACAACAGCAAAGGAACAGATCGCGAGAGTGGCAACATTTAAATACCTGGGATATCACATCAATGATGACTGGGACCTTACTCACGAGATCCGATGCAGAATTGAGCAGGCCAGAACTTCTTTTCAGTGACTTAGAAAACTTTTGACAAGCCGTGACCTTTCCATTTCACTGCGGACACGACTACTCCGGTGCTACGTTTTCAGCATTCTGTTATACGGCGATGAGGCTTGGACACTAACTGAGACCATGTGCAAGAAGTTGCAAGCATTTGAAATGTGGACGTACCGAAGGATGCTGAAGATACCTTGGACAGCTAAAATGACCAATATAGACGTTTTGCACCGTATGAACAAAGAACCAGAAATTCTCACTACCATCAAGACAAGGAAGCTAGAATACTTTGGTCATATGATGCGGAACTGTAAATACCACCTTCTGCAAGTAATACTCCAAGGGAAAATCAATGGAAAACGTAGTCCGGGGAGAAGTAGGACATCATGGCTCGGCAACTTGAGCCAGTGGTTTGGGGTGTCAAAGCTCACTCTGTTCAGAACAGCTATGAACAAACAACAGATCATGCTACTGATCGCCAACGTTCTACGAGGACATGGCACATGAAGAAGAAGATAGTGCAATCCTGACTTTACGTCTGATTGAGAAAGACAAGCCCACGTACATGGCGTTCGTAGATCTAGAAAAGGCATTTGATAATGTTGATTGGACCAAGCTGTTTCAGATTCTGAAGGTGATCGGGATCAGATACCGAGAATTATCTACAATCCATAAAATAAAAAAAATCAGTCTGCAGTGATAAGAATGGATGGCTTTAAAAAAGAGGCAGCAATTCGGAAAGGGGTGAGGCAAGGCTGCAGTTTGTCCCCCCTCCTTTTCAACGTTTACATACAGCAGGCAGTAAAGGAAATCAAAGGGGAATTTGGAAAGAGAATCCCAATGCAAGGAGAGGAAATCAAGGCCTTGAGATTTGCCGATGATATGGTTATTTTATCTGAGACTGCGGAAGATCTCGAGAAGCTGCTGAATGGTATGGACGAAGTCTTGGGTAAGGAGTACAAGATGAAAGTAAATAAGTCCAAAACAAAAGTAATGGATTGCGGTCGAGCAAACACTGGTGATGCAGGAAATATTAGATTAGTAAATGAAGTCTTAAAGGAAGTAGATGATTATTGTTACTTGGGTAGTAAAATAACTAATGATGGCAGAAGTAAGGCGGACATAACATGCAGATTATCATAAGCAAGAAAAGAAATTTGTTCACCTCGAACGTTTATATAGGAATTAGAAAAATGCTTTTAAAGACTTTCGTCTGTAGCGTGGCATTGTTTGGAAGTGAAACATGGACGATAACTAGCGCAGAAAGAAAGAGAATAGAAGCTTTTGAAATGTGGTGTAACAGAAGAATGCTTTATTTTTTTATTTGCTTTACGTCGCACCGACACAGATAGGCCTTATGGCGAAGATGGGACAGGAAAGACCTAGGAATGGAAAGGAAGCGGCCGTGGCCTTAATTAAGGTACAGCCCCAGCATTTGCATGGTGAAAAAATGGGAAACCACAGAAAGCCATCTTCAGGGCTGCCGACAGTAGGATTCGAACCGACTATCTCCCGGATGCGAACTCACAGCTGCGCGCCCCTAACCGCACGGCCAACTCGCCCGGTACAGAAGAATGCTGAAGGTGAGATGGGTAGATAGAATCACGAATTAAGAGATACTGAATCGAATTGGTGAGAGGAGATTGATTTGGCTAAATTTGACCAGAAAAAGTGATAGGATGATAAGGCACATTTTAAGGCAACCAGGACTTGTACAGTTTTGTTTTGTTTTTTGTTTTCTTGTTTTTTACTATTTGCTTTACGTCACACTGACACAGATAGTTCTTATGGCGAAGATAGGTCCTGAAAGGCCTAGGAATGGGAAGGAAGCAGCCGTGGCCTTAATTAAGGTACAGCCCCAGCATTTGCCTGGTGTAAAAATAGGAAACCACGGAAAGCCATCTTCAGTGCTGCCGACAGTGGGATTCGAACCCTCTATCTCCTGGATGCAAGCTCATAGCTGCGCGACCCTAACCGCACGGCCAACTCGCCCGGTCAGTTGGTTTTTGAAGGAAGTGTAGGTGGTAAGAACAGTGGGGGCAGACCAAGGTACGACTAAGACAAGCAGAAATGAAAATGTTAGCACAGGATAGGGTGGTATGGAGAGCTGCAACCAACCAGTATATGGACTGATGACTCAAACAACAACAGCAACAATAACATTTTCTTCGCCGGGCTGAGTGGCTCAGACGGTTAAGGCGCTGGCCTTCTGATCCCAACTTGGCAGATTCGATCCTGGCTCAGTCCGGTGGTATTTGAAGGTGCTCAAATACGGCAGCCTCGTGTCGGTAGATTTACTGGCACGTAAAAGAACTCCTGCGGGACTAAATTCCGGCCCCTCGGCGTCTCCGAAAACCGTAAAAGGGAGGTTAGTGGGACGTAAAGCAAAATATTACTCTTTTACAGATATCTTAATATAATCTCTATATAACTTGCTTTAATTAATACAATAATATATCTATTGTCCATATTTAGTATATTACAGCCATGCAATATCTGAATATACTTCTGAAAAATTATGATCCTAACATGTTAAAAAAAAAAAAAAGTACTTGTCACTTTACAGAAAAGCCATTGTATATGAAATGTAATTATTGTGTTGCCTTAAAAAATTATGTACTGTATTGTCCCTATCACGAGCCAGAGGCTCATGGGACCTTTTGTCACCTATAAATAAATAAATAAATAATAATAATAATAATAATAATAATAATAATAATAATAATAATAATTATTATTATTATTATTATTATTATTATTATTATTAACAACATTTTCTTCCATATTTAATTCTTCAACTACAAATATTGCGGATTTTTGTTACTTTTATAAGGGGGCTTCCGTCTTCGTGGTAAATAGGCCCATGCACTTCAGGTGTTTGAAGGTCACCTCACTATTTGTGTGGCTGTTGTTTTTAAATAATTACTTAATTCATTTAGAGCGGACACTGAACTTCGGCACATGTTTGTGCAATACAAACAACCTAGAGAATACAACAATAAACAACTTGACCACTTAGATGAGCAGAAGATGGTGATGATGTTTGTTTTAAAAGGAAATAGGAATGTCCCTCTCCTAACCGCAATCATAGGTGAAAACGTACGAGGTCTGAATGTTCGAAGAACGAACCTATCAGATAAAGAAACGTTTGTGTCGCGAAGTCGAAAGATTCGTCAAGTCTCCAAACGCTGATACCCTCGCGAACGAAAGAGAAGAGAATTTGACCAAGAGAGGTCAGATAGAAAAAGTGAAAGCCCGGGGAAAGTGTAGGCAATGCTAGACTAAGGTATGAACTTCGAAACCACCACTGTTCGCAAAAGCACGATATATCATGTAGATGACTCAGTTAAGATTGTTTCCTATTAACACATGCTGCGTATTCGATCCATAAACTGGATACGATTGCTAGAGAAGTTATCATGATAATGATGATATCACCTCACAGTCAATATTGCTTTCAAAACTGTGCCCTCTATTTCTATAACGTAGTTTACCAGGCGATAAGAATAACATCATTCATCATATCCCTGGGAATCATTAGATTATTCTATAGAATAATTTTGTTAGCCTTATAGTTTAAGCAAGGATGTAGGCTTAATTTCAGCAGAGACTTAGCCATTAACTGTATTGATTTATGGGGACAAAAGCTTGCAATGTACTAGACCGAATTACCAAACCAGTCCCCTCCACTTTAAAGAAACGCTTTCTGATATTCATATGTTCCAGATGTGACGTATGTTGTGAACTGGCTAGATCCATTAATCACTCCCCATGTTTGTTCGTTGAAAACTTTAAGTCACACCATTAATCATTTTGTCGCACGAAGGTTGTTTTGACTTACTTCATTGTGTAATAATAATAATAATAATAATAATAATAATAATAATAATAATAATAATAATAATAATAATAATAATAATAATAATAATAATAATAATAATAATAATAATAATAATAATGCCATTGATGTTTTCACGCCCCGTACTTGTAGACATGATATAGGCTTTTGGGCTTATGCCGTGTCAAGAAAATAAGGTGAACTTCCTTACGTTTCGCGGAGAACTGTGCTCTGCGTCATCAGAAGAAAATCTCGACTGCCCACGAGAAACGCTTCTTAAACAATGAACTTCTGAATTTAGACGTTATAATAGATGTGGAAATGGTACGTTCATTCGTCTCCAGATGGCTCCCCGGACGCGGTACAGCGCTAGCGTTCGAAGCGGAAGCTGACGGAACCATGTTATGTGACCCTCTTAGACTGATGACGACCGACTTGATCCCCCGCTGCGTTCCTAAGAAGCTAGCTAGAGCGACGCATCACGTCGGCCGTGGACTGATTCTGATGGTTCCGTCAGCTTCCGCTTCGAACGCTAGCGCTGTACCGCGCCCGGAGAGCCATCTGGTGACGAAAGAACGTACCATTTCCACTTCTATTACAACGTCGAAATTCCAAAAGTTCATTGTTTAAGAAGCCTTTCTCGTGGACAGTCGAGATTTTCTTCTGATGACGCAGAGCACACTTCTCTGCGAAACATAAAGAATTTCACCTTATTTTCTTGACACGGCATAAGCCCAAAAGCCTATATCATGTTAATAATAATAATAATAATAATAATAATAATAATAATAATAAAACCGATCTTCTTCAGGAAGGGGAAGCCAGAGCTGAAATGGTTTCGAGAAGTGAGGTTGGACTTGACGAAGTAGGGGGTTACGGAAGATTATGTCATGGACAGAAATCAATTCAGACAATTCGTCAAAACGTCCCGTGGTTTCGTGGAGACTGGGGAAATGCTAGTTAGAAAAAGGAGATCCTGTACAGAAGAACAGGAGAAGGAAGTAGGAGAAATAATGAAAACATAACTGGCAGAAAGTAAAGTCAGAGAAGGTTAAAAATACCGCAATGATAGTCAAACGTGTTCCATAGACGGCCATAAATAAGGAGAAAAAATACCGGCAGCAGCCCTGAATATGGTTTTCCGTGGGTTCCCAGGTAAATGCTGGGTTTGTACCTTAATTAAGGCCAATCCTACATTTTCCAGTCCTTGGGTCACCGAAAACTTTCTGTGTTGGTGCGATGTTAAACCACTGCAAAAATACTACCAGCAGACGTTCCGAATCACATGGTGTACACCAAAGGGAAGTACAAAGGCCCCGGTTTGTTTCGCGCCACTTGGGAAGCCAAACTGCAGCATGTTAACATCTGTAATAAATTAACGCTTGCAAATAACGGCTACATTAATGCACCTAGGAACTAGAAGCAAGAACGTATAATTTGTTTACAAGATCTAGGCATAGAAATGAATGATCAAGTTATGTCCCAAAGCAGCCATCTTCCCAATGTAAGGAAGGTCCGACAGATACTACGAGACAGAGAACAGCCATGGACGAACTTTCCGCACAAAGGAAACGGCGTTGGACTCTTCCAGGAATACACGCCAGGGAACAAATAGATAACAGATCACCGAGGCTTATCCTGTGCGGAATAGAAAGAAGCCATCAAGATGATAGTGAATGTGTGCGCCGTTCGCTCCGTGCCAGGAAGGTCCCAGGACAACATCCTCTGCCGGCGTTGCCACAGAGAGCACGAAACTCTTGCCCATGTCCTGGTTGCCTGTCCTCACGGGGAGGTATTGAGAAATTCCCGGCATCATTCAATATGACATATGATCGTGAACTTGCTGAGAGATCACGGTTCCACGGTGCACGAAGAGATTTCTGGCCTAGCTACCAATGGGAGTACAGGCGTGTTGACATGATAGCCTTTCAACCACGTAGCAAGCAAAGACTAATCTTGGATCCCACAATACGCTTCGAGTCGCACGTTGGCCAAGCCGAAGAGATGGACGCCGAGAAGAAGTCGATTTAGCAGCCAACCGTAAACTAATATAAAGACAAGAATGCTTGAGGCATAATCTCGAAATATCTTGTACAGATATGGAATTCTCTCAGTCTCAACCGGACACGAGTTCACGACATCGCTATCGCCGCAATACGAGGTTGAATAGCCATACTCCGCAATTATCTACATAACATTTGAAGAACCATATATCATGCCACATTCCAAATTAATTTCTGAGCTTTGTGATTGTTATTTATATCTGGCACACTAGCAAACTCATCAATAACTTTTAAGACAAAATACTGTGTAGTCGACATACCTTGTCCTTCTGGCTTGTATTAATTCATGCAATTGAAATTAATTAATAAAATGAATTATTAACGAATTAAATGTACGCTTTGTGCTATATATATGGCGTACTCGATTGCAACTGTTACCGGGACTATCACCAATCAGCCAAGGGACCCCGAAAATTATGGAATCAACATTCTTCTCTCATTCTGGTCATTTTATTTTTCATCCCACCTGAACCCCATGCCGATGGGCTGAACTTAGACTTAAACGATATCTGGAGTCTCACTGTTCATCGTTTCCTATTAGGCCTATATTTATAATTCAAACCCCTCCCCTTCCACCTGCGCCCGAAGGGGTATTATCTGTGTCTTAACCCCCCCCCCCAATACATTTTCCAGATTATAAGTCATATGTGTACTAGTTTTGATTGATAGCTTTGCTGGAACTTATATCCATAATCTCGACCATTTTGGACTTTTTTCACCCCTTCAGAGCCTTGCGCGGATATACAAAATATTATCCGCATCCGCGAATGGCTATCCGCGGATATTGTAAATATTTAACTACACTATATTACACCCAAGGTATTGAAACGGATGGATCTGTTAACATAATGCCTGACACCTGTCACCAGAACCCCTACAGTCACAGGTTTATGAGGGATTTTCTCTTGCCACAACTACCGATATATTGACCTTTGTACCTTTCTTCCATTAACTGCGGACAGGAGCCAGGTAGGCTTAGGTCACATTTACAGCTTTATGGTATCAAGGCTCTTTATATATCACCATTCTCCCATACCAATGTCAAGGGTGGCTTAACCACAAGTAAAAATATGAGCATATCTGACTGAAAATCAATACACTTCATTATTTAGAAATTATTCGCACTGCCTTACAGTTTGCATCCGCCAAGACACCAATTTAGCGGCTATCCGCATCCGTGCAAGGCTCTAAATACTGTACGAAACTGTGGGTTCAGAAACAATAAGTATCTCAGCAGAGTAACTGAAGCCATGAGTCTAATTTTTAAAAATAGAATTTCTCCTTTGCCTCGCCTACACTCACACACGTGCCTACTTTGAACACCAGGCCTGTATTCTACTGTAGAATCCTTGAGCTGACGTTGCCATGGTTACGGCCGATTCCTACAGCGGGATGGTTGCCAATACTGTGTCTCCATAACGGTTGGTTTTAGGCCCATAAAACTTGGTTTACGGTCCTGCAGAGACTTACCAGTTTAGTTGTTCGAGTCGTATGGCTTAAAATGAGCTTTGTCTCGTCCTTCTACGATGCATTCTATATTTCTCCTATATTAGTCTGTGTTAATAACCCAAAGGGCGTACATTTCGGGAATGGAAAGGCACGTTAAAATTTCTTGTAGACAGTTTTACCCGCTGGGGTCTAAAGGGTAAGTATACAAAATTTGGTTCAGATTGGTGGAACGGTATGGATTTGTATAAGGAACGGACAGACGGACAGACATACAGTGTGCTTTGTAAATATAGAACATGACGCTGAAATGCTAAGGAAACGTAAACAGGAAATGTCAAATTTCTGCGTTATCATTAGGCGTATAAAAATTATAGGCTATGTAATAAAATTGGTAAAAAATGAAATTTCCTATCTTTTATGAGTGATGCATTTTTATCATACGAGGAAGAATAATGGAGATATTACCAATATTACGTACTTCACAATCTTTCTCATATCTCCATAAACATTACCTCTATCTAAACATAACAACAGTGATAGAACATCCTATTTCGAATCTTTTAAATCTGAGACATTTGTACTCCACGAACTACCTATATAATAATGGAGATACTTACGAATTTAGAATTTTCTGCGAAGCTTATCAACAGCGAGCCTCACTGAAATAGGAATATTGCTGAATCGCCATGGTAACGAACTAACTGGCGACAGTGGTGCCGACAAACCAGCGTACTTACAGATACTTCAGAAAATATCTGACTTTGATTTTCCTCCATTATTGCTTGACTGGAAATATTCCATTTAGGGTTGGGATAGGGGCTTTCTTATCAACACAGTAGTATATAACTCTCAGGCTCCTTGGCTGAATGGTCAGCGCACTGGCCTTCGGTACATAGGGCCCCGAGTTCGATTCCCGACCGCGTAACACTCATTGGTTATTTCGTTTGTTTCGGTGACTGGGTGTTTGTGCCGTCTTCAACATTGGATTTTATCCTAGGTAGGGCTTCCAACCTTACAGATGCACAGATCACTCACGAGCATGCCGGGTTAGGTAGCTCAATCGATAGAGCACCGACTTTCTGAACTCAAGTTGACGGGTTCGATCCCGGTTCAGTCCAGTGTATTTGAAGGTACTCAAATACGGCAACCTCGTGTCGGTAGATTTGCTGGCACGTAGAAGAACTCGTGAGGGACAAAATTCCAGTGCCTTGGCGTCTCCGAAACCATAAATAATAATAATAATAATAATAATAATAATAATAATTATAATAATAATAATAATAATTGTACCGGGTGGTACACCCCCACGCCGCTAATTCAAACTTTGCGCCAGTTGAAACTCCTCTACTGGAGGAAGTCTGAACTTTATCTACTGTGTTAATTTTCAAGTTTCTCAGAAGATGTCACCACTTGGAAATTTTGAAGTTTCTGAACTGGGTCGTTTTCGATGTATTTTTGTTTTGCCTGTAGTAAGAAATGTGGACATTCTCTTCCAGATGGCACTACTGAAGAACTACAATTGTGCACCCTAGTGAGAAGTGAAAGAACTATGTTTTTGGAGAAATTTTGAATTCATAAGTTTGTTCTTTGTTAAATTTCTTTCAGTTATTGTTTAAGTTGGCAATATTAACCCTTTCTTTCTGCCAGTTTTGAAACTGGCCAATCATAATTTTCTGTAATTAATTTTCCACCAATAAGGTGTTTCTTCCTCATCTAATGTAGGGGTTTTCGTCGTTAACCAATAAAATTTTTGTGGGAGGGTGTTCTCATTCCTGAAACGCCTCGAACTTTCCACGAGGGTATATAAACTGCTGATTTTCGGGTCTCCTGGCCACTTCAGTAACATCTATCAGTGCGTAAAGTACGTAGCAGGGGGCGGGAAGCGCCTCTTTCTTCGGGCAGCAGTTCAGCCACCAGGTAATGGCCGTTTAATAACTTCTTTTCTTGTCAGCTCAGCAGTTTAACTCTCGGGGCAGGTCCGAAGCCTTTCCACCATGTAACTTTTCCCTAAAATGTAAAGACACTTAGTATCAATTCTATCTTTTAAACTACATATTGGGATAGAGAGTGCTTAACCCTCTCGAGCTCCCACTCATTTTGCATTGAGGTGAACTTATTTTCACAACCGTTTCTTCCTTAACGAAATGTAAATTGTTTCCTTCTAAAAGTCACCTCTTTAGTATGGGATTAGCCCTTGCAGTAACGGCCTAGTGCCAAGTAGGTTTTATATAAAGTGTATTAGGAGTGCAAGAACGCCTCCTCTCAAGTTGGTATTTTATAGGCCATGTAATTTACCTGTTTCTTTACTTAATAGGCCTCAGTAGGTTGGGTATTTTTACCCCTGTTTTCATGTCCTTGGAGGACAACTTGAATGTGGAGTTTGGTGTGGCCTTTGATAGGCTTAAATTTTGAGAGCGAGTTGCTCTTTCTTGAAAATTGAGTTGTTGTATGCCTCGAGGAGGCTTTACCGTGTAAAGAGGAGCAAGTGCTCCTAGGCATGATTGGGGTCTTCTGCCCCTTTGTTGAATTCTGTATATCGTAAGGTTGGGATTATAGCTCAAGAATTGTGTGTCTGGCTCTCGGAGCCCAAATCCTGTAATCACTGTAATTGTACATTTTCGAATTGTGTTTCGGCTACTGAGTACCTGTTCTATTTGTTATTTCTTAATCTTGAAAAGAAAATATAACCTTGTTAAATTTTATCTTAACTTTAATTCCGTATTTTGAGACCTGTTCACCCCCGCACCTTCTTTCACCTCTGCACATCCACTATACTCCGTAACAATAATAATAATAATAATAATAATAATAATAATAATAATAATAATAATAATAATAATGATAATAATAATAATAATAATCTACAGCTTTTCCAACACCTACCTGTGGGGTCGCGGGTTCGAACTGTGTAGTACATGTGGATTTGGCCCTGTTTTACGGACGGATGCCCTTCCTGACACCAATCCTACATGGAGGTATGTAATTACTAGGGCTCGGATGTTTAGGAAAAGTCTTTTTTTCTTTGTCTCTATTTTCTTGCCTGATTGGATAATCAGGTGATTATAGTCACAATTAAGTTATTTTTATTTGCCATATAAATGCATATTTTGGCTCTTTTTTGTCATAATGTCATATTTTGAGCTATTTTCGTAGAAACGTCATATTTCGGTCATATTTAGGCGGTTTGGCGATAGCTGTAGCTGTGCAAAATCATCGTCAACTTTTCGAATGAGGACTAGTATTTACAAAACTGCTTTTCCGTATCACATCTGTAGTTAATTAATATAAATGGAATACTCTGCCTCTTCTATCAAGATTGCGCAGGAATTTTTTTCCTGCAGTTTGTCAGAAAGAAAGTCGAACTTTGGAATTATATCGAGTGTAATTACTCGTTTAGAAACTTAGAAATTAATGCAAGTATTGAAATTGTAAGAAGTGTTGAACTTTCAGGACAACAATCACATGGAGTAGTTGGCGTCAGTGTAAAATGGAAACTTTAAAATGTGCTTAATCGATGTGCCGGTTTTCGCTGTGTGTGCAAGATAAATGATGTTCTTACAGGAGAAGGTACCAGAACAATTCAAGATGAGTGCCGAGCCGCCCTACCATAATGTAACGGAAAACATCTACTTAATTCGTTTCGTGGTGCTCAATTTAAACTTTAACACATTTGAGCAATATTAATGTAATCTGGACTTAAATGTTCCAAAATATTAAAAAAATAGATTGATTTCTAGTTTTCTTCGTATTTCAAACCACCAGTGAAGAGTGCAAAATGTTTTGACTTTTAAAATGTTGTGTGATCTGATAATTTTACTTTATAGGTAAGTATTCACAAACGTTTGATAAGTGAATCGAGGAGAATAGACTGTGAATAACTACTAAATAGGAATATTCAGAAAATTAATAAGTAAGAATACAGAATTTAGTTAACAAACATGTATCAAAGAATGCCCTTTCGATTATAACTTGTTTTAAAATGGCCATATTTAGATTAATCATTTTCGGGTCATATTTTGTCATTTTTACGTCATATTTCGCTACTTTTGAGGTCATATTTGCTTGCTTATTTGGGATATTTTTAGGTCTTAAACATCCGAGCCCTAGTAATTACTATTGCGTGTTTCTGTGGTGGTTGTTAGTGTAGTGTGTTGCTTCAATATGATGAGGAAAGTGTTGGGACAAACACAAATACTCAGTCCCCGGGCCAGAGGAATTAATCAGGCGCGATTAAAATCCCCGAAACGGCCGGGATTCGAACCCGGGACCCTCTGAACCGAAGGCTTCAACAATGACCGCTCAGCCAAGGAGTCGGGCAATAATAATAATAATAATAATTATATATATATATATATATATATATATATATATATATAACAATGTGCGAGACAGGAGAGGTCCCATCCGATTTTCGGCAGAATGTTGTTATACCTATTCCCAAGAAAGCCGGTGCTGACAGGTTTGAAAACTACCGCACCATTAGTTTAGTAGCCTATCTCATGCCTGCAAAATTTTAACACGTATTATTTACAGAAGAATGGAAAAACAAGTTGAAGCTGAGTTGGGAGAAGATCAGTTTGGCTTCAGAAGAAATGTCGGAACACATGAAGCAATCCTGACTTTACGTCTGATCTTAGATGATCGAATCAAGAAGGACAAGCCCACGTACGTGGCATTCGTAGATCTAGAAAAGGCCTTCGATAATGTTGATTGGACCAAGCTATTTACGATTCTGAAGGTGATTGGGATCAGATATCGAGAACGAAGAATTATCTACAATCTGTATAAAAATCAGTCTGCAGTTATAAGAATCGAGGGCTTTGAAAAAGAAGCAGCAATTCAGAAAGGAGTGAGGCAATGCTGCAGTTTGTCCCCCCTCCTTTTCAATGTTTACATAGAACAGGCAGTAAAGGAAATCAAAGAGGAATTTGGAAAAGGAATCACAATCCAAGGAGAGGAAATCAAAACCTTGAGATTTGCCGATGATATTGTTATTTTATCTGAGACTGCAGAAGATCTTGAGAAGCTGTTGAATGGTATGGACGAAGTCTTGGGTAAGGAGTACAAGATGAAAATAAATAAGTCCAAAACAAAAGTAATGGAGTGCAGTCGAACCAAGGCAGGTGATGCAGGAATTATTAGATTAGGAAATGAAGTCTTAAAGGAAGTAGATGAATATTATTACTTTGGTAGTAAAATAACTAACGATGGCAGAAGTAAGGAGGACATAAAATGCAGACTAGTACAAGCAAGGAAGAGCTTTCTTAAGAAAAGAAATTTGCTCACTTCAAACATTGATATAGGAATTAGAAAGATGTTTTGAAGACTTTCGTGTGGAGCGTGGCATTGTATGGAAGTGAAACATGGACGATAACTAGCTCAGAAAGAAAGAGAATAGAAGCTTTTGAAATGTGGTGTTACAGAAGAATGCTGAAGGTGAGATGGATAGATCGAATCACGAATGAAGAAATACTGAATCGAATTGGTGAGAGGAGATCGATTTGGCTAAATTTGACACGAAGAAGAGATAGAATGATAGGACACATCTTAAGAAACCCAGGACTTATGCAGTTGGTTTTTGAAGGAAGTGTAGGTGGTAAGAACGGTAGGGGTAGACCAAGGTATGAATATGACAAGCAGATTCGAGCAGATGCAGGATGCAGTAGTTACGTAGGAATGAAAAGGTTAGCACAGGATAGGATGGCATGGAGGGCTGCATCAAACCAGTCTATGGACTGATGACTCAAACAACAACAACAACAACAATAATGCACCATTCCCTCAACTCTCATTATCCTACAGGTCCGTCCGCAGAGGCAAAAGTATGTGTCTTATAACCGCCCTTTACGCGAACTGAGTCCTATAAACTAGGTTTCTTTGCTCGTTCAGCGGGCTTTGAAATGACCTCCCTGCCAACATTACATATAAGAATGTAAATAGGCCTATAGTTAAATGTTATGTTAGGAAGCACTTGCGGTTAGAAAATGTGTGAGAATATGTGGAAGAATGAACCAAGGAGTGAAATATTGCGCAAATGAGAAGTATGTATCCATTATACTTTGTTATTACCTATTATAATATATATGATTGTTTTAGCTTAGGATTTAGGTCATTATTTGAAAAGGACCGGGGGCACTACGTTTAGGAGGCCTGTCCTTTTCCTCTGGACTTCCATAGATACTGTAAAGGTTTATACTAAATAAATAATTTATGAATAATAATAATAATAATAATAATAATAATAATAATAATAATAATAATAATAATAATAATAATAATAATAATAATAATAATAATAGAGTTGGCTGTGATGTTCGGGTCAGTGGTTTAACGTCCGACTAACTGGGATAGATTTTTGGTGACGACAGGAAAGGAAAGGGCTAGGATGGAAAAGGAAGCAGCCGTAGCCTTTGTGTCCTCGCTACTCCGCAGTGCATGCCCGTACCATCTCAGACGAGCCAAGAATCTCCCTTACTTCGTCGCTGTTTACAGGGTCGAGTCTTGTTAAGCCAATGGACCAGCACTACATTTGCTCTCATCTGTTGTTACCGGCCAACATTCAGCTCCATATACATCCACAGGTCTGGTCAGTGCGGTAGATTTTGTATTTCACCCATACAGAAATTTTCCGATCTTGTAAGACAGCAGACATCTGCCGCCATCTTCCCCAGACTGCATGTGCACTTTTCTCAACACATCTCCATTTCCCAGGTTATGTTTCGTGTGAAAATGGAGAACACCGAGCAAGTCCTGGTCACTGCATTCGGAAAATACTAGGATCGAACCTCTCAGCCCTGAAGATGTCTTCCCATAAGTCCCCATTATCGCACGGAGCAAATGCTGCGGCTGTACCTAAATTGGGGCCACGGTCACTTCCTTTCCAATCAATCGCTTTCAATCAATCAATATCAATCAATACTGATCTGCATTTAGGGCAGTCGCCCAGGTGGCAGATTCCCTATCTGTTGCTTTCCTAGCCTTTTCCGAAATGATTTCAAAGAAATTGGAAATGTATTGAACATCTCCCTTGGTAAGTTATTCCAATCCCTAACTCCCCTTCCTATAAATGAATATTTGCCCCAGTTTGTCCTCTTGAATTCCAACATATCTTCATATTGTGATCTTTCCTACTTTTATAAACGCCATTCAAACTTATTCGTCCACCAATGTCATTCCACGCCATCTCTCCGCTGACAACTCGGAACATACCACTTAGTCGAGCAGCTCTTCTTTCTCTCAATTCTTCCCAACCCAAACATTGCAACATTTTTGTAACGCTACTCTTTCGTCGGAAATCACTCAGAACAAATCGAGCTGCTTTTCTTTGGATTTTTTCCAGCTCCTAAATCAGGTAATCCTGGTGAGGGTCCCATACACTGGAAGCATACGGTACTCTAGTTGGGGTCATACCAGAGACTTATATGCACTCTCCTTTACATCCTTACTACAACCCCTAAACACCCTCATAACCATGTGCAGAGATCGGTACCCTTTATTTACAATCCCATTTATGTGATTACCCCGATGAAGATCTTTCCTTATATTAACACCTAGATACTTACAATGATCCCCAAAAGGAACTTTCACCCCATCAACTCAGTAATTAAAACTGAGAGGACTTCTCCTATTTGTGAAACTCACAACCTGACTTTTAACCCCGTTTATCAACATACCATTGCCTGCTGTCCATCTCACAACATTTTCGAGGTCACGCTGCAGTTGCTCACTATCTTGTAACTTATTTATCACTCTATAGAGACTAACATCATCCGCAAAAAGCCTTACCTCCGATTCCACTCCTTTACTCATATCATTTTTATATATAAGGAAACATAAAGGTCCGATAACACTGCCCTGAGGAACTCCCCTCTCAACTATTACAGGGTCAGACAAAGCTTCACCTACTCTAACTCTCTGAGATCTATTTCCTAGAAATATAGCAACCCATTCAGTCACTCTTTTGTCTAGTCCAATTCCACTCATTTTTGCCAGTAGTCTCCCATGATCCACCCTATCAAATGCTTTAGACAGGTCAATCGCGATACAGTCCATTTGACCTCCAGAATCCAATATATCTGCTATATCTTGCTGGAATCCTACAAGTTGAGCTTCAGTGGAATAACCTTTCCTAAAACCGAATTGCCTTCTATCGAACCAGTTATTAATTTCACAAACATGTCTAATATAATCAGAAAAATGCCTTCCCAAAGCTTACATACAATGCATGTCAAACTTACTGGCCTGTAATTTTCAGCTTTATGTCTATCACCCTTTCCTTTATACACAGGGGCTACTATAGCAACTCTCCCTTCATCTGGTATAGCTCCTCCGACCAAACAATAATCAAATAAGTACTTCAGATATGGTACTATATCCCAACCCATTGTCTTTAGTATATCCCCAGAAATCTGTTCAATTCCAGCCGCTTTTCTAGTTTTCAACTTTTGTATCTTATTGTAAATGTCATTGTTATCATATGTAAATTTTATTACTTCTTTGGCCTTAGTCTCCTCCTCTATCTCGACATTATCCTTGTAACCAACAATCTTTACATACTGCTGACTGAATACTCCTGCCTTTTGAAGATCCTCACATACACACTCCCCTTGTTCATTAATTATTCCTGGAATGTCCTTCTTGGAACCTGTTTCTGCCTTAAAATACCTATACATACCCTTCCATTTTTCACTAAAATTTGTATGACTACCAATTATGCTTGCCATCATGTTATCCTTAGCTGCCTTCTTTGTTAGATTCAATTTTCTAGTAAGTTCCTTCAATTTTTCCTTACTTCCACAGCCATTTCTAACTCTATTTCTTTCCAGTCTGCACCTCCTTCTTAGTCTCTTTATTTCTCTATTATAATAAGGTGGGTCTTTACCATTCCTTACCACCCTTAATGGTACAAACCTGTTTTCGCATTCCTCAACAATTTCTTTAAACCCATCCCAGAGTCTGTTTACATTTTTATCTACCGTTTTCCACCGATCATAGTTACTTTTTAGAAACTGCCTCATGCCTGCTTTATCAGCCATATGGTACTGCCTAACAGTCCTCCTTTTAAGACCTTCCTTTCTATCACATTTATTTTTAACTACCACAAAAACAGCTTCATGATCACTAATACCATCTATTACTTCAGTTTCCCTATAGAGCTCATCTGGTTTTATCAGCACCACATCCAGGATATTTTTCCCTCTGCTTGGTTCCATCACTTTCTGAATCAGCTGTCCTTCCCATATTAACTTATTTGCCATTTGTTGGTCATGCTTCCTGTCGTTCGCATTTCCTTCCCAATTGACATCTGGCAAATTCAGATCTCCCGCTACAATCACATTTCTTTCCATGTCGTTTCCCACATAGCTGACTATCCTATCAAATAATTCTGAATTTGCGTCAGTGCTACCCTTTCCCGATCTGTACACTCCAAATATATCAAGTTGCCTATTATCTTTAGAAATGAGCCTTACACCTAGAATTTCATGTGTCTCATCTTTAACTTTTTCGTAGCTTACAAATTCTTCTTTCACCAGAATGAACACTCCCCCTCCCACCATTCCTATCCTATCTCTACGATACACACTCCAGTGCCGTGAGAAAATTTCTGCATCCATTATATCATTTCTCAGCCATGATTCAACTCCTATTACAATATCTGGTAAATATATATCTATTAAATTACTTAATTCTATTCCTTTCTTTACAATACTTCTACAGTTCAACACTAACAATTCTATGTCATCCCTACTTGATTTCCAGTTCCTTGTTCCCTTATCACCGCTCCCTAGGCCATCCCGTTTCCCGGAATGTACCTCCCTATTACCCTCCCAAACAAATTTCCTAACTTATACGTACCACTGCGGTTTAAATGAAGGCCATCCGAGTGCAGATCCCTATCTCCTACCCACCCATTAGGATCTAGAAATTTCACTCCCAGTTTCCCACATACCCACTCCATAGTCTCATTTAAATCCCCAATCACCCTCCAGTACGTATCCCTCCTACACAGTATTCCACTAATAACAGTCTCCGCTTTCTTAAACTTCACCCGTGCTGCATTTACCAGATCCCACACATCTCCAACTATGTTGTTACTTATATCAGCTTGCCTTACGTTGTTGGTACCAACGTGAAACACTACCACCTTCTCCTTCCCCTCCTCCCTCTCTTCTACTTTCCTCAACATCTGCCTCAACCTAATTCCTGGATAACATTCTACCCTGGTTCCCTTTCCTCCACACACTTTCCCCACGTGTCTAACTATGGAATCCCCCATGACCAGAGCCTCAACCCTACCCACCTCATTTGATCCCCTCCCCTCCTGGTCAGCCCTATCTTTCCTGATAGCTGCAGAAGCTACTCCTCCTCCCTTTTCTCCTTCCCATGACCCCGTTCCACCTATCTTTTCCTATCCTCTACATTTCCCTTTCCTACCTTTTCCCTTCCTCCTACTTCCACGGATCATAGCAACAGTTCCCTGTCCCTCATCTTCCCTCTGTTGTTCTACCTGGAGTGACTCGTACCGATTTCGCACAGACACCTGTCCTGAATTCTGATCCTGAATAGAGCCCTTAGCCTGCAATCTCCTTCCCCTTAGAACATTAGACCACCTGTCTTCTACATCTCCTCCCTTTCCTTCCCCTCCCTCTTGTACACCTACTGTAACCTGTACATTGTTTGAGGGAGTCCTATCTTCCTTCCTGTCTTCTTTGAGAATCCTAATTATCTCCCTCAAACTTTCCAACTCCTCCCTCATACCCCTCAATGCCTCACCACACCCACAATAAGTACACTCGCGCTCCTTAGCCATTCTTTACGGGGGGAAAATTTTAAATTAAAAAATAAAATAACTTATTTGCAAAAAAATGAACGGAGGGATATATTGTCTGGGATAGTACACAACAATAAGGTAATTAATATACGACTACACTACAATACTACTTAGTCGTGCTCTATTTTTTTTATCCTACAACCCCTAACAGGATAAAAACTGCTGTTAATGACTGAATATCGAAAGTAATACACAAGAACTACACAGTTCCAAACTGCAATCAAGCCTATCCTAATTACAACAACAGTATTTTAGTAAGAGTTTCTACGGATACCTCTACTACACCAGTACTACACAAATATTTTACAATAATAAAATAAGCACACTAAATTCTAATAGGATATTACTCGTATACTACTGTACAGTACACTACAGCAATTTTTAAACTACTTTCAGACGTATCCTAACTACGATACCGGTACCGTACCGTATGCCACTACTAAGCACAACAGAAATGAAATTTGCAAGAACTACTGTACTCAAAGATTACCAACGAAGCTAAATGCTTAGACAAATTATTATTAGTATTACGGTCTAATAGATACACACGAAAAATAACACACGAATATAGCAGGCAAGATACGGCACTATCTAAATGTACTGAATCTATACTACAATGTATCTACACTACACTACACTGCGTTTGGTTAAATGCTTAAGTATCAAAAGGATTGCCGTACACGAAGAAAAACACGAATATAACTGGCAAGATACTATCTAATATATTATACCTTATCTTCACTACAATTCTACTGAAATGTGGTTATGTGATTATTACAGCTGGTGGATTACTATTATTTTCCCTACTCCACGGGACGGAGAAAAAAAAGTGTCCTTAATTAGGCCTACTCAAAAATACGAAGTTGTCTACAATAATTTCTCAAATATTTCTATCAAAACTACTACTACTCCAGGGACTTGGACTGCAATTACTGGGATATATGAACTTTATTATTATTAGCTAACCGCTCATGAATAATGAAAGATCGAGGGAGCGAAATATAAATTACGGATACTAACTACCTACTCAGAAGTACAAATGAATGGAATACAAGGTCAGCTGATTTTTATTTACTTGACTACACTACACCCTTTGTTCACGACTGTAGCCAACAATGCAATATTTGAATATGAGGAGCGACAGTAATCAATAAGAATACAACGACTGTTAACTATTACCGTGTAATCTCTTTAACTTCTTTTTAAATGGAAGTTTACAGGCGTATCGTGTTTTTTAATGTAGTAAATTTTTACCTTCGCGATAGTTTGAACGTATATCTATACGAAATACCGGATAAGTTGCTGCAGAAGTTACGGTACTATTCCTTATGATAATCTGCCTTTGTAAGTATAACCAACGAACCTACAGATATTTACAAATATTTTTGAAGTTAATATTATTACCTAAAGTATTTCCTAAACCTAAATTCGAAACAAGGTACACCTAGCTAGCCTACTTAACCTAGAAAACGTAATTTACTGAAGACCAACTGAATTACTTGTTACAAAATTTAAATAAATATCACTACTCCCAATTTCTACCAACAAGCACTAAACACCACTATATAAACAGCACTAAATGAATCAGATATACACAAAATTAAGCTATTTCAATAGGTTTTCCTATCCTATCGTCACCGTAAGAGCCGTTTATGTCGGTGCGACGAAAAACAAATAGCAAAATAAATGGGAAACCACGGGAAACCAACTTCAAGACTGCCGATGTTGGGATAGAACCCAATAAGAGCTTACAGCTACGCGGCCAACTCACTCCGTTGTACATTACGAAAATACTGTTTGCATGTGCTAATAGACAGCTCCCTCACCTCCCCCCCTAATAATCGCTACTGACGTTATGATCATATATGAGTTTGAAATAAATTATCAGTAAAGGGGCGTATGGAAAAACATACAGTTATAAACAACAGCATGGAGTAAAAATAAATTAAAATTAAAATTTATTTGATGTAGGTTCGAACCCATGCACCTTACGTTAAACACAGCACTGCGTGAACGCTTCTCTGAATGCTGGCTATAACTGGTGTTTGAAAACTAAAACGCCAAAATTTTGTTAGTAGAAGTTATCATGGAACTGAGATAATTGCTGTCGCTAAATAATTTTCCGGAGAATTAAACATTTTACTGAGAGAATTCTGATATAAAGAATGTGTCATTCCCTTCGAGAACTGACGGAATAACAACATGGCGGCGAGACGGAGAGCGGCGCTGAATAAGCCATGGAGCAGGTGGCCTTGCTCCCACGGGCGGATATGTCGATACTGTGCCAGGCTCTCACGGCCAGGTCGATACACGTCATGGGGTTCCATGGGAGTGCATATTTAACACTGCTTTAGGGTAAGGCGTCTGTCGAATATTCCCGAAGTATTAACAGCCTTGTTTTTATAATAATCTAGAAAATGTCTCATTGCACCAACGAGACAGTAATCAACGAGCTAATTGAGAGAGAAACGGGAACAGAAATGAATTGAATATTGGGAACTTTGACAATTGATTTTTCAAATGGAAACCGAAAATAGATATTAATAAAATCAAAGCTCCAGTAGCAAGTAAGGATAACAGAAAATAATAATAATAATAATAATAATAATAATAATAATAATAATAATAATAATAATTTCGTGTGGCTATTTCTAGCCGAGTGCAGTCCTTGTAAGGCAGACCCTCCGATGAGGGTGGGCGGCATCTGCCATGTGTAGGTAACTGCGTGTTATTGTGGTGGAGGATAGTGTTATGTGTGGTGTGTGAGTTGCAGGGATGTTGGGGACATCACAAACATCCAGCCCCCGAGCCATTGGAATTATTAAATGAAGGTTAAAATCCCCGACTCGGCCGGGAATCGAACCCGGGACCCTCGGAACCGAAGGCCAGTACGCTGACCATTCAGCCAACGAGTCGGACATGCTAATATAATGATAAGCACCTCAAAAGTAAGAAACATTGTTCATGGAGAAGTATAATCACTCAACCGGGATCTAACCCAATATCGAAACCCCTACACGCCCTGCTAGTTTGTTTTTACTTAAAGGCTGTGTGGCGCTGTTTAACTTGTTATTATTATTATTATTATTATTATTATTATTATTATTATTATTATTATTACTTCGTTGTTAAGTCATCAGGTCATAGACTGGTTTGATGCAGCTCTACATACCACCCTATCATGTGCTAATCTTTTCATTTCTATGTAACTACTACATCCTACATCTGCTCTAATCTCCTTGTCATATTCATATCTTGGTCTATCCTGCCGCTTTCACCACGTGCACTTTCCTCAAAAACAACTGAACAATTCCTGGGTGTCTTAAGATGTGTCCTATCATTCTATCCCTTCTTTTCGTCAAATTTAGTCAAATCGATCTCCTCTCACCAATTCGATTCAGTATCTCTTCATTCGTGATTCGATCTACCCATATCTCTGTAACACCACATTTCAAAAGATTTTATTCTCTTCCGTACTGGGTTAGTTATCGTCCATGCCACGGTCCAGACGAAAGTTTTCAAAAATATCTTTCTAATTCCTATATCAGTGTTCGAAGTCAGCAAATTTCTTTTCTAGCTTGTACTAGTCTGCATTTTATGTCCTCATTACTTCTACCATCGTTAGTTATTTTACTACCCAAGTATCAATAATCATCTACTTCCTTTAAGACTTAATTTCCTTATACCCTCTGGCACCATATCTTAGCAAGCATACTTCTGAAGCAGTGTAAATGCACAAGTGGCTTCATTCGATGACAATTGCTTCTCCTGGAGCCTATCTCAGTCTGCACAATCAGCTATGACTTGTAAACACTACACGTCACACAGACCAATCTTAACACACACTCTGAATTGAGGCACTTGTACCTTTCAACTGACACAGACACCTCCCACACATCCAGATATGTCATCAGAACATGTTATTGCCATAACAGTCCAATCCCCATCCCACAGTGTAGTTGCAGTTTAGTTAGGAACATTAGGTATAATATTTCTTGCATCAATCGATTTCGTTCGACTGCACTCAATTACTTTTGTTTTGGACTTATTTATTTTCATCTTGTGCTCCTCCCTCCAAGACTCTGTCCATATCATTTAGCAATTTCTCCAGATCTTTTATAGCATCAGATCAATTAACAGTAGCATCGGAAAATGTTAGTGTTTTGATTTCCTCTCCTTGGATTGTGGTTCCCTTTCCAAATTATTTATTGATTTCTTTTGCCGTCTGTTCTATATAAACATTGAAATTATTATTATTATTATTATTAT
The DNA here is from genome assembly GCF_040414725.1 of Anabrus simplex. Taxonomy (NCBI): domain Eukaryota; kingdom Metazoa; phylum Arthropoda; class Insecta; order Orthoptera; family Tettigoniidae; genus Anabrus; species Anabrus simplex. The sequence goes on from NC_090270.1 coordinate 303,610,603, forward strand.
TATTATTATTATTATTATTATTATTATTATTATTATTATTATTATTATCATCATCATCATCTGTTTACCCTCCAGGTTCGGTTTTTCCCTCGGACTTAGCGAGGGATCCCACCTCTACCGCCTCAAGGGCAGTGTCCTGGAGCTTCAGACTCTTGGTCGGGGGATACAACTAGGGAGTATGACCAGTACCTCGCCCAGGCGGCCTCACCTGCTATGCTGAACAGGGGCCTTGTGGAGGGATGGGAAGATTGGAAGGGATAGACAAGGAAGAGGGAAGGAAGCGGCCGTGGCCTTAAGTTAGGTACCATCCCGGCATTCGCCTGGAGGAGAAGTGGGAAACCACGGAAAACCACTTCCAGGATGGCTGAGGTGGGAATCGAACCCACCTCTACTCAGTTGACCTCCCGAGGCTGAGTGGACCCCGTTCCAGCCCTCGTACCACTTTTCAAATTTCGTGGCAGAGCCGGGAATCGAACCCGGGCCTCCGGGGGTGGCAGCTAATCACGCTAACCACTACACCACAGAGGCGGACATTATTATTATTATTATTATTATTATTATTATTATTATTATTATTATTATTCCGGGGTATCTGTGGAACGCAGAGAGGTGAAAGAAGATGCGGGCTTGAATGGGTCTAACTACAATACCAAGAACTGAATTAAAATTTTATCAAAGGTTATATTTCTTTCAATATATAAACAACTTAACAAATTTCCAGTAGATTAAGGAACAATCAAATATCAGGTACATTGCCAATCTTGAAACAATACTTGGAAAAATCCGTGATTGATGAAGTTTACAGGTTTGGGGCTTCAAGACCTTAGTTTACAATTTCTGAGCTACCAGCTCAAGTTTACAGAATTTTCAATTCAAAATGAGGGACAATTTAGTCAAGGGCAGAAATCCCCTAATTTAAGAGCACTTGCTCCCTAAATTACAATATCTAGCCTTCTAGAGGCAGCCTTCGCTATTACACCACTTTGAAAAGAGCTAACAGGCTCTCAGTTTCATCCAGCCCACTCAAGGCAACATTACATCAACATCTTACAATCTCCGGCCCCTCAAGGCACGACGTACAAATTAAAATAGTTTTACACAGGGGTATCTAGTACCCAACCTACTGGGCCTTTGCGAAAAAAGAACGGGTTAAATAAACGGCCCGAACACAAACTGAATGGAGGCGTACACTGCGCTCCCAGATAATGAAAAATTAAAACCTACAGGGCTCTCGGCCGATGAAACAGGGGCTATTCCCAAACTACTGAGGTGGCTCGCATGGAAATTTTAATACACTACAAAAACAGTTACGAAGTCGTAGTCACCTCAAACCAAGATAAATGGGAGCTCGAGAGGGTAAATCACTCTCTATCCCCGATTTACAGTTTAAAACTTTATGAAGATTTACATTTTAGAAAAGTTTGTTACACAGTTAAAAGTTCGGACCTTCCCCTCGGATAAATTTGCGGAGACAGCAAGAAAGAATTTATGTGGCCATTACCTTGTAGATGTCCTGCCTTAACACACACAATTAGAAAGATGGTGTTCAATTAACAAGGAAACTCGAAAAGCCGCAACTTATATACCCTCAGGGAAGGTTCGAGAGAATTCAGGACTAATCCGGACACACCCTCTCAATTTTATTGGCAAATTCAAAGTGAACAAGAAATGCGGGATTGGTTCAAAATTAATTACAAAAATTCATGATTGGCCAGATTCAAAACTGGCGGAAAGAAAAGGAAGTGTTGCCACCCCAAAAATAAATGAACATGGATTCAGTTATGAAAACCTAGAAATGCGAAACTTCTTTAAGTTATAAGTTCTTCCACGTTGCACTAGAGTGCATGATCAGAGTTTTTTTGGTAGTGACATCTGTGGAAAAATGTCCAAACTTCTTGATGTATAGCGAAACAAAACAAGGAGAAATTCAATCAGTTTAGGAAACTTCACAATAACACAATTACTCAATATTTCAGCAGTGACATCTTCCGATTAAAGTCCCAACTTCATATAGAATCAGTTTCACCTTTTGGTCGATAGAGGAGTTCATTAAGGCGCTAATTTTGAATGATCGAAGTTGAGGTGTACCTCCCGGTAAATATATTATTATTATTATTATTATTATTATTATTATTATTATTATTATTATTATTACGGCAATATCGTGGATTGTAGAGGGATAAAAAGCGCCTGGGGTGAATGGGTGGACAAGGAATTAACTAGAGCAAAACTTCATTCATTCATTGTCATTACAGCCAGTTATGCCTTTCAGCGTTCAGTCTGCAAGCCTCTGTGAATTTACTAAACGTCGCCACAATCCTCGATTTGCAATTAGTGTTGTGGCCTCATTTATTTCTATACCTCTTATCTTTAAATCGTTAGAAACCGAGTCTAACCATCATCGTCTTGGTCTGCCTCTACTTCTCTTACCCTCCATAGTAGAGTCCATTATTCTCCTAGGTAACCTATCTTCCTCCATTCGCCTCACATGACCCCACCACTGAAGCCGGTTTATGCGTACAGCTTCATCCATCGAGTTCGTTCCTAAATTAGCTTTTATCTCCACATTCCGAGTACCCTCCTGCCATTGTTCCCACCTGTTTGTACCAGCAATCATTCTTGCTACTTTCATGTCTGTTACTTCTAATTTATGAATAAGATATCCTGAGTCCACCCAGCAAAACTTAACACAACAAATTTTGAAATTTTATCTTTTCTTTTTTTTCTAGTTTAAGAAATTGATAAATGGAAAATCTGAACGAATAACAGCAATATTAATGGGCTTGTCAGCTCTAACAATAACAAGGACTTAAAAGTCCAGAAAACAGGTACAAAATTTATAATTGTTAATAGTTTGGTTGATTTACATAGAAAAGAGCGTTAGTGCTCTTACCAGGTACACAATTTTATAAGAGCTAGAAAAGCTCCAGGAAAATACACTTCGTAGGAGTCTGCGTTCCAACTATATCCTAGTCCAGCCTCGCAGAGGCATCAATTTTCTCATGGTGCACTTACAACCTCAGTTAAACAATTTACACAGCGTTGTCCCAATGTGAGTATATATACTGCTTCAACAGATGTATGTTTCACTGTTCCCAAAAGGGAACTAACTCAAAAAAATCTACACACACCAATCAATTTGCAGGGCCACAATTGCCCATACTAAGTGGCCTTAGTGTAAAAAGAAAAGGTTGAACATGACTGGCCATAAACAAAAGGCTAGGAGGCAAAACACTTGCTCTCCTTATAGAAATAGTTAAAAACCTAAGTGGGCTTATGGCCCAATGATACAGAGGCTAAACTTATTTAACAACGGGGTGACTAAGTTAGAAATATTTAAGCCAAATGTGATTAAATAAATTCAGAGGTTTTGAAAACTGTAGTCACCCAATGCCAAGTTGAATGAGAACCAACAGAGGGTAGTCACTCTCTGTTCCCACTAGGGAATAGGATATAGAGTCCTCAGACTTGCCGAAAATTCCACATTTAAATCACCAAATTTAGAAATTTACATAAAAAATGTTGAAACCTTCCGTTCAAATCATGCGCAGGAACTATGACATAGCTATGGAAATTCTGCCATTACCTTGAGGTGCTGGGCCTTCCTAACACCGCCCGCGCTCCTGCCTCCTGGTTCACGTCAGTACACAATTCAGACAATACGGCCCTAAAGCGCCCACCTTTTATAGTATTTTTGAAGGGAATCTTCCAGAACTCTTCACTGATAGGCTGGATTGCTATACTCCCCTCCACCCACCCCCCATTTTAATTGGCTAGAGAAAATATTTACAAGTTTCTGATAGTTGATTGCTGTTGAAGAAGGAGCCAGCTGAGGTGTTGACAACTTTGATACATCAAAACGTATGGTTTACCAACTGCAAAAATAAAGTTTCCTTTAGTTCGTCCCGCTAGAGGGAGCAATTAAAACAATGAACAAAAGTACCTCGTAGTACACCGGTTCAATTTTGTTTAGATAGATGGCTTTATAGAAGGCGCGCAGTTTGACTAGCCAGGGAAGATGTGCCCCCGGTACAATTCTTCATCATCATCATCATCATCATCATCATCATCATCATCATCATCATCATCATATTATTATTATTATTATTATTATTATTATTATTATTATTATTATTATTATTATTATTATTATTATTATTATTATTGTTGTACCGGGCGGTACACCTCCGCGCCGCTAAATCAAACATTGCGCCAGTTGAAACTCCTCTACTGAACTTTAACCACCATGTTAATTCTAAAGTTTCTCAGAAGATGTCGCTATTGTAAATTTTGAAGAGTTCTGAACTGTGTCTTTTTCGATTTATATTTGTTTTCTCTGTAGTGAGAAGTGTGAACATTCTCTTCTAGATGGCACTAGTGAAGAACTACTATTGTGCTCCCTAGTGCGAAGTGAAGGAACTGCTTTTTGAGAAATTTTGTGTTCATAAGTTTGTTCTTTGTTAAATTTCTTTCAGTCATTTTTTGGGTTGGCAGTATAACCCTTCTCTTTCCGCTTGTTTTGAATTTAGCCAATCCCGAATTTCTCTAATTATTTTTGACCAATAACGTACGTCTTCTCCTATATGGATATGTTGCTTGATCCTAGCCAATAAAGTTGAGGGGGGGGGGGGTGTGGGTTCTCATTCTTGAAAGGTCTCGAATGTTCCACGAGGGTATTTAAACTGCTGATTTTCTGGTCTCCGGGCCACTTCAGTAACATCTTCCCTAGTGTGATTATGTAGCAGGGGGCGGGAAGCGCCTCTTCCTTCGGGCAGCAGTTCTTCCATAAGGTAATGGCCTTCTAACAACTTCATTTCTTGCTAGCGCAGCAGTTTAACCCTCGGGGCAGGTTCGAAACTTTTATCATGTAACCTTCCTTTAAAATGTAAAAAACACTTGGTATAAATTCCGTCTCTTTAACTACAAATCGGGATAGAGAGTGCCTAACACTCTCGAGCTCCCTCTCATATTGTTTTTGAGGTGACTACATTTTCATAACCGTTTTTCTTCGCTTCATTATGTAATAAATTTTCCTATCATGTCACTTCCGTAGTATGGGATTAGCCCTTGCATAAGCGGCCTAAGAGCCAAATAGGTTTTAAAAAGGTGTGTTAGGAGTGCAAGTTACGCCTCCTCTCAAGTTGGTATTTTGGGGCCATGTTATTGTCCTGTTTCTTTAGTGAATAGGCCTCAGTAGGTTGGGTAATTTTACCCCTGTTCTTGTGTGCCTGGAGGGCAGCTTGAAGGTGGAGTTTGGTGTGGCCTTTGAATTGGCTTGAACTTTGAGAGCGGGTTTGCTCTTTCTAAAAATTGTATTTTCCGTGTGCCTCAAGCAGGCTTAACTGGGTAATTGGGAGCAAATGCTCCTTGGCATGATTGGGGTTTTCTGCCCCTTTGTTGAACCTTGTGTATAGGTAAAGTTGGGCTCATTGCTTAGGGATTGTGAATCTGGGGCTCGAAGCCCAAAATCCATTAATAAACTGTAATTGTACTTTCTTAACTTGTTGATATACAACTGAGTTCCTGTTATACTTGTTATTTCTTGATCTCGAAAAGAAAATATAACCTTTGTTAAATTTTAAATTAATTTTAATTTCGTTGTTGAGACCTATTCCATCCAGCACCTTCTTTCACCTCTAACTACCACGGATAACTCCGTAACAATTATTATTATTATTATTATTATTATTATTATTATTATTATTATTATTATTATTATTATTATTATTATTATTGAAGATAACACATGCACCAGTGAAATCTGCAAAAGGGTACACAGTATTAGCAATAGAAATAATGCTTTCAACCACAAACATATTATATTAACATGCAGACATTTATGTAAGATAGGAAATTAAGGGTCCGCCTCTGTGGTGTAGTGGTTAGCGTGATTAGCTGCCACCCCCTGAGGTGCGGGTTCCATTCCCGGCTCTACCACGAAATTTGAAAAGTAGTACGAGGGCTGGAACAGGGTCCATTCAGCCTCGGTAGGTCAACTGAGTAGAGGTGGGTTCGATTCCCACCTCAGCCATCCTCGAAGTGGTTTTCCGTGGTTTCCCACTTCTCCTCCAGGCAAATGCCGGGATGGTACCTAACTTAAGGCCACGGCCGCTTCCTTCCCTCCTCCTTGCCTGTTTCATCAATCTTCCCATCTCTCCACGAGGCCCCTGTTCAGCATAGCAGGTGAGGCCGCCTGGGCGAGGTACTGGTCATTCTCCCCAGTTGTATCCCCGACCCAAAGTCTGAAGCTCCAGGACACTGCCCCTTGAGGCAGTAGAGGTGGGATCCCTCGGTGAGTCCAAGGGAAATCCAACCCTGGAGGATAAACAGATTAAGAAGGAGAAGAAGAAGAAGAAATGAAGTTAGAAGTTCACCGAAACCTTCGCTTGAGGCACGTTTCTGTACGAAAGTGAGAGCTCGACTCTTGGTAAAATAACAAACAAACTAGAAGCTGTAGGGATGAGGATATGGCGGACGATGCCATGAACAAGTTGAACAGAAAAGAAAATAATCGTTGAAGTAAAATAGGTTGATGAGAAGAAAAAATTACTGAAAAAGGCGATGTTAAGGAATTAGAAGCGTTTGATATGTGATTCTGGAGCCGTTTGGAGAATATAAGCTTGATAGGGATGTGGTAGATCGAGTTAGTGATGAAGGGCAGGTCGTCGTGGTTGGGGCAGCGACTGCGACATGGTGGACTGATGATGGATGTCCTTGAGCAGCGTTTCTCAACCGGTGGTACACGTACCAACAGAGATACTTGGGGTGTTGTCCGGTGGTACACAACACGTTGGTTGGTTACACTGTTAAAACATTAATAACATCTTAAAGTGATACTAGAAAGGGTTCTTTTTAGAATAAATACTTTTTTTACAATTTGTTTTACGTCACATCGACACAGATAGGTCTTATGGTGACGATGGGATGGGAAAGGCCTAGGAATGGGAAGGAGGCAGCCGTGGCCTTAATTAAGGTTCAGCCCCAGCATTTGCTTTGTATGAAAATGGGAAAGCACAGAAAATCATATTCATGGCTGCCGACAGTGGGGTTCGAACCCACTATCTCCCGGATGTAAGCTCACAGCTGCGCACCCTAACCGCACGGCCAACTCGCCCGTTTTAGAATAAATAACTGTTGTAAGACATTTAATGTGAAATCGTTCATAAGTGCACCACCTATTGACAGGTGAGCAAACTATGAGCCTCTTTGCTCTGGTCTCTGTCTAATCCTGCTTCTCTGGAAATATTGACTCTCAACACTGGATCAGGATCAATTTTCTTATCGGGACGCTTTGCTAACGGGGTTATCAGATCGAGTGGCTCAGACGGTTGAGGCGCTGGCCTTCTGACCCCCAACTTGGTAGATTCGATCCTGGCTCAGTCCGCTGGTATTTGAAGGCGTTCAGGTACGTCAGCCTCCTGTTGGTAGATTTATTGTCACGTCAAAGAACTCTTGAGGGACAACATTCCGGCGCCTCGGCGTCTCCGAAAACCGTAGTAAGAACATCAAAATGGTTAGATCGAGAAAACAAACAGATACTTTCCTGTGACATTGCACAGAAAATGTCTTTTTTATATATCATCTCTCTGATGGATCGAAATACGATGTGCCTACTCCGAGCTCGCCGAGAAAATCGATTTCTTGGCACCCTCGTCAATGACATATTTATGTGGACAAGGATTTTTAAGACTTATGATCATTATCGTAATAGACTGCGTGTGGAGGCCGGCCTAAGGCTAACACTGAGTAAACTTAAGCCTGAAGTGAATAAACAAGTCTCAGTGGGGCAGGTTTAAGTATCTCATTACCCCGTCATTAGTATGAATCTTTGATATAGGCTATCTACTCTACTCACTTTTCGGTATCATAATAAATATTACTAATTAACTACCTAGCCAGGAATTGTTGCTGCGCCTCGAAATACCGTTCTGTGACAATGTTGAGGGGAGAAATACCGGCCCGCAGTACATGTAGCCCTTAGAACGAAAATTCGTGAATACAGTTCAAGCAATACTGAACGTCAGATGACAGAACCTTTCTGGTCAGAGTTCTAAGCTGAAACATTATCACAGAGCGATGTTTCTAGGCCCAACGACTTTACTTTTCAGAATGCGATTTAGTCTTTTAAATTTGATTTTTCTCATTGTCTTCAAAATCTAAGTATTGATGATAATTTAAAAAAAATAGAACAGGGGAGGTGGTACTTCAGACCAAAGGCTTAAGAAACACACTTATGAAGATATGCTTTGGCATTTGGTCACAGGGGTACCGGGTTCGATTCCTGGCAGGGTTGGGAATTTTAACCATCATTGGTTAATTTCCGTAGCACGGGGGCTGGATGTATGTGGCATCTACTTCATCATTTCATTCTCATCACGACGCGCAGGTCGCCTACGGGTGTCAAATCAAAAGATCTGCATTTGGCGAGCCGAACTTGTCCCTGGTCACTCCCGGCACTAAAAGCCATACGCCATTTCATTTCATTTATTAATATACTTACGAACTACGGAAAAGCTATAAGGACAGCCAAAATAAATCACTTGCAGGAAATTGATCGTAGGGAAAATCCATGTATAAAACTGAATACAGGTGATGATTAATGGAAAAGAGAAAAATTAAATGTGTAGCTCATTTCTGGCATAACCAATTTTGAAACACACTTTGGAATGAGAGATTCTAGTAAGGGTACGCCTCTGTGGTGTAGTGGTTAGCGAGATTACTTGCCACTCCCGGAGGTCCGGGTTCGATTCCCGGCTCTGATACGAAATTTGAAAAGTGGTAAGAGGGCTGGAACGGGGTCCACTCATCCTTGGGAGGTCAACTGAGTAGAGGTGGGTTCGATTCCCACCTCAGCCATCCTCGAAGTGGTTTTCCGTGGTTTCCCTCTTCTCCTCCAGGCAAATGCCGGGATGGTACCTAAATTATGGCCGCTTCCTTCCCTCTTCCTTGTCTATCCCTTCCCATCTTCCCATTCCCCCGCAAGGCCCCTGTTCAGCATAGCAGGTGAGGCCGCCTAGGCGAGGTACTGGTCATTCTGCCCAGTTGTAGCTACGACCGAAAGTTTCACGCTCCAGGACACTGCCCTTGAGGCGGTAAAGGTGGGATCCCTCGCTCCGAGGGACAAACCAACCCTGGAGTGTGAACAGATTAAGAAAGAAAGAAAAAAAGAACAATAAAAATATAAAAATGGTTTAATGTAGCAAGGAAACCTACATCTTATTTATGTTTGCACATAATTTAAGGGGCTGCCTGGCCGAGGCGGTAAAGGAGTGTTCGGTTCACGCGGAAGGACGTGGGTTCGATTCCCAGTAAAGAAGTCGAAACGTTTAAGAAAGGACATTTTTACTTCCGGACATGCATATGGTCCCGAAGTTCACTCAGCCTACACCAAAAATGAGTACCAGGTTAATTCGTGGGGGCATAGAGCTTACCACTGTACCCCATCAAGGACCTTCATGACCTATACGAAGGTGACTTTGCTTTCCTTTTTTTTTAACTTCATTTAATTGTTCTTTACAGACTCATAGTCAATAATTCCACTAACACACATAATACAACAATTTATCTTAGAATTTGTTAAAAGAATATTTTACTGTTACAAGCGTGTGATTTAAGAAAGGAGATTTCCACTTCCGGAGGTGCATATGGCCCTGAGGTTCACTCAGCCTATACCAAAAATGAGTACCCGGTTAATTCCTGGGGGCAAAGGCGGCCGGGCGTAGAGCTAACCACTCTACCCCATCACGTGCTGAGGTTAACAATAGTGGAAGCCTTTACCTTCCACTCCTCCAAGGGCCTTCATGGCCTGCACGGAGGTGACTTTGCTTTGCTTACAAGCGTGTGATATTTTTGTATTCCATTTGACTCCTAATGAGAAGGATGAGTCTGTTTATTGTTACTTAGTTCATTGTATCCTGGTGTTATTTTAGATACTACAACACGTACTTATTTTTTTCGTGTTCACTTTAGCTCTATACCTCGACTGTTTTACAACTATTGCAGAAAACCTTATTCACAAAGAGAAAACTTGGCCAACGGTATCAAAGCTCTGAATGTGCAGAAGCTTATAATGTATTGTTAAAATTGATATTTTCACGGCCCGTACATGTAGACAAGATATGGGCTTTTAGGCTTACGCCGTGTCAAGAAAACAAGGTAAAACCCCAAAAGCTTAGGGGCGCGCGGCTGTGAACTTGCATCCGGGAGGTAGTGGGTTCGAATCCCACTGTCGGCAGCCCTGAAGATGGTTTTCCGTGGTTTCCTATTTTCACACCAGGCAAATGCAGGGACTGTACCTTAATTAAGGCACGGGCGCTTCCTTCCAACTTCTAAGCCTTTTCTATCCCATCGTCGCCATAAGACCTATCTGTGTCGGTGCGACATAAAGCAACTAGCAAATATATATATATATATGATACGAATTATAAGATGATAAATAGACAGCAGAATTAAAACGATCCCGTAGAAACTCTATTATGTATGCTTACTAAAAGTATTAAACCTATGGGGATATGGTAAGTGGTTAGTATGCTGGCCTTTGATCCTCGGGGTCCTGGGTTCGATTCCCGGCCAGTTCGGGGATTGTAACCTTCATTGGTTAATTCCTGTAGCTCGGGGTATGGGTGTGCGTGCAGTCTTCACCATTACAATTCGGCATATAGAGGTCCCCGTTCTCACAGACATGCGAGTCTTCAATACGGCGTCAAATCGAAAGATCTGCAGCAGGTCTCTTCGGAGTCCACGCACTATTATTATTATTATTATTATTATTATTATTATTATTATTATTATTATTATTATTATTATTATTATTATGTTAAAATCTATATCAGTTTAAAGGATTTCGAGAAAATAACATTTTCAGTTGATGCTAGAAGTTCCTCTTAGGACACAATTCAAATGTAGCCTACATGCAACGAACCCGAGTTAATGTTGAAGAACGATGTTTTATTGCAGTAAACTGTACTTGCAGCAGACCGCTTCGCTTACCATCAACCAATAGCATCACTGCGGAGCGTCTTTCTCGAAAATGTTCCTCAACACCTTCTCAGTGTTTGATGTTAAAAGTTAATTGGAACTTCAAGGACATTTAATATCAGTCCGTGAAAACTAGTGCTTAGGAGAAGTATTTTCCACTGTGTTTTAAAATGCCGATCTACACTTTGTACATCTGCAGTTTTTCATCTGAGCTCCAATTTCAACCCTCCCTCCACCCTACAGCATGGCCAATCAATCAATCAATCAATCAATCAATCAATCAATCAATCAATCAATCAATCAATCAATCAATCAATCAATCAATCAATCAATCAATACTGATCTGCATTTAGGGCAGCCATCCAGGTGGTAGATTCCCTCTTTGTTGTTGTTTTCCTAGCCTTTTATTAAATGATTTCAAAAAAGTTGAAAATTTATTGAACATCTCCCTTGGTAAGTTATTCCAATCCCTAACTCCCCTTCTTAGAAATGAATATTTGCCGCAATGTGTCCTCTTGAATTCCAACTTTATCTTCATATTGTGATCTTTCCTACTTTTAAAGACGCCACTCAAACTTATTCGTCTACTAATGTCATTCCACGCCATCTCTCCGCTGACAGCTCGGAACATACCACTTAGTCGAGCAGCTCGTCTCCTTTCTCCCAAGTCTTCCCAGCCCAAACTTTGCAACATTTCTGTAACGCTACTCTTTTGTCGGAAATTACCCACAACAAATCGAGGTGCTTTTCTTTGGATTTTTTCCAGTTTTTGAGACAAGTAATCCTGATGAGGGTCCCATACACTGGAACCATACTCTAGTTGGGGTCTTACCAGAGACTTATATGCCCTCTCCTTTACATACTTACTACAACCCCTAAACAGCCTCATAACCATTTATGTGATTACCCCAATGAAGATCTTTCCTTATATTAACACCTAGATACTTACAATGATCCCCAAAAAGGACTTTCACCCCATCAACGCAGTAATTAAAACTGAGAGGACTTTTCCTGTTTGTGAAACTCACAACCTGACTTTTACCCCGTTTATCATCATACCATTGCCTGCTGTCCATCTCACAACATTATCGACGTCATGTCCGACTCGTTGGCTGAGCGGTCAGCGTACTGGCCTTCGGTTCAGAGGGTCCCGGGTTCGATTACCGGCCGGGTCGGGGATTTTAAACTTAATTGGTTAATTCCAATGGCACGGGGTCTGGGTGTATGTGTTGTCTTCATCATCATGTCATCCTCATCACGACTCGCAGGTCGCCTACGGGCGTCAAATAGAAAGACCCGCACCTGGCGAACCGAACCCGTCCTGGGATATCGCGGCACTAAAAGCCATACGACATTTCATCGACGTCATATTGCAGTTGTACACAATCTTGTAACATATTTATTACTCTATACAGAAAAACATCATCCGCAAAAAGCCTTAGGCCTACCTCTGATTCCACTTCTTTACTCATACTTGAGAGTTAGGGCAATTCTCTATTTACCTGGTTATCTTGGCAGTATCAGGTCCTGTGATGCCAACTGCTAATTTATTTCGTGCCTAGAAGTGGTTTATTGATTTAACGAATTTTTAATTTGTGTACCTACCTTCATACACTAGTTGAAGAACACCGAGTAAACATAAACTATTATTATGTATAGGATCCTCTGGTCGTACGTGGAAGGCCTCCACTCGTCTGCAGCCATTATACCAAGTGCCTTATTTCAGGTCGTCTGACAGCACAACTGGAGTTGGTTGTGCGATTCCACTGTGTGTGTATCACAGAGTGTGTCTGCACGGCGGGTACCAAATGAGCAATTAAGTGACTTTGAGCGAGGCCGTATGGTGGGACTCCAAGAGGGTGGTTGGATGTTCTCACATGGGACTCAGATATCAATCGGTGGTGGAGAAGATGGGGAAAGCTTGGAGTTCTCACAGCTGCCTAGCCCCACCTCCTTGCACTGATGAGCCCCTGGACCAGTGTTGCCAATTTAGTCATATTATAGTTCTAGCTAGTCCGACTCATTGGCTGAATGGTCAGCGTTGAGGCCTTCGGTTCAGACGGCCCCGGGTTCGATTCTCGGCCGGGTCGGGGATTTTAAAATGTCCGGTTAATACCTCTGGCTCGGGAACTGGGTGTTTGTGTTTGTCCCAACACTTTCATCTTCATACTCAGACAACACACTACACTACCAACCACCACAGCAATACGCAATACTGATTACATCCTTCCGTATAGGGTTGGCGTCAGGAAGGGCATCCGGCCGTAAAACAGGGCCAAATCCACATGTGCGTCACAGCTCGCACCCGCGCCGCCGAATATGTGGGAAAAGCGGAAGAAGAAGATAGTTCTAGCTGTTTTGAAAAGTTACTTACTATAAAATTTTGAACCGGGCGAGTTGGCTGTGCGGTTAGGAGTGTGCAGCTGAGCTCCCATCCGGGAGATAGTGGGTTCGAACCCCACTGTCGGCAGCCCTGAAGATGGTTTTCCGTGGTTTCCCATTTTCACACCAGGCAAATGCTGGGGCTCTACCTTAATTAAGGCCACGGCCGCTTCCTTCCCACTCTTAGGCCTTTCCTGCCCCATCGTCACCATAAGACCTATCTGTGTCGGTGCGACGTAAAGCAAATAGCATACAAAAAATTGAGTTTAGCTATTAGCTACATTTTAGCTGCACATTTGCGTTGTGTGAGAAATTTTGTCTTTGTTCCATTTTTACCCTTTTCTTTGCGATTCATAGATATTTTTATATTGCAAGTGCAAACTAGCATCAAAGATAACATGCACAACGCGATAATCTTTGAAAGAGCGGCGGATCCTTTCACCAGTCTGCGTCAGCGAACAGCAGACTTCCGCACTACAAGCTCATTAAGCGTACGTGAGGCTCAAGGCAAAATAGAAATATTTGTGTCAGAACATTGAGCTCTACCACCTCTGTGGTGTAGTGGTTAGCGTGATTAGCTGCCATCCCTGGAGGTCCGGGTTCGATTCTCGGCACTGCCACGAAATTTGGAAAGTGGTACGAGAGCTGGTACGGGGCCCACTCAGCTTCGGAAAGTCAACTGAATAGAGATAGGTTCGATTCCCAACTCAGTCATCCTCGAAGTGGTTTTCCGTGGTTTCCGACTTCTCCTAGCAAATGTCGCGATGCTACCTAACTTAAGGGCACGGCCGCTTCATTCCCTCTTCCTTGTCTATCCCTTCCAATCTTCCCATCCCTCCAGAAGGCATCTGTTGAGCATAGCAGGCGAGGCCGCCTCGGCGAGGTACTGGTCCTCCTCGCCAGTCTTACGCTCCAGGACACTGCCTTGAGGCGGTAGAGGTGGGATCTCGCGCTGAGGGAAGAACCAACCCTGGAAGGTAAATACACTGACTGACAGAGCAAATGCAACACCAAGAAGGAGTGGTTCGAAAGGGATGAAAGTTGGGGAAAAAACAGAGACGGCACGGACGAATAATTGATGTTTATTTCAAACCGATATGCAGGTTACACAATGCGCACGGCATCGACTCAGTAGGATGTAGGACCACCGCGAGCGGCGATGCACGCAGAAACACGTCGAGGTACAGAGTCAATAAGAGTGCGGATGGTGTCCTGAGGGATGGTTCTCCATTCTCTGTCAACCATTTGCCACAGTTGGTCGTCCGTACGAGGCTGGGGCAGAGTTTGCAAACGGCGTCCAATGAGATCCCACACGTGTTCGATTGGTGAGAGATCCGGAGAGTACGCTGGCCACGGAAGCATCTGTACACCTCGTAGAGCCTGTTGGGAGATGCGAGCAGTGTGTGGGCGGGCATTATCCTGCTGAAACAGAGCATTGGGCAGCCCCTGAAGGTACGGGAGTGCCACCGGCCGCAGCACATGCTGCACGTAGCGGTGGGCATTTAACGTGCCTTGAATACGCACTAGAGGTGACGTGGAATCATACGCAATAGCGCCCCAAACCATGATGCCGCGTTGTCTAGCGGTAGGGCGCTCCACAGTTACTGCCGGATTTGACCTTTCTCCACGCCGACGCCACACTCGTCTGCGGTGACTATCACTGACAGAACAGAAGCGTGACTCATCGGAGAACACGACGTTCCGCCATTCCCTCATCCAAGTCGCTCTAGCCCGGCACCATGCCAGGCGTGCACGTCTATGCTGTGGAGTCAATGGTAGTCTTCTGAGCGGACGCCGGGAGTGCAGGCCTCCTTCAACCAATCGACGGGAAATTGTTCTGGTCGATATTGGAACAGCCAGGGTGTCTTGCACATGCTGAAGAATGGCGGTTGACGTGGCGTGCGGGGCTGCCACCGCTTGGCGGCGGATGCGCCGATCCTCGCGTGCTGACGTCACTCGGGCTGCGCCTGGACCCCTCGCACGTGCCACATGTCCCTGCGCCAACCATCTTCGCCACAGGCGCTGCACCGTGGACACATCCCTATGGGTATCGGCTGCGATTTGACGAAGCGACCAACCTGGCCTTCTCAGCCCGATCACCATACCCCTCGTAAAGTCGTCTGTCTGCTGGAAATGCCTCCGTTGACGGCGGCCTGGCATTCTTAGCTATACACGTGTCCTGTGGCACACGACAACACGTTCTACAATGACTGTCGGCTGAGAAATCACGGTACGAAGTGGGCCATTCGCCAACGCCGTGTCCCATTTATCGTTCGCTACGTGCGCAGCACAGCGGCGCATTTCACATCATGAGCATACCTCAGTGACGTCAGTCTACCCTGCAATTGGCATAAAGTTCTGACCACTCCTTCTTGGTGTTGCATTTGCTCTGTCAGTCAGTGTATAGTAAGAAAGAAAGAAAGATAGAAGACATTGAGCTCTACTCGCATGTGGCCAGGCATAATATCATAACTGATAATGAGTTTAACAGAGGCCAAAGATGAACAAATTTTACTGTAAAATTGACCCATGAACTGCGGTCATGCCTTCCACACGATATAAATACGACGCAAATGACAAATCATTTTGTTGTTGTTGAAAGTACTGAAACCTTCAATTGTTGATATCGCTCGTGATGTTGGTGTTGTTTCTGATAATACACACTCCACAAGGCCAGGTGAAAAAAATACTTACACCAAATCGCAAAATACTTGAGTTCAGTATACTTTTGGGTTGAGGAAGATGATAGTGAAGAAAATCCCTATCGAGAACTTGTATTCTAGGCATTTCCTTTATTAAGACTACCATATTCGAATGGTGCCGTAGAACGTGTTTTTAGTCACGTTAATATTGTAAAATCAAGCAAGAGAATGACACAAACATTAGACGCCATTCTGCTTTCACGTTTTGGCCCCAGAAGAAGCAATAGCTGCTGCCTGCTAAAACACTTCCACCATAGCAGCTACCGTATCTTCTGCCGCCTCCAGTAGTACTGTTGGAGTCGAAGAGCAGGATGGGGAGCCCATATTTTTGTATTGACAACGCGAAACCTTAAATAATTAATAACAGTGATTTAAGTCAATACGGACCACTGTGTGGCTATTATGATAAAAAAATGAAATAGCGTATGGTTTTTAGTGCCGGGAGTGTCCGAGGACATGTTCCGCTCGCCACGTGAAGGTCTTTTGACTTGACGCCCGTAGACAACCTGCACGTCATGATGAGGGTGAAAATATGATGAATACGACACAAACACCAAGCCCCCGTGCCAGCGAAATTAACCAATGATGGTTAAAATTCCAAACCCCGCCGGGAATCGAACTCTGGACCCTAGTGACCAAATACCAGCTCGCTAACCATGTTGCCATGGAGCCGGACACCATTATGGTGCAAATTATGGATAGAGTGATGCATTTCTAACATGCAACCAGGATCATCTTCAGACCAATAACAAGGATTTTAGTGGCAACTGTCACTCCGCACTAACCAAGCTCAAGATAGAGAGACCCTGTTATAAATATAGTTCATTCCAGGGCTTCAAGTCACTGTGAGTTCATGGATAAATGGTTAGCGTGCTGGCCTTTCGTCACAGGGGTCCCGGGTTCGATTCCCGGCAGGGTCGGGAATTTTAACCATAGTTGGTTAATTTCGCTGGCACGGGGGCTGGGTGTATGTGTCATCTTCATCATCATTTCATCCTCATCACGATCCACAGGTCGCATACGGGCGTCAATTCAAAAGACCTTCACCTGGCGAGCCGAATATATCCTCAGACACTCCCGGCACTAAAAGCCATACGCCATTTATTGTAGACATACCAGGTGGCCCGTCAGTACCGTACTTTCTATTTATAAGTGTCCCGCATACACTGATGATGAATGGGACGTCTAATAACCTATTTTCACAGGGGTACTATTGCCTGCAGGTAGGTTGCGTCAGAATACGAAGAAGTATATACTGCACGGTCGCTTGCTGAATGCTTCTCGGCGCTACCCACCTAATCTTCCATTCAAAACATGCCGTGGCAGAAAGAGCAACCAACCCTTTCATTTTAGCTGGCCTTATTTTCTGATTCCATATTCCATTTGATGTTATTATAATACTTAAACCTTATTTCTTTCTACCACTCCTAGTTCTACGCCTTCTTCCTTTGACCACTCCTAGTTCTACGCCTTCTAACCAGCACCTTTCATTTTTCTTTAATGTATTTCCCTGTTTACAAACCAATACTTTTGTTTGTTTTTTAATGTTGATTTTCAAATTCCAATTCCTGCAATATTCATCAGTTTTCTTGATGCTATTTTGCATACCGGTTGGTGTCAAAAACAGCTGAAGGAAAATCAGATCAGAAATTCCTCTATTGTACAGACATGGGCATGTTATCCTCCTTTACTTCATTATTCAAAATATCATTCATAAAAAGTATGAATACCGAGCTCGATAGCTGCAGTCGCTTAAGTGCGGCCAGTATCCAGTATTCGGGAGATAGTAGGATCGAATCCCACTGTCGGCAGCCTTGAAGATGGCTTTACGTGGTTTCCCATTTTCACACCAGGCAAATGCTGGCGCTGTACCTTAATTAAGGCCACGGCCGCTTCCTTCCCATTCCTAGGCCATTCCTCTCCCATCGTCGCCATAAGACCTATCTGTGTCGGTGCGACATAAAGCAACTAGCAAAAAAAGTATGAATTTTTATTCAGCTTTTTCATTCATCCACTCAATCATGAATGCTCTCTCCCCGGTTGGTGGCCATCCGTGACTAGGTGAGAAGAGGATTTATTCATTCATTCATGCACGGACATAATTCAGTCATGAAATCGCCCATTCATAGTCACTCTACCGGACGAGTTGGCCGTGTGGTTAGTAGCGCGCAGCTACGAGCTTGCATCCGGGAGATAGTGGGTTCGAACCCCACTGTCAGCAGTCCTGAAGATGGTTTTCTGTGGTTTCCCATTTTCAAACCAGGCAAATGCTGGGGCTGTACCTTAATTAATGCCACGGCCGCTTCCTTCCCATTCCTAGGCCTTTCCTCTCCCATCGCGTCGTCGCCATAATACCTATCTGTGTCGGTGCGACGTAAAGCAACTAGCAAAAAAATAGTCCCTCATTCATTCTTTCATTCATTCAATTCATTTAAAATCTTTCTTTTAATTGTACAATAACTCTATAAAGACTGATGACAAAAAAGTAAGCAGTAACGCAACTTAGGGAGGTTAAGATACATGTTGTCATAGACTATCCAGTGGGATTCAGCAGCCCCTTCCGATATCGTTAGCTGCAGCCCAACTAACGTGCGCATGGTTATAGGGGTGCTGTTCCCCTGTAGGCGTACTCTAGGGTACTCATTTCCAGTGAGCACATTTTGCACACGATTCTGAAAACTAGCGAGATGTTACATCATTCGTTCGCAAAACATGACGCCTTGAAATCATATAGCCACGTCCTTTTAGCATGTAACTATGTTAATGTGTCGTGCCTCGTGACCGGGTGTAATGAAGAGGAGAATCAATTTATAAAACTAGACAACAGTTCAGTAATATTAATGTCTTAAATACCGAACTGGATTGCGAATGTACTCTGATCTCGTCGTTCTACCAGTATGTTCCCACCAGTGTAGCGTAACGGGATGTGGTTAGGCGTTCGCCTAGCAAACGACGAAATGTACCAGCGGTGGTTCGAATCGTCCATCCTACAAATATTTTTGCATCGGTATCATGTTTGAATACGTAACACAGGCCCACGTTGGCCACATTCAAACAGTAGAATTATGCTGTTATTCATTTTGTGCCCTGCGCATACTCCGCTGGTTAGGGATTGAATGTACTGTAATCTCTGCTATCATTTGGCATGTTTTCCACAGAGGAATACGTTGACATCCTCCTCATTTATGGGGAAGCAAGGCAAAACGCGTGCGAGACACTACATCTGTACCAGGAACGGTATCCCGACAGGCGACACCCGGTTGCTACGACATTCCGCCGTGTTGAAAGGCGCTTAAGGACAACAGGCGTGATTTCCAACCAGCCACCAGTCCTCGATAGGCCCGTTACATCGGGTGAAACAGAAGAGGCCGTTCTGGAGGCAGCTCGTAATTATTCACACATCAGTACAAGGACGATTGCAGGACGGGTGAACACCAGCCAGCCGTCCGTCTGGCGAATACTCTATGAACATAAATTTCTTGGGCGATCGCGTTTCCACAATAATGGGAACGTCAATCGCCACAACATGTACTATTGGAGTCCGGACAATCCTCACTGGGCGTGACAGGCGCCCGCCAAGTACGATGAGGAGTGAAGGTTTGGTGTGGAATCTCTGATTGGACCTTATTTCTTTGAGGGCCATTGGACGGGCCCGCGCTACTTGCACTTTCTGCGTCATGAGCTCCCACTGCTGCCGGAGGATGTGCCCTTGCACGATCGCTTGACGATGTGGTTGCAACAAGATGGAGCTCCACCACATTCGACTTTGCCCGTTCGTATCCATCTGAACGAGGAACTGCCAGGGAAATTGATAGGACGAGGAGAACTTGTTTCTTGGCCCGCCAGATCACCGGATTTAACGCCGTTAGATTCCTTCTTGTGGGGACATTTGCAGAACGTCGCTTACACTCAAGCGCCAGAAAACCCCGACCAGCTCCGGCAACTCATCACGGATGACTGCCGAGCAATTACACCTGGAATACTTCAGCGCGCAAGACGATCTATTGGACACATGGCCCGAATGTGCATAAACCAAAACGGTCACATCGAGCATTTGCTGCGATAAAACATTGTCAAGGCAGTTGTGTTCATATTATTTCCGGTCTGTGTGTGTTCGTCCTGCTAACTGACCAGCCCTTCTTAGGGCCACAAACACATTCATTCACACACAATTTGCATGAGAGTGAGTATTGAACTTAGATTGCGAGCGGTACGTATTAAACGAATATTTCAAAAATTATATAATCTTCCCCCCGGACTCGAACCTCCCACCTGACATGGAAGCCCACCACGCCTTCACCGACCACACTACGGTTCCGTACGGCACACTGGACAGCTTATAGCAAGTATTAGGTTTACTGCGGTCACAGTATCAATTTAGTGTTTCGCCGGCGTGTTAGGTTCATATGATCTAGAAAGCACACGCATGTCTTCCAGTGTTTAATACGAGTACAACATTACGGTGTCCTATCAAGGTGAGGCGGTAAATACCAAGATATCCGGTTGTGTTGTCTGAGCATACCGGCAGGGCCGATGTTTTGAGGGTTGCATAAAACTACATTCGAAGGGGCGGCTGAATCACGCTGTATAACACTATTAACGTCCAGGACAAAGTAACAAACTTAAAAAACTGCGATTTAGGAACTGGATTGAAATAGTTAATAAGTTTAATTGTAATGTTTAATTCATTAATAGATAAATAGTAATAGGGAGAAGATCGCATGTATCAAAATACAGTTTGGATTACAATAAATGATTACCCCTCCACATTAGCAGGTGATCCGAAACTGGGGGATGGGAGTATTCTGTTCTATTCTATACCCATCTAATGTTCCCCTTTGCATTATTAAGGCTCGTTTTCGAACGCATAGCAGTAGGCTGGTATTAGGTACAACAGTACTACACTCACTGTCGACATAACGACAATGTCTCGTTTACGTGAACGAATTCGATCCACGAAATGTCACTGTATTTTTTGTCCCAAATGGAAGATAATAATTGCTTTTACTCAAAGAAAGTATAAAATCTGCGGTAAATTAAGAAAAAGTACGAAATATTTTACTTGTAGAGAATAGTATGGATACATACTTTACTACCTTACAACTATTTTTTCCGCTACGTCGCGGCGCTTCCGTATGTGTTTTGTTTGTCTAACACTTTCGTGTGTGATGTCTTTGCTCACTGAAGTTGTTTGAATTAATTACGTGTCTTTTATTATGTTGCTCATTCGTTTTGAACCCTAACTCATTCATTATCATTGGTCCAGGGATCATGCTATTTTGCTGTTTGAACTGCCCACGCTAGTCATATGGACAAGGATAATGAGAATTCACAGACATACCACTCCCATTCGTTGGTGCTAGCCCCGGACCTCAAGATAGAAACAGAAGACGGCACGCGCAGTGGAATGCAACTTAAGGGAGTCCTGTCTACAGCCTGTAAGTACGTATACATATTTCTCTACTACCGACGGTATTTGTTAATTTACCGCAGATTTTACACTTTATTTATTTGAGTGAAAGCAATTATTATCTTCCACTTGGGGCAAATATTACTATGACATTCAGTGGATCGGATTCGTTCACATAACCGATGTCTGCTGTTTTAGCAACGACGAATACACAGACATAATTTGAATCTATGGAGAGTGTGGTCGGAACGCAGCCGAAGCTCGCAGGCTGGAGTTTCCAAAGAGCCGCCTGCCTTCTATACACATATTTTGAAGAACAGAGTTGCAATTAAGAGGTAATGGATCGTTCAAGACCCATATGAGCAACCCATTGGTGGACTGGAATGTCTGTAAGTGTATATGTATTAAAAACAGCATTCGCAAATACTTCCGTCCGTTCTATTGGACCGATTTGCTTATTATTTTATTATCTACGGAATTACCTGCCAGTGAATCACGAGACATTTATAGGTCTCTAAGTTCAGCCAACTTTGAGCAATCATAAAATCAAATCATTAAATGATTACTCCAATAATTGCAGGCAAAGGCCTACCCTAACGTGCAATACATTCTGTAGTTAGCAGGTTACTAAGCGACTAACACTTTCATTAATATTCTGATATATTATGTGATTTCCATCCTTAGTAATGTTATTGCATGCAGCCATGCTTGATTACTACCTGTCAAGCCAGAGAGCATACACTTCCTCTGATCATGGAAGAATACTATTTCCTGCTAGATACTCTTTGATTCTCTGACCTTCTCCAACTTGTAAATATACTCAACAGTTTGCAGACCGTTCCTAATAACTTACATGCTGCTAAGAGAAAGCAATCTACGTACTTACAGACGGGAAGGTATCGAGTCGATTAGCCTTCTGTATGGCCAGTAATAAAGCGCAGGGACAAACTCTTGAAAAAGTGGGTGTCTACTTACCCGAATCAGTTTTCAGCCACAGCCAGTTGGATGTTGTACTATCTCTGGCAAAATCGTTTGACAGTGTTAACCCTTTGGATGCCGACCCATAATAGGTCATCATATACATAGAATGCCAAGCATTTTTCAATGGATTTTGCATCACTGTATAACATATTTTATTTACTTCTCAGTTTAAATGATATGGAGGTAAAATTTGGTATGTGAGCTTGATATACTCCAAGGAATATAAACATGTGACTTGCATTTCAAAAAACAAAATTTCGTGGAGTAATGTGCACAAAAAAGAATAATTATTTTTTATTAAAAAAAAGAAAAATATACTTTGAAATTAATTAGCACATTATACACTAAACCCAAAGTGACTAAGTGAAGATATTTAATCTTACTCATATCTGGGATCACATATGCCAATTTATGTTGTTAATGTAGGTCTACTAATCAATTTATAAACTAATTTCCAAGAACATTGAACATGTGGAGAGAAAGACACGAACAGTGTAACCTGTCAACGATTGAATATTTTATGAATTTTGGGAGAGTAATAGTTATTATTTGAGAGAACTGTGTCTAATAGCAGTATTTGTTACTAAAGAACAGTTCAGAAGATCAGAACAACATACAAAATCAACTAATAGTGTCAGAAATGAAAGTGTAAAAAAACAGATTGAAATATTCTATGAGCGGAGCATCAGACTGAGGTAGGCCTACGTGTTTAGGCCCTGGGATTTGATAGAAATTGTGGGGATGGACAACATTACTTTCAGGGAATATGCAATCAGTCCAAGAATCATCTAATTCACTGTCACTGTCATTTTCATTAGCACTGTCACTATAACTATTTGACATTGCACCAAATGTTGTAAGCCCATTAGCCAATGGCACGGCTCCATTATTCTCTGGTGCGCTACCTGAAGACCCCAAAAATATCATAATCAACACTTTCTATAAAATTAGAGTCGCTTACATCTTCAAAGCAATCCAAAAGTTCCTCAATTTCTTCTCTCCAATTAGGCCTACGTGACGACATGCCTTGTTGTGATAATTGTACTATTTACAACTTTACTACGACCTAAATAAATTGCTAGGTAATTATAACTGCAGTAGAAATAATAATAAACTTAATATATTACGATAAATAACTCAAATGCGTCAATTAGAACGTAAAATTGTTGAAAACAAGTCACAACAAGCGGACATAAAAAATAAAAAAAAACAAGGAGGCTGCCATATTGGATCATAGATGTCAAGCGCTCACAGATCATACACTCGCAATCGACGAGTAAACTAGCAAAACTGAAGCTGTGTCAGTGCTATCTAATGACATAAGAAGGAATTACAAACATTCTACCTTCTTTCTACTTGATTTGTGACGCAATCTAGCGCCTTACTACATAACTACACCAGTTATAAGAGGGTGCCGATGGAATCGGCATCCTGGCATTTTTCGTACAAAATGTAAGTGCCGATGCATCGGCATCTTGGCACTGTAAGAGTTAAGATCCAGATACGGCCGAAAGGTCGAAGCACACAGAATATTATATGGAAAGAAGTGTTAGAAATAACATTACGAACGAATGAGTACTGAATGTATTGTAACGGGCAGGTAAAACAATGTGACTGCGACAAGCATATCAAGACCTGTTTATAAGAAATGGTGTGGAGCAGCACGGGACCACCAGTGAGTTATTAAATTCCCTTTTCTGCATCTTTGGCGTGTTTACAAATGCACCCTGTTACAGGATGTGTGTAGTAAAATGACTCCTATTTTTTCACATCTGAGATACAGCACGTTGTAGCGCTCCTTTGAAAACCAGCGATTAGGCATCCCATTCATCATTAGTGCATGCGGGACACCTATACGTAGAATGTACCGGGTTGAAGGACCATCTGGTATATCTTGCTGTAGACTCTGATGTCACGAGGCAACGCTGTGTTTCAGCGTCTATTTGCTAAGATAAGGAAAGTGTTCTGTATTGTGTAGGGTCTCAGCATGGAAACTGATGGAATGAATTACCTGTTTGGAGTTTGGTGCAGGTTGGAACACAAATAACGAGAATGTGCAAGTAATTAAAATATCATAACTAGACAAAAGATTTTATTTTCAGGACAGTCGTTGAAGAAAGAATAATCGTTCATGTGGGCAAAGCCAGCAGAGAACTTGGCTGTCTCATTCCACACGCAAGCGCATTGCCACTGTACCCGATGACGTAGTTTGTAGCCCAAGAGAGGCTTATCTTTGAATAAACTGAACCATCCCTCTTGAAGTTCCTTCGTTGGTTTCTTCTGAAAAAGGAGTGTCATACTGTATATCATTTCCGACTCTGAGTTCCCTATAGTAATTTTTTGCTTATTTTGAACCACTTAAGATTTTTACCTCAAATATCTTACTAGTTGATTATAGCGATAGGTAGATTCTCACTTAAGCACAGGGAATATCGTGCAGTATGTTGTTATTGCCTGTGCGTCCCACTAACTACTTTTACGGTATTCGGAGACGCCGAGGTGCCGGAATTTAGTCCCTCAGAAGTTCTCTTACGTGCCAGTAAATCTACCTACACGAGGCTGTCGTATTTAGAGCACATCCAAATACCACTGGACTGAGCCAGGATCGAACCTGCCAAGTTGGAGTTGCAAGGGCAGCGTCTCAACCACTCCGCCCGGCCGAGCAGTATGTGTCCCGGCAAGTACGATGTTGCTTTTTTCATAATGGAGCTGTACCCATTAGCCTATATCCTGGCCAGGAAGTCGAAATATTTAAGATACGAGATTTCCACTTCCGGAGGTTCATATGGCCTTGCGGTGCACTCGGCCTACACCAAAAATAAGTACCAGGTTAATTTCTGGGGGCAAAATGCGGCCGGGCATAGAGCTGAACACTCTACCCCACCAATCAATCAATCAATCAATCAATCAATCAATCAATCAATCAATCAATCAATCAATCAATCAATCAATCAATCAATCAATCAATCAATCAATCACCACTGACCTACACTTAGGGCAGTAGCTCAGGTGGCAGATCCCCGAACGTTTTTACCTAGTCTTTTCTTTAAATTATTGCAAAGAATTTGGACATTTATTGAACATCTCCCTTGGTAAATTATTCCAACCGGGCGAAATGGTGGTGCGGTTAGGAGCACGCGGCTTTCAGCTTGCATCTGGGAGATAGTGGGTTCGAACTCCACTGTCGGCAGCTCTGAAGATGGTTTTCCGTGGTTTTCCATTTTCAAACCAGGAAAATATTGTGGCTGTACCGCTTCTTTTTCCACTCCTAGGCCTTTCCCTTCCCACTGTAGCTATAAAATCTATCTGTGTCGGCGCGACGTAAAACAAATTGTAAAAATTATATATATATATTCCAATCCCTAACTCCTCTTCCTATTAACGAATACTCAAACTTATTCATCTACTAATATCATTCCGCGCCAGCTCGGTACACACCCCTTAGTCGAGCAGTTCTTGTCCTTCCTCCCAGGTCTTTCCAGCCCAAACTTTGCACTTTGCACCTTGGCACTTGTTTGCCATCTTTAAAGATTTCGTAGCTCACAAATTCTTCTTTCACAAGGGTTTGCAGTAAGGATGTAAGGAAGAGGGCATATAAGTCTCTGGTATGACTATAACTAGAGTATGGTTTCAGTGTATGGGACCCCTCATCATCTATCTATTACTCACTGGGCCTTCATGGCCAGTGCGAAGGTGACTTTGCGTTTTTATACCCGTTATGTAATTGGTTATAGATAGCCACATTTAAAACTAACATACTCTTTGGTCGGAAATCACCCAGAACGAATTGAGCTGCTTTTCTTTGGATTTTTTCCAGTCTCGGATAAAATAATCCTGGTTAGGGTCCCATAACTGGAACCATACTCTAGTT
The DNA here is from genome assembly GCF_040414725.1 of Anabrus simplex. Taxonomy (NCBI): domain Eukaryota; kingdom Metazoa; phylum Arthropoda; class Insecta; order Orthoptera; family Tettigoniidae; genus Anabrus; species Anabrus simplex. The sequence continues at coordinate 303,636,926 of NC_090270.1, forward strand.
TGGGTCTTACCAGAGTCGTGTATGCTCTCTCCTTTACATCCTTACTACAAACCGTGGTGAAGGAAGAATTAGTAAGCTACGACAAATTTAAAGATGGCAAACATAAAATTCTAGGTGCCAAGAGCCGAGGTTACGGATAGTGTTAGCCTTTACCTTCCATTCAGTATCAAGGCCTTCATGGCCAGTGCGAAGATGACTTTGCGTTTTATACTCGTTATGTAATTGATTACAGTATAGACAGGCACATTAGAAACGAGCATACTTCTATACTGTTCTCCTCAGTACCTCGTGTCTGACTGCGGAAATAAATGCATCGCTGAATGTGTCTGTCCACGATCAACTCTGTTCGTTACAGAAATGTTATCATACCTTAGTACCCTTGCCCCTGTATTTATTTAAGAATATGACACACATTACATTGCCCTTCATGTACTCCTTATTGCCATTCACCAAAGTAAAAGTGAACTCGTACCCTCATCCCGAGGTAGTGCAGCTCTTTTCAGGCACACCCCCTTTGGAGATGAGCTGCATGTACCATTTCGACCACATACCAGCTCTCCTGCCATTCTTAAATTTATGACAGTACCTGGAATCGAACCCGAGCCCCAGAGGACGGCAGCTAATAACACTAACCGTTACGCTACGGAGGCGGATATTCGCCACTATTTTCAACTATTCAAAGGATATTTGGGGTGTAAAACATCAGTTTACGGCCAGGTGTGGGATTTTTACTGCGATCTGAGAGCTAGTCCGAGGTTTATTCAGTCTTCATGAGGAAAACTGAGGAGCTATCTGATGATGAAACACAGAGGAATATTTAACCTATATTTTTTCAGTACAGTAACGAGTTTAAAATTCATGAACGCTTCTGTATTTAATGGCTATATATATTTTCCCAAAATGTTTATCATCATCATCATCATCTGTTTACTCTCCAGGCTCTGTTTTTCCCTCGGACTTAGCGAGGGATCCCACCTCTACCGCCTCAAGGGCAGTGTCCTGGAGCTTCAGACTCTTGGTCGGGGGATACAACTGGGGAGTATGATCAGTACCTCGCCCAGGCGGCCTCACCTGCTATGCTGAACAGGGGCCTTGTGGAGGGATGAGAAGATTGGAAGGGATAGGCAAGGAAGAGGGAAGGAAGCGGCCGTGGCCTTAAGTTAGGTACCATCCCGGCATTCGCCTGGAGGAGAAGTGGGAAACCACGGAAAACCACTTCGAGGATGGCTGAGGTGGGAATCGAACCCACCTCTACTCAGTTGACCTCCCGAGGCTGAGTGGATCCCGTTCCAGCCCTCGTACCACTTTTCAAATTTCGTGGCAGAGCCGGGAATCGAACCCGGGCCTCCGGGGGTGGCAGCTAATCACGCTAACCACTACACCACAGAGGCGGACCCCAAAATGTTTAATTTTGTTTTTTATATGATTTGAGGAATCTGGAGATGTCCGCTGCAATGGGCGAAACATGAAATTCTGTGTTTACTAAATTTTCTGTAGCGCGGCTGATTGACTCAGACAGTAGAGCCCTGGTTAGTTTTATGAACGCAAATTGGTGGATTACATCTCGACTGAGTCCGGTAGTTTTTTGAAAATGCTCAAGTCTCGACCGATAGTTTTACTGGTACGTAAATACTCTGGTTTCTTGAGGGATAAAATTCCGGAACATCTCTCCGAAAACTATAAACGTAATTAGTGGGATGTAAAACGATTAGAAAACAACTTATTTGCTTCAGCTCTTGTGTCTTGACTGTTTTGCTTATACAGGGTGTTTCTATATTCGCATTACAGACTTTAAGGGCTTGCAGCGGGGACCAAGACGGTTAAGTTTAGCATAGGAACTTGTGTCCGGTAACGTACCGTCTTCCCGGTACCTGTAAGAAACCACCACAGCATACGTTCAAATCTCCCGCATTGTCGGTGCCACTGACTGGAGTAATACGTCAGTGGACGCTCACGTGAGGTTCATACCTCTACAGGTTTTTTAGCATTTCATGTCATTCAGTTGAGTGTGTGATCCGCACCGAGACGTGTTGTACCTGCTGTTGTGCTTGTGATCTTGCAGCAGTAAGCTGCGCAATAGTAGATAGGTCGTGGTGACCCGATTACTTGGCCTGCACGTTCACCCGACTTGACACCGATATGGGGTCACATGGAAACGTGATTTACGAGAACACTGTGAAATTCGAGAAGACCTACTGACGCAGGTTATGGCTGCGGCGGATGTTGGAGGACCAGGGATTGGTGGCCGTGTGTACGAGAACATGATATGTAGGTACTGTGTCTGTGTTGACGTTGGTGGTCGTCACATCGAACCCCACCTGTAATTGGACCCAGACGACAACCAGCAGGAGTCGGACAGAGCGCCGAAAATGCAGGAGCTGTGAAAGTGTGTTGTGGTGGCTTGTTGCGCGTAGCGGAAAGACAGTACGTTTCTGCACACAAGTTCCTATGATAAACTTAATCGTGTTGGTCCCCACTGCAAGCCCTCATAGTCTGAAATGGGAATTTATAAACACCCTGTATTATACATTGTATACGTTCTTCTTATAATTAGGAAATAAAAATCGTGTGTTCTCTGAGGCTGACAAAAGCAGTAGCACTTGATTGATGCACTCGGTCATTAGGATTATGCAAATATTCATTTTTAACAAATAGGGCCCGGATGTTGATGCATTAATAGGTTAGAATGCAAACTTACTCGTGAGTGTTACAAGTTTATTCTAACCCGATTAACAATCATGTTATGAGGTTTGCATAATCATTAGGAGCTCCTTGGAACACCCTGAAAGTTATGTTATTCTCGTTATATTAGGGGAGAACGGGCTAGACCACACATCCTACTCGACAAATTAGTTTGCATTCTAACCTATTAATCCATCAACATCTGGGCCCTATTAATAAAGAATTTATTATAAAGGTTCCACCCAATTCAACATGTCATTCTTTGTTTAATAGTGCGTGTTTTTATTTCTTGTTTAATGATGTTTTTTACAGGTATGTTATAGCGTAATGTTTATATTTAAATTGTGTGTTCGAGAGACTGGATATTTCTTGTATGGTTGATTAGAAATATTTTTGAATGAATGAACTTCGTCAAAAATTCGTCAAAGAGACGAACGCTTATAATAAACAAAGCAAGTAACAATTACACATTTTTATATAGAATAATGAGCCTAATTATTTCAATATGCACAGAAATGTTTCAATGTGTATATCATGTTTATAATGCGTCGCTGTAATAATTAAAATATTTAATAGAATCTAGCTTAGATGACAAGAACTAGCTGGATTGAGAAGAAAACTAATGAAGCAGTGCTTAGAGAAATAAACACCCAGAGATATTTAATAACAACGATAAAAAGGAGAAGAGCATCAGTTTTGGTTACATTCTCCGGCATAATGACTTCATAAAGAACTTGTTCGAAGGCAAGGCGATGGGAAAGAAAGGCAGAGGGAAACCACGGAAGAAGATCATTGAAGAGGTAGTTGAGTTGATGGGATGCCAAGCTTATGGAGAGATGAAAAGGATCGCAGAGAGAAGAGATCAATGGTTGCAGCGACAAGGCAAAGCCTTCAGATAATGATGATGAGCTTAGGATGACCTCAAGAAGGCCGAAACATTTTCCAGATTTAGGTATGACATTTTAATTTGTGGAGGTCGGTTTTAAGTATTGAAAAGATGAAACATTTATAATAAATTATTTTGTAAGAATTACTTTTTGCATATTCTTAATGTCAATACGGAACCAACTATGAAATTCATAAGTCTTATAGGATATTTTAATAATAATATTTTCAATGTCTTATGCCCAGCGAGTTGGCTGCTTTCCGATTTTCACATCAGACAGATGCTGGGGTTGTGCTTTAAATTAAGACCACGGCCGCTTCCTGTCCAGTTACCAAAAACATATCCGAGTTCTTGCGAAAGAAAAATGCGTTATAACAGTAGCTCAGTTAGACAAATATGTCAAATATATTTGTATCGTGATCCTTTTACTGGCACTGCACTTATTCGTGAGTATCAGGTGCACCAGTGAAGTCACGCATCGTTGCCGACTCTTTTCCACAGCGCTTGTAAGAACGAGACAACCTGTTACTCTTCTGACTTTACATACTTATTACGCAACACTTAACATATTGACTAGAACAACCTCGTATTTACAAGTCTATGACAGGAATGTTTATCATATACGAAGACTAGAAACACACTTATATTGCGCACAGTCAATGTTCCTTTGTCTTGCTGACGTCAACCGTCCAGAGTAAAGGCTCCGCCGCCATGTCTCTGTTCGGTGTTCTTGCTGGCTCGAGGATCTTCCGGCGTCCATACCTTGGCGAACATGATCCCATTGCAGCCGTTCTCCTTGTTGCTCGACCAGGACAGAGAATGAGCCGTGAAGGGCGACCCGTAGCCACCTGGAACAAAGAAATGCGAGGACCATTCAGAAATTAAGTCTCCATGCTTTTTAAAAACGACACCACACAGTAGTTACATAAAAAGCTTTATTGGCACCCAATACCCCAATATATTTTGCTACATAACCACCACCAGAGCTGAGACATTTTTCATATCGTGGGCTCAACTTTCGTATGCCAGTGTCGTAGAAGTCCGCCACCTGGGAATGGAACGAGCGTGTGACATTCGTCTTCAGCTCTTCGTCCGTCTGAAAATGCTGACAGAAGCATAGGAATTTATTGAGGTGTAACAAAAGATGAAAATCACTGGGAGCAAGATCAGGACTATACGGTGGATGATCAAACACCTTCCAGAACAGTTGCTGAGCCGTATGTGGGCGAGCATTGCAACGGATCAGCAAAACACCTCCTCTGAGGATTACACGCCTCTTGTTTTGAATGGCCCATCGTAATTTCCGTAGAAACTTTAACACAGACCGAACCTCGCAGGTGGCGGGAGAAAGAATACGAGCCGCCATTTCGAGCCACTGCTGCTACGCTACTGACACCAGGCGGGACGTGTCCGGCCGGTATATGATTGCTACGCCATAGATTCCTCATATTTCCCGACTAAATGCTTATACTGTACAAGAAAAGAAATAGGGACTCTTAATTGCTGGATGGCCTACGTACGTGTCGAGAATAATTTATTTTAGGATAGTAACTGCTGAAGGCAGGTAAGTCATAGATGACGTTGGCTAGTGGTGTCAGAGGCAGCAATCCCGTAAGGCCGTAACCCGCACAACACAGTGAAAGGCAGGACACGTAGGTCGCATGTTGTGATAGCTGCGTTTACATCAGTATAAACCCAAAGAGTTTAACAAAATGTGCAATCAAAAGAATGGAAGCAAAATAAATAAAATAGCAATAATTCAAGGAGGAAGTTAGTTTCGTGTTTCCTGTATGTATTACATTTTTCATGGTCTATTTATTAAGCCAGGTTTACTTGTTTATCACCTGACTCTAAATAAAAGTAATGGCTTGTTAATTTCTGATTTCTGAAGCTCATGCACTTATTATTCACTTCACTACTAAATGAGAAATATCTTCTTTTGAATCTATTTAAAATAAAATATTCCTTTTACAGGAGAATGATCAATGTAATTTCAGTTTTTAAATACATACAAGTTCTCCCTTCCTGATCTCTCTTTCTGCTTGAATATGAACATTATCTATATATTTATTTATATGTGTCTGTAATATTTTGATGGGGTAACAATTTACACAATAAGGATAATTATTTTCACAGTTTTTCCTCAATTCGATTATATGAAATCTATTTAAATTCGAACGAGAATATAGTTTCTAATTTGACATACAATATGAACTGAATAACGTGCTTTCATATGTAAGTACCCGAAGGTTACAGTGTTCTGTGTGAATAGCACATCGGTGATATAGATATTTATTTTTATCTATTCGTAAATTTGAATATGATCATTATATTTATTTACACGAATCTGTAATATTTTCAGATAAACATATCTATGTCACTGGTGTGCTATTCACAGAGAACCTGGAACTGAGGAGAGAATAATCATTTATTGCAATCCAAATCATTTTTGATACATCCAAGATGTTCTTATTACAATTAATTTATCTTATTTCTTTCTTTCTTTCTTTCTTTCTTTCTTTCTTTCTTTCTTTCTTTCTTTCTTTCTTAATCTGTTTACTCTCCAGGACTGGTTTATCCCTCGGACTCAGCGAAGGATCTCACCTCTACCGCCTCAAGGGCAGTGTCATGGAGCTTGAGACTTTGGGTCGGGGTATAGAACTGGGGAGAATGACCAGTACCTCGCCCAGGTGGCCTCACCTGCTATGCTGAACAGGGGCCTTGGTGGAGGATGGGATGATTCGAAAGCATAGACAAGGAGGAGGAAAGGAAGCGGCCGTGGCCTTAAGTTAGGTACCATCCCGGCATTTGCCTGGAGGAGAAGTGGGAAACCACGGAAAACCACTTCGAGGATGGCTGAGGTAGGAATCGAACCCACCTGTACTCATTTCACCTCCGGAGGCTGAGTGGACCCCGTTCCAGCCCTCGTACCACTTTTCAAATTTCGTAGCAGAGCCGGAAATTGAACGCGGGCCTCTGGGGGTAGCAGCTAATCACCACTACACCACAGAGGCGGACTAATTTATCTTCTACTACATTAAATATTACAATTATGCCTAATCACTATTCACATCCAAACTCTAAATTGTTCGTCCTGCCGTTCCTCCTCAAGACCTTGAGCCTACAGCACACGATGAACCGGGTTAGTGTGCACAAAACCGCGAATGTAACACATCGTTCTACTGGGCAGAGAAGGTTTGTCAAAACGTTATTACTCACGAACACATGCGACTACATTTTTGTGTTTCTTTGGCATTCAGGTTTTCTTACCTTTCCAATTACAGGCAATCATACCACCGAGATATATGCAATTATGGTAATCCTCATTGACAGCAAACCAAATTACATAATATAAATTGTTAATCAGATACCGCCTAGTCCATTCAGTAGACTTGCAACTAATCATAACACCAAGAGGATATCACGACAAGTGGGAAACAGTGCACACGGAAGACGACCTTTTACGAGGATTAAAATTTTAACATTTTAATATTCATAACATCATTCCTACTTCAGTTTACATGTTTTTAACTACAATATGTAATGCCAATTTTAGCAGTCTACTGAAGATGATCCAATTAGGATAGAAACATGTATAGTCACAAATCTATAAGGTACTGAATAAGGAGGATACTGCTCAACAATAAATCATTGTTATAGTGATTTAAAGAATATTAGTTTAGCTATCAATACGGAAACGAAGAATTTATACGTTGTGGTCTTAATTGTAATTTTTAAATTATTTTATTCTTGTCCTCTACGTGAACAGTGTTCTATAGTCTAGGACGACGTGCATCTTATTAATTAGTATTAGTGCAAGTATTTTTGTCACGAGTCGGAACAGATTTATCCTTAGCTTACAATAGACATTATGAATTAACCAAATGACTGCATGAATGAATTGCATGATTGTATTGTATTCATGCATGCATAAATCAATAAACACTCCTATCTCCAAGTGACGGATAGCCACCAACTGCGGAGATAGCATTCATTAATGAATAAGTGATTGAATGATTGAATGGCGGAAAATTTATAACATTTTGATGTATTCTGTTTCAAGACTACGGATTTCTCATTCTATAATATTTTAGCATTATGGAGAGCTGGATATCTGTGAAACCAAGTTCCACATGAGTAACCCATATTATTGTCCTGACTAACTTGATGTTTCTTGTTAACTCCGCTTTGACTTGAAAGTGGTTGTATACCTTGTTAAACAATTGTGCATTTTCTTCCAAAATACGATAATTTTTTTTTTTGCTAGGGGCTTTACGTCGCACCGACACAGATAGGTCTTATGGCGACGATGGGATAGGAAAGGCCTAGGAGTTGGAAGGAAGCGGCCGTGGCCTTAATTAAGGTACAGCCCCAGCATTTGCCTGGTGTGAAAATGGGAAGCCACGGAAAACCATCTTCAGGGCGATAGTGGGAATCGAACCTAGTATCTCCCGGATGCAAGCTCACAGCCACGCGCCTCTACGCGCACGGCCAACTCGCCCGGTTACGATAAAATCCTCAGGAGCGTTCGTACCCACGTAAACATTACTCGCACAACAAAAGCACAAAATGTCATTTAAAGAGCTCTATTGTGTTCGTGAGCATCAAGGCGAGTACGGCTGTGCTAGAGGGACAAATAAATTAGTATCTGATTCCAATTGTTTACCTCCAGCGAGAATAAGAGTCCCTCCATCACCAATGTGCAGTATTAATTTCTGTGTATATTTCATTTTCTTGGAGCACGCTCTCCCACCCACGCGAGGGTACCCACCACACCCCCCAGAATTGATGAGCTGTATTCTCACTTCCGGTGTTATGTGTTATTCAATACTACAATTAGCGTCACACTTGGACACGATTTATGACTACTATTGAATGGCTCGTGAGGGGTGATTGGAGCTACCAGTAGCAGCCGTGCTGACGAAAAGTACTATTTTTGGACTTAGGATTTGTAACGGCAAATAATAATAATAATAATAATAATAATAATAATAATAATAATAATAATAATAATAATAATAATAATGTGAAGGAGAAGAAGAATGGATGATAGCAATTACAAAACAGATATTCAAGTACCTTTGGGAGGAAAGTCAACAACGATATGAATACAGTAGGTTAGAAAGAGTTGTAACACAGTCTAAGGCCGGCCGCAAATTGAGACGCAGGTCCGTGAGTTGACGCAGGGTGGCTCGCGTCCAATTCTTCACGGCAAAGTGAGTCACGGCGACAATCGTCGCAAGTTGGATCGCAGTTTCAGTACTCAGTGTCGCGTAGCCGAACGTTGCAACGATAATCAATTTTGAAGTAAGTTCCGAATGAAGGTATCTTGGGTTCGAACCTGAGTCGTAACTCGAGTCCAATAGAAGATTTGAATTAGAAGATGTCAAATTACAAGTCGAAGAATGATGATAATATTATTCAGCTGTCTAAGTACGTGATACTAACGTCTTAGTAGCTGTTAAGGTACTTATGATAACCTCTGAATAATAAGAAGGATTTTAAAGATATATAATAATTTCGTGTGGCTATTTCTAGCCGAGTGCAGCCCTTGTAAGGCAGACCCTCCGATGAGGGTGGGCGGCATCTGCCATGTGTAGGTAACTGCGTGTTATTGTAGTGGAGAATAGTATTATGTGTGGTGTGTGAGTTGCAGGGATATTGGGGACAGCACAAACACCCAGCCCCCGAGCCACTGGAATTAACCAATTAAGGTTAAAATCCCCGACCCGGCCGGGAATCGAACCCGGGATCCTCTGAACCGAAGGCCAGTACGCTGACCATTCAGCCAACGAGTCGGACATTTTAAAGATGAAAGGTACAGATGATTTAATAGATGTGAAGTTGAGTCCTCCGGCACACGAGCTACAGTACTGATACTCGTATACTGACAAATTTACATAGATTACATTGTAATTTATATACTCTCACAATCGAGAGTGTTTGGCCTCTGGCCTGACCTATTGACTGGTTACAATTAGATATCAACATGTTTATGAGTTTCCTTTTCTTAGAAAGGTGGACCGATGTGGTCATTAGGCTAAGTGAACAAACCGCTTAGGGTTAATATGTTAACAGGATGTAGTAGATAACGTAACTCTTTGACATGTATTGCCGATTTGGGTCATAACACAAATAAGGTATTTACTTCTCTGACATGTATTGTCAGTTTAAGTTGCACAAGAGATAAGGAAATGGAGTCTGGTGAATACCAAAATATTTCTTAATAATACGTACATCCGTATGGGAGAGTTTCTTGCGTGGCTACTCCACAGCAGTTTACTACGGAACTTCAGCTCTGGCTCACTAAAACTCAATTTTTGTTAAGGAAATAAGTTGTTTTCAATTTGCATATCTCAGTTTAGCCATTAAAAAAATGTATTTGTCACATGAATTTTTGTTGGAAACAAAACAATTATTTTTGCATTCTTCAGTAGATAAAACATTTAACTGCAATAAATTGGTATTTTGTTGCTTTATAATGTACATTATTTCTTCCTCAAAACGCAATATATAGTCTATGCTGGTTTAGACAAAAGATACATTTAATATGATTTTTCAAAAAGAATTTCTGAGTCAGCAAAATGGTTTAGCAACGGGAGTTTTAATAACAACCCTGTGGGTGGGGGGCGGTAGAATAACACCCACAGTATCCCCTGCCTGTCGTATGAGGCGACTAAAGGGGGCCCCTAAGGGCTCTGAACTTGGAAGCGTAGGTTGGCGACCATGGTGCCCTTAGCTGAGTCATGGCATTGCTTCCTCCTACTTGTGCCAGGCTCCCCACTTTTATCTATTCTATCCGACCTCCCTTGGTCAACTCTTGTTATTTTCATACTCCGACGGTATTATAGCACTCGAGGCCTAGGGAGTCTTTCATTTTCACGCCTTTCGTGGCCCTTGTCTTCCTTTGGCCAATACATTCATTCTTCGAAGTTTTGGATCCCTTCCATTCTTTCCTTCTGATTAGTGTTATATATAGAGGATGGCTTCCTTTAGCTCTTCGTTTTCAAGTAATCTTCGTGGCTTGTATCATACAGAACTTCGCGCACACGCACGGCTTGAGTTAGTTTTTCTTCCATTTCGAACTACAAAATACAATATGAACAACCGTGAATCTTGCAGGAAACTGCGGAAGAGAGACTGCGGTCCGCAGGGTCACCACGGGCAGCAACTGCGTCACGTCACCCTGCGTCACCTCACGGACCTTCGTCTCATTTTGCGGCCGGCCTAATGGTATAGTTCGTCCAGAGAATGAAAAAAGTGAAAGTAGAATGGGGGCCACATTTTTGAGACAAAATTCTGCAGGAAATTGGTAAGAGGTTTTCCCAGGATACACTTTCTGCTGCTGATTATGTTTCAGATATATTCATGAATTCAAAACTCCTCTGCAACTTCTCTAAATACAATACAATACAATACAATGGATTTATTTTGTCTGGCAAGATTAAGGCCATTAGGCCCTCTCTTCCATCTAACCAGAAAATACAGTTTCTACATGTGCAAAATTGAAATAAATACACTTACAATTGAAACATCTTGCAACTAGTAAACAATACACTATTATGATAAAAATAAAAAACTAGGAAAAAATAGGAGAATGATGATGATGATGGTGATGAAGATGATTATTTACACGATTATGACATGATTAGCTAATTCCTATTATCCTTGGTAATAACAGTGGGATTATATAAAGTCTATAGTTTGAGGAAGGCTAAATCTACAATATTTCCATAGCATTACTTAGTAGGTAGCGGTGACAAAGTTGCCTAAAACTAGCAGGTGAGGCTCCTCTGACAGAGACGGGTAGTGCCGAAGAAATAAAAAATGAGTGTGTGTATTGTATGGTGCGGTGAGGTGGAATAGATAAGAGTGTATCAGATTTTGACCGTGTTCCAAAACTGTGATTGGTTGAGAGGTGGTGAAATTGACTGTACAAGTAGGGAGGTGAGCATGAGGAGAGTATTCTACGAAGAAGGCATAAAGCATGAAGATTACGGCGCTGTTGGAGTTTTAGCCAACCGAGTTAATCGTAGGCAGGTGTAACATGGTCAAAGTAACGTAGGTCACATATATAGCGAACACAGGCGTTTTGCGCGTGTTGTAGTTTGTCGTTAAGAGTAGCAGTCAGGTCGATGTACACGGCGTCACAGTAGTCGAAATGAGGTAATACCAGAGTGCTAATGAGGCGTTCTTTTAATACTCGAGAAAATATGTTGCGGAATCTTCTAAGTGAGTTAAGTGTCGCAAATACTTTCCTGGAGATGCTGGTAACCTGCTGTTTCCAAGAAAGATGTTCGTCTATCATAACGCCGAGATCTTTGACAGATTCACTGAAATCAATGGGTGAATTTTGTAGGTAGAGTTTTAGTAAAATGAATTTGCTTATAATTTTTGAACAAAGCCGAAGATGTGAAATTATTATAGCTTGAGATTTTACGTTATTTAATCTAAGTCCATGCATGTCAGTCCAGTTACAGATTTCTTGTAAGTCTCTATTGAAATTTTTAATTTCATCGGTTAGTCTTTCCGGTTCACAGTGCAAATATAATTGTATACCGTCAGCGTACATGTGGTGTCTGCAGATGTTTACCGACGACGTAATATCATTGATATACACAGAAAATAGAAGCGGTCCTAGGACAGACCCCTGTGGAACACCAACCTCTAAGGATCGCCAGTATGAATATTCATTATGGTTATTTCTTACACACTGCAGACGACCGCAGAGATATGACGTAATAGGGATGAGGAAGCAATTGCTCATATAAATGGTCAGTGCTCTCCTGTCAAAATTATGCATAGGAATTGTGACAGTACTCTTCAGTCTTTCTCAAAAATTGACAGAATGGAAGGGTGTTGCAACGAGATGAAAGATTTGATAAAATTGTGTTTGTTCTTTCTGTGATTACTACACCGGTAGATCGAAGTTTGTCAACAATGAAACTTACCAAAATTACCTCAGGATGACTATGACCGGAGAACGTCTAAGTGACCCAGCAGTGATTTCAATATTGAGAAGTTGGAAAGTTACCCTGACGAGTTCACCTCACAGAAAGCACTCTGACTCCTATTCACCATACAGTGAGCATGTGAGTAGTAAAAATGTACTTCATAATGATTTTATATGTTCATCGTGCTTTTCAATTTCTAAAATTAGACATTTTTTTTTGGTAACTGACAAACCCTGAATAAAAAGAAGTTCATATCCACGTGAGAGCCGTCTGAAATATTTCTCCTATAACCGCCACTCACCTATACCTAAGGAAACAGATGCTGACAAATGTGAAAAGTACAAGACAATTCGTGTATTACCTCGAGTTCATAAAATTCGAACAGAAACAGAAAGTTACTTAAAAATGAAATCAGACAAAATCTATTTGGCTTCTAAATAAATGTGGGAACTCGTGAAGCAATTCTGACTCTTCATATGGTGTTAGAAGGACAAGTATATGGAAGTGTAAGTTCACGTTCATGAAATCAGTAGATTTGGAAAAGGCAGGTGGAAAAGTTCATTCTTACAGAAAGAGTTGTTTAAATACGAAGATAAATAAAACTTTAGTTATAATAATGTAGTAATATTAAAGAAAACCAACTCTACAGCAAAACAAAAAGGGAGTGAGACAGGATCGCAATTTGTTGTTTATATAGAGCAGGAAATCGAATAGAAATTTGGAAGTGGTGGCGTAATAGGCGAGTGACATTGTCACTGGCTTTCCACCAAGATGGCCGCGGTTCCAATCCTGGCCAATTCATTTATGAAATTAAAAGTATGTCCATGTGGTTCGGATCCTACGTTAAACTGTAGGTCTCATCGCTATGATCAAAACATCAGTAGTCACGTAAAACTTGGAGCTTGCTTAAAAGTTTAGAAAAGGAATCGCTGTTCTAGGAAAGAAAATCAAAATTCTGAGATTCGAGGATATGATGATGATGATGATGATGACGATGATGATTATTATGCTTGTTGTTTAAAGGGGCCCAACATCTAGGTTATCAGCCTAAATTAGATGTTAATGTTATTTTGTCAGAGTGATGATGGTGGTGGTGATTGTGGTGATTATTGTTTTAAGAAGAAGTACAACTAGGCAACCATCCTCTATAACACACACTAATAAGAAAAATGGAAGGGATCCGACACTTCGAAAAATGAAGATATCGGACAAAGAATGACAACGGCCACGAAAGGCGTGAAGAAGAAGGGCTCCCTAGGCCTCCATTCGTAATAGAGTCGGGGTGGGTAAAGAACAAGATTTGACCAAGAGAGATCAGATAGGACAGATGAAAGTGAGGAGCGTGGCACAGGTAAGTGGAAGCTATGCCAGAACTCAGCTGAGGGCCCCGTTGTCGCCAGCCCACGCTTCAAGAGCCACTGGGGCCCCTTTAATCACCTCTTATGACAGGTAGGTGATACCGTGGGTGTTATTATACCCCCGCCCACAAGTGGTTTATCAGCGTCTGTTGAAGATCTACATGTTACGTCTCGAAGAAGGAGTACAAGATGAAAATTTATCAGTTTAACACAAAAGTAATAGAAATCAATTCCGTTAAGTCAGGTGATGCAGGGAATATATGATTATGAAATGAAATTTTAAAGGTAGTACAATAAAACCTCGATAAGATGCTGTTCAGAGGATCTAAGAGGACCGCGTATTCAACGGGAAGAAACTAAGCAGAATAATTACATGATATGTATATTTCTCGTTGCAAAGTTGACTATATACTGATGTAACATGTTATTGAAATACAGTAGTTCAATAAAGTAGTGTACACCATTTTGCAAATACAGTATTTCATCCTCCTGACGTCTCGTCTAAGGTGATTGAATCAGCCGGGCTGAGTGGCTCAGACGGTTAAGGCGCTGGCCTTCTAACCCCAACTTGGCAGGTTCGATCCTGGCTCAGTCCGGTGGTATTTGAAGGTGCTCAAATACGACAGCCCCGTGTCGGTAGATTTACTGGCACGTAAGAGAACTCCTGCGGGACTAAATTCCGGCACCTCGGCGTCTCCGAGGACCTTAAAAAGTAGTTAGTGGGACGTAAAACAAATAATATTATTATTATTATTATTATTATTATTATTATTATTATTATTATTATTATTATTAATTGAATCACAGTTCTTTAAATATCGTTCTTAACGTAGACGATGGAATTTCTAACGAATCACTGAGCTGTTCCTTTATAACATTAGTTTTGTGCTTTAGCAAAACATGTCATTTTTGATAAGGAAAGCGCTTTCCTTTTCACACTCATAATGGCAGATATGGCTCAATGCACCGAACGCACCTGGAAGACAATCTAAGAACTGCCCACGTAAACCAGTAAGGCACGTGATGGAAAGGGTCCTTCTTTCACTTCCCAGTAGTAAGTTCAACCTATAGTATTGTAAGTTTTAGTGTTAAGTATTGGAAATGCTTAAGATGTATGTGAATTTGTATATGATGATGCTGAATTTAAAAATTAAACTAGTAGTGTTTCTTCTGCCTAACAATTGTTTTCCATGGAATTGCTTGTTGTAGTAGTAGTTGTTGTTGTTGGGTAATTCTGTTTTAACCTTACTTTATTATAACTTAGCGTTAAGCTTGTAGTAAGTTCAACCCATAGTTTTGTAAGCCATAGTGTTAAGTATTGGAAATGATTAAGTTGTGTATGAAACTGTACATGATGCTGGATTCAGAATGTTAAACTAGTAGTATTTCTTGCAATTTTTTTCCATGGAATTGCTTTTTGTACTCGAGCTGTTCTAGTTGTTGGGTAGTATGTTTTTAACTTGACTGTATTATCACTTGTAGTGTTAACCTAGTAGTAAGTTCAACCTATAGTATTGTAAGCCGTAGTGTTAAGCACTGAAAATACTTAAGTTGTGTGTGAATTTGTATATGATGATGCTGGATTTACAACGTTAAACTTGTAGTAATTCTTGTAATATTTTCCATGGATTTGCTTGTTGTAGGCCTACTCCTGTTGTTTAGGGGCTGCCTAGCCGAGGCGGTAAAGGCGTGCTCGATTCGCCCGGAAGGAGGTGGGTTCGAATCCCCGTCAGGAGGTCGTGAAATTTCAGAAACGAGATTTCCACTTCCGGGGGTGCTTATGGCCCCGAGGTTCACTCAGCCTACACAAAAAATGAGTACCAGGTTAATTTCGGGGGCAAAGGCGGCCGGGCGTAGAGCTAACCACTCTACCCCATCACGTGCCGCGGTTAACAATGGCGGAAGCCTTTACCTTCCAATCCTCCAAGGGCCTTCATGGCCTGTACGGAGATGAGTTTGCTTTTTTACTCTTGTTGTTTGTTTGTTGTTGTTGAGTAATTATGTTTACTGTATTATTACGTTATTGTAAGTGACCATTGCCACCGAGATATTTCCCATTTGCAATGTATTTGTTAATAATAATAATAATAATAATAATAATAATAATAATAATAATAATAATAATAATAATAATAATAACTGTTACGGTGTTTTGTGGTGGACAGAGGTGAAAGAAGGTGCGGGCATGAATGAGTCTATCTACTGCAATCAAAAGATTAATTAAAAGCTTTAAAATTAAAGTTATATTTTTTCTTCTGTTCTTTTTTCTTTTTTCAACTGGAAAATATTAACAAACAAATCGCTCAGCGATGGAACAAGATTTCAGGTACAGTAGTTTAAATACAAAGTCGGAGAAGTCAGAAAATCAACAAAAGTGGTCAATGAATCATCTGAGCTTCAAGCTCTAATTTTACAAGTGTTATTTGAGCACTATTGCTCCATACACCCAAAAGAATTGGTGAGAGAATTCTCCCCATTTCATTTACAGAGTATATCAACAACAATAGGAAGAGCATCTATGCTCTATGGATTGTCTAGGAGACTGAGCTCGGAACCTAATGCCATTACAACCCAAGTATCTTTGCTCACTGAAAATTTAGTTTCCAGGCATCTCGAGGCACAACCTACGTTTAATAGTTCAAACAGATTTCACTGTCTTCAACACTCAACAGTTTAACCACTTAACAGAAATAACTAGGTTTTAGAGGAGTATCGGATACTCATTCTACAGGACCTTGGAGGGAAGAAAAAGCACAGGTCAAAGTTACTGGCCCAAAAATCAAAATGATGTGGAGACAAACACTTTCACTCCTTGACACTGACACTTAGAAGTTTAAAACCCTAGTTGGACTCACTGCCCGACATTACAGATGCTAATCCCATACTACTGAGGTGACTAGATGGAGAAAATTTAAGTTACTAGGCTACAGTTAGAAAACGGTTACGAAAACATAGTCACCTCAAATACAAGTTGATAGGGAATTCGAGAGGGTGTCACACTCTCCATTCCAGAATTCAAGCTAAGTTTCTAGGCGGAAATTTAAAGTTACATTCTTAAAGACTGGAAACCTTCCCCTCGGGTTAGCTTTCAGAGGCTATCACCTAGTTAGTACATGGCTTTCATTACCTTACTGCGCTGGACTGCTCGATAAAGGGCGAAACGCCCCCGCCTCCACTAGTAATACACACTCAGTACACAGGACGATCAAGAAGACAAGGTAGCCCGAAAATTGCCAGCTTTTATATCCGAGGGGAAGGTTCGAAAGAGATGTGGGCTAAAGCTCGACATACCCCCAATTTTTAATTGGATAACTAAATATGCAGAAGAAAGCTCTGATTGGTTGAAAATTAAATACAAAAATTTTCGATTGGCCACTTTTGAAGTTGGCGGAAGGAGGTCGAAGTGTTGACAACTTTAACATACCAAAAACAAAAGACAAACAACTCAGTGTAGTAAATCTAGGAATTAAAAAATTACGTTATCACTTTAGTAGCGACATATGTTGACCAAAGTCCAACTTCTTGCTCTAGTTGTTTCAAGTTTTAAGTGTAAGATGTCATTTCACAAGGCACTTGATTTAAATGAACGGGGCGGTGAACCCTCGCGGTACTATACGTAATAATAATAATAATAATAATAATAATAATAATAATAATAATAATAATAATAATAATAATAATAATAATAATAATAATTCATGAGACTTTCCATTCGTTTATGAATACAGTCACTTTTCTTTCGTTTTATCGGGACTCTTTATATCCCATGTGGAAATCAAAGGATGCATTATGTGCCCCGTGCACAACCAAAGAATGTGTATTCGTTCTCTCGTCATATCCATGATTCTACGCTTTTCCATATAGCGGAGACACTGTACGAGTGCGGGGGTTTCCTGCTATTTGCGTTGTAGAATAACCAATGATGACAGAAATAATGTGTGGCACAACAGGCCATTAGGACCTTCAACTAAGGCGACCGATGCCCAGCCGGTGGCCTGCAGTTACTGGATTTCTGTATCATTAGAAAATATCAAATTCATCTTAGTAACAGTGCTGACGGTAATGCTTATCATTATAATTAATTACATACAGTCGTATCAGCACACTAATTTTAATTCAAAACTGGTTTTCGGACTCTAAGGTCCATCATCAGTCTTGAAATGATTTAAAACATTTCTTTCCACATGTGTGTGTTGTCAAAATGAGTTAAATAAGTTTTAAAAAGTTAAAATGGAGCCCTGTTGAGATCAACTGTAACATAAGAAAAAAATGTAAACGTATGCAAACAATACATACAAATGTTCTATATCGTAACCTTTTACTAGTTCGACACTTATTTGCTTGTACATTTCTGTAAAATTTTTATATAATAGTAAAAGGTAGACTATTGAAAAGCTAATACTTTGCTGCTAGTTATGGTTATTAACAACAATATCTCACATAGTGGCGCTTAAATTTTTGCATAACTACATGTTCCATAGCCCTGAGCATCAACAAGTCAACCGCCTCAGTTTGGTGTTTAGCCGCTTGTATCCTCGGCCCGCAAACTGCAAATACGGCCAAGTTAAATTTGAGAAAGAAAAAAAAAGGAAAATATTGCACTGAATGAGTTTTCTTTTTAATAATCGCATTACACGCACTACATTACGTAAATGTACCAAATACTGATTTATTTTGACTAAAATATACCTTCTAAGATGCTGTTAAATACGAAAACCTTTGAATGCGTTTTGCTTCAAACTAGGATTTGACGCATAGCTACATAACACCGTCAACAGGACATATTCGTGATGACACATTCTACGGTACATGATATATTCCAGTATGATTACTTAATAAATGGTCAGAAACTAAAACGAGTTGACTCGATAAATGACTTAGGAGTAACAATCTATCATTCACCTCACATATTGAAATGACTGTAAATGCGGCATTTAGGCTTTTATGGTTTGTTATCTGGAATGGAAAGGAACTAAATAACATTCTCGTGTTTTCTATAATTTTCTCGTGAGATTGAAATTATATTATGCTTCTGTCATTCGAATTCCATATTATAAATCATATATAAATACAGTTTTATACATTACAAAAACACCGCCAGTCAGCATATAAGATGAGAATTGCTTACCGTCAGTTATGAGAAGAATTCAAGTATATATCATTAGACACTCGCCGAGAAATACATCAACGATTGTTTCTGCACAACATCATAAATGGCCGTATAGACTGTGGTGAATTGCTTACCAGAATTAATTTTAGCGTAATTAAACCAAACATAGCCGAAAATACTTAATCCCTTATCTAATATATTGATTCACAAAAGTTCCCCATTACTAAGAACGTTCTCTGTTTTTAACGTGCTCGTTAAGAACCACAACTTAGATTTCTCAATGTCCTCATCAGAGATCAAAATTTGCCTACTAAATAATATCAGGAAATATAAATAAATAGTTATTTACAAAAGCAAAATAGTTCAATAGGGAAGCAGAATTAACTATGCATACTCGTTCAGAGCCATCAAAATGAACTTAGACTGTGTATAATCTTTGTTACATTAATTTAAGTAATTAATAACGTAACCTTATCTGTCTTTAAACCTCTGTGCCTGCCTGCACATATATACTGTATAACATAGAACTAATAGTAATTAATTGTACATCTAATGTAATATCTTATCTGATCTCTGTATGCCAATTTCTTTAAATCTTTTCTCTATTTCTGTGTTATTTTTCCAAATTGTATTAATGTAATATTAATTACGTAATGCTTGTTTTAATTCGAGTACAACTCGTTACAGGCATACACTGTTTAATAAATAAATAAATAATTAAATAAATAAATATGCGTTTTACAATAGCTGATTTCTACTAATCAGTAAACTACAATATTTTGCATATAGAAAATCGATAGGAAACTTGGGTATATCAATGCTGTATTACGCATGGCACCCTGAACAGCTGCTCGTGGTGCAGGACGTCACAATGTGGCGTGACGAATGTGCTCTTCCAGGCAGTCGTGGAGGGTGGTACAATACGGTCTCATTAGAATGTAATATAGCAGACACCTGCAGCAGGGGTTGAGCTCCCCTAATCATATAAGATATTTACCAGTCACCTCGGTATTAGATAAGAGTTGTTCATAATGCAAGGCATCTTTCTTCTCGCAGTTCACTCTCCGGCTCACGGTCTCCACGCTCTTATGGTTTCAGTACACCGCAGGACACTCAGCAGGAAGGAAATACAAAGGAAACAGTTCGGATTAGAAATCAGTTTCTGCACAATATTTTCCTATTTATTAATCATTACATGTGGTACACCACAGAAACGAGTACTGCCTTTTTATCCGCCGACCCTGACGGGGGTAGCCAGGGATAGGTACATTCACGGCATAGAAAAGAAGAAGCATGACCAGAAGTACATCTTTGGCGCAAATGAAATTAAAATCGAGGTAAATCGTCATACATCCAGTCTGAAATACCATTATTAATGAAATTAATATGATTAGAATGATGTACGGCTCCGAGTGTTGGGCAAGACAGAAAAAGCATGTCACAGAGATGCGGATGTTGCGATGGTCGGCGGGAGTCACTCTCCATGACTAAGTGCGCAATGAACATGTGCGAGGATCCTTTAAAGTTGTGCCCATCAGCGACAAGGTGGAGGAAAAGCAGCTCCGCTGGTATGGTCACGTCAGAAGAAGAAATGAAGACCATTTAGTACAGAAAGCTCTTGCCAGTGAGGAGCCGAAGGGAGGAAGAGGGCGTCCTAAGGCAACACGGAAAAAACCTGCTGAGGCTGTCTTAAGGAAAAGTGAAGTGCCATTAGATCTGGTACAAGAACGTCTGACATACTCTCTCCGAGTAAGACGAGCCGACCCTGAGTGAGGTGGGAGTGCCCGTCTTATGGGTACACATACGGCCAGAAAAGAAGAAGATTATAGTAAAGAATATGAATACAGTATTGTCATTCCCTCCTATTCTAAATAGCAAAACAATTACTGTACCGATATTATAAAATAAATCATTATAATTACCGGGCGAGTTGGCCGTGCAGTCAGGGCCGCGCAGCTGTGAGCTTGCATCCGGGAGATAGTGAGTTCGAACCCCACTGTCGGCAGCCCTGAAGATGGTTTTCCGTGGTTTCCCATTTTCACACCAGGCAAATGCTGGGACTGTACCTTAATTAAGGCATCCTTACCGCTCCTAGCCCTTTCCTATCCCATCGTCGCCATAAGACCTATCTGTGTCGGTGCGACGTAAAGCAAATTGTAAAAAAAAATGCAATTACTTTAAACTAATGTTTAATATTTTTCTTCTTTTGTTAGAAATCACGGTAAGAATATGTTTTTCAATTTCAAAAAGAGATCGAGAAGAATTAGTCTCAATTACTCTTTTCCTATTTTTGACCTCAATTTTCTTGATTTCTGTAGACGTTGTGTATGTATGTATGTTCAGTCTTCAGCCCTAAGGCTGGTTGGATCCTCAACAGCTCTGCCATCAGCTGTCATAGATGGCCTAGGCATCACTGAAGAGGCATACTAGGGAAATGAGGAGTGGGGTAGTTTCCCGTTGCTTTCCTCACCGAGCCAGAAGTTCCTATTGCATATCAGTCTGCCAAGCCTACTAATAATAATAATAATAATAATAATAATAATAATCGTATGACCGGGCGAATTGGCCGTGCGCGTAGAGGCAGCGCGGCTGTGAGCTTGCATCCGGGAGATAGTAGGTTCGAATCCCACTATCGGCAGCCCTGAAGATGGTTTTCCGTGGTTTCCCATTTTCACACCAGGCAAATGCTGGGGCTGTACCTTAATTAAGGCCACGGCCGCTTCCTTCCAACTCCTAGGCCTTTCCTATCCCATCGTCGCCATAAGACCTATCTGTGTCGGTGCGACGTAAAGCCCCTAGCAAAAAAAAAATAGTAATCGTATGGCCTCAGCTACCGTGTGCAGACATTTCAATTTGACGCCATCTGGCTGTCTGCTCGTCAATTTTGACGTTCCGTTTTTCTCTAGGCCCCCACTAGGTGGCAGACCGAGTAAACCGAAACTCTTTTGGGCGTCTATGGCTGAGATTTAATTAATTTTGTCGGGTAAACACCAAATGTGTCACCAGAGATCTTTTACATGCCGACATCGTACGACATGGAGTGTCGAATGGACTTTTTTCCGCCCTTCAAAAATCCGACTACCTCTGCCGGGTTTGAACCCACTATCTTGGGATCCGGAGGCCGACACTCTACCGCTGATCCACAGAGGCAGCTTGCCAAGCCTACTGAAATGCATGCACCAACCGGCCCTATGCACAATGTTTTCACACCATTCATAGCAGGGACTGGCTGCACAAGGAATGGCAATACTAGCATCGCTCATACCTCAGTCACTTTCATATTGTCAAAGCCAAGGATAAGACAGAGACAGATCAGTGAAAGTAACAAAATTGCTCTAGCCTATACCAGAAGATACAGTGCACTGTAAACACTTGGTCCTGCCAGCAAAGGCATCTGTAGACGTTATTTGGAATAAACATAACCTGGTAATGTTATAAACTTCTTAATTCGAAGTGCAGCCTTATTTAATTGATAAGTCCAAAATTTTAAAAATTAACAGAAATTTAATTCCTATGAAAATGAATGTTCCTAACTTCCACTCTATGATCGAGAAATTATCTCATAGTTACTAACATTAACATCCCCTCTCAAGTTTCGAAACCACTGTCAACTGCTACAACCCAGATGTTGTGGTATTCTCTACCTATTTAGGCCTAGGTCTGTATTTGTGGTCACAGATTTCTGCAAATATATTTTTGTGTGAGTATGTAAAAATTCCCGATCAATACCAGAAGCACGCCTTCGTGCTGCGAGCCCTTGGATCAAGCAGCAACGTGACAGACATGCCAGTTATACAACTTGTACATGAGTTATCGCCCATCGAAGTGATCATTAAGTAAGAAGCTTTCTTCTCAAAAAGAAGATATTCGGGCGTTAGCAAATTCGATTAACGTCAACAATAAAAACTATGGTAGTAGGCAGTTCTGAGTATTGACAAGTTAACGTAAGTGAGCATAGCGCCTTCAACCTGTTTAAAAGTTGAATAACCATATATCCTAAAAGGTTTCAGCCATTTTATGTAAAAAGTAGAGACAGTAAATCCTCCGTGGATCGGGCGGCAGCGCGTCGGCCTCTTACGGCTGGTTTCCTTGGTTCAAATCCCGGTCATTCCATGTGAGATTTGTGCTGGACAAAAGGGAGGTGGGACAGGTTTCTCTCCGGATACTCCGGACTTCCCTGTCATCTTTCATTCCTGAAACACTCTCCAATATCATTTCATTTCATCTGTCAGGCATTAACCATTGCCCCAGAGGAGTGTGACACGCTTCGGCAGCCGCCACAGTTCATTCATTCCATTCTGACCCAGTTGAAATTGGAGACAGGCTGTGGATTTTAATTTTCATTAGTTACAGTAAATAAAGTTGTATTTATCTAGAAGCATGAGAAAATTAATTTCTTTTGCTAGTGGTTTTATGTCGCAGCGACACAGATAAGTCTTATGGCGACAATGGAAAAGAAAAGGCCTAGGAGTTGGAAGGAAGCGGCCGTGGCCTTAATTAAGGTACAGTTCCAGCATTTTCCTGGTGTGAAAATGAGAAAAAACGGAAAACCATCTTCAGGGCAGTGGAATTCGAACGCACTATCTCCCGGATGCAAGCTCACAGCCGCGCGCCCCTAACCGCACGGCCAATTCACCCGGTGACAAAATTAATACTGATGTCTGGATTGTCTTTCATTTTTAAGTACCGTACGCAATGATTCACACAAACTTAGGAGAAATCTTCACTGACAGTAATAATGCGGATATAAAGTGGAGCCGGCCGCGTTCGTCTGATAGTGGCGTGCCATGTGGGCAGTTTTATCATTCCAGCGGGGATTGGTTGTTTGATTTAATACTGGTGTAATGCGAAGTTGCTTGCTTGGTATTTCACCACTTGCTAGGTTACACGATGTATCGCATGCGAGGTCACGTCAGGGAGAAGAGTGGGGGATCACCACTTACATATGATCCGACATAAGGTTACAGACGAATACTCATAATCCCGAAGGATAAGGACATGCTGAATCCTGAATGTTAGAATGGCACGTACTGAATAGAATATCATGTGGTGGACAAGGCCCCCACCGCCGGCTGCGCAGTGACTGGTGAAGCGATATCCATGCGCGCATCGCCATGTTGAAGGCAATCCTGAGCTCGCCAAGGAGATCGTAGTGCGGAATACATGCATTAAGTTACATTAACACACGCATGAAAACACCTGTCCTTGTTATTACTGTATTATGACACGAGATAACGCGGTAAGAGCGAATGTTAATGAGGAACTTAGAAAATATTTATAAAAGGGACAGTAACAGGAAATAGAAGAGCCTCAGTTCGCAAACCAAATACACTGTATTGCTAATTTTAAGTCACATGTCAGGCAGAAGTCGTATACAGGGAAGTATTCTGAGGTCTGAAGTGGTAAATTTTGGGCTGTGAAGTGTGCAAGTCTGTGCGTTCTTTCACACTGATTCTCGGTAAATGTCCGACAATGTCTCATTAAGGCCCAGGGAAACTTAGTCATTTCCAAGTAACTGATAATGAAAGCCAACAACTACCGTGCGTGCACACATAAAAACCGAACACATTTTGCATTGTTATTGGACTAACTCCAGTAACATGTTTTAAATTAAGAGAACAGTCCCCGAAAAGAGAAAAAACATCATAATTCATTACATGAAATTGATAACCTTAAAAAAGACCACATTGTTCACAATCTTGTAATGAGCATTTTATAGACTTGGGCCAAGTAAAAACAGCATATTTAACCATTCTTTTACTACAAAACAAATGTGAAAAAGGAGAAATTAGGACTTACGGTACTTATAAAGATTTTTCAGATAATGTTTAATAAATCTGAAGCAATGTATTGCCCTAAAACAAGACAAGTTTTATCAAGCTTTATCAACTAAATTTTCCAGATTCTATGCCCATGTTTTTTTAAATTAATAGTACCGGTACACAGTCTGTAAGAAAAACATTCTTTTTTAGAATAGCTGTTTATTTCTTAAGAATTATCCCCTAATATATTGAAAAAAAAAGGGCAAGAATAAGAAGCCTACAGATTCCAAGTTCCAAATTCCACATCCACACATTCTCTGAATCCACCGTCCTTTAGTCTGCTTAATTCACGATTATGATAACTGAAATAATTTCATAACAGTTCAATTTCACTTGTGAGAAGACATACCAGATCTCTGATAGCGATCTGTACAATTAAAACCTGCACAAGGGCTCAACACCCTTGAATAATTTTCCACTCCACAATTTTGTTTTGTTTTTTTGCTAGTTGTTTTACGTCGCACCGACACAGATAGATCTTACGGCGACGATGGGACAGGAAAGGGCTAGGAGTGGGAAGGAAGCGGCCGTGGCCTTAATTAAGGTACAGCCCCAGCATTTGCCTGGTGTGAAAATGGGAAACTACGGAAAACCATTTTCAGGGCTGCCGACAGTGGGGTTCGAACCTACTATCTCCCGAATACTGGATACTGGCCGCACTTAAGCGACTACAGCTATCGAGCTCGGTACCATTCCACACGTAAGGCCTACCTTAACTCTCCTTTCATATTTCATATCAAAGTAACTACTGCAAAAGCTCAGACTTATTCACTGAAAATATTTGCCTATATTTTATCACTCCATCGTCCGGCTCCATGGCTAAATGGTTAGCGTGCTGAACTTTGGTCACAGGAGTCCCGGGTTCGATTCCCGGCAGGGTCAGAAATTTTAACAATCATTGGTTAATTTCGCTGGCACGGGGGCTGGAAGTATGTGTTGTCTTCATCATAATTTCATCCTCATCACAACGCGCAGGTCGCCTACGGGAGTCAAGTCAAAAGACCTGCATCTGGCGAGCCGAACTTGTCCTCGGACACTCCGGGCACTAAAATCCATACGCCATCACTCCATCATATTTAATACTACAACAGATCCACTAACCGACACGATTCAATATGAAAGCACACAAGGAACTGTAAACATTATCACGTACTAACCATACATTCAAAGCTGAAGTGCCCACAACATGGCGAGGCACGAATATGGCCAATATTCCTCACAGCATCAGCGCGCTCTGTGAGTCTAGATAACTAATATTAAAGTGCTTTGGTGGTGGATTTCTCTTTTAAGAAGTACAATAATGCAACCATTCCATCTGGACCAGAAGGGAGAAAGGAGCAGGCTCGCCATTTCTAAGTACGAAGGTATTGGCAAGAGAAAGATAATTAATTGCGACCAGTATCCAGTATTCGAGAGACAGTGAGTTCGAACCCTACTGTCGCCTGAAGATGGTTTTCCGTGTTTTCTCATTTTCGCTCCAGGCAAATGCTCGAGCTGTACTTTATTGAGGCCACGGCCACTTCCTTCCCACTCCTAGCATTTTCCTTGTCCTATCGTCACTGTAAGACCTATCTGTGTCGGTGCGACATAAAACAACTTATAAAAAAAAGAAAAGGAAATAAAGAAAGAGAAAAGACCGTGAATTGTGTGAAAATCAAAAACTCCCTAGGGCTCACAACCTAATACCGTCGGGGTTGGAAAAGAACAAATGTTGGCTAAGGGAGGTCGGAACGAAAAGATAAAAGTGAGAAGCCTGGCACAAATACCGTTTTATACGCGAATACTCCGCACATATTTTTCCGGAATTTAGTGAAGAAAAACTGGAATGTGCGCATTATTATCTATATATTTAAAACAATAGGCTAATTTTTGTTTACCGCGAGTTTGAGAAAATGGCTGGACTGGTTGGCATCGTAAAGCATTCTGACAAACGTTTTCGACCAATTCTTGCCGCATACTTTTACGTTTTTAAGAAAAATGTAGCATTCTGATTGGCCAAAGCGCTCGCCAGTACTTGAAGGCCATCCGGACTGCGGGAGCGCTGAGATATCCGATGCGAGAGGGGAGGTGAAAGGGGACAAGCGCACATGCGCAGTTGAATGTCTTCCTGGTCAGCTGTTCCAGTCTGCGCTGTGTTGCAGAGAGTCGCTTAGTCGAGAAGAAGCTATTCAGCGCAATGTCACTGTCTCTTTGCAGCTCTCCCTATATCTTCTATGTATTCAAAACACTAGGTTGACTTTTGTTTGAGAGAACAGCTGAACCGACTGACATTTTGGTATTTAGTATCACAATGAATAAAGCTTAAGGGGAAACAATGGGACGTGGAGGTTTTTATTACCTCGGCCCATTTTCAGCCATGGTATATGTTGCAATGTCAAGAGTGCGAACTTTTATCGTCCTTAAAATTGTAGTAGTGCCAAAAAATAATTGTACAAATCCTTCACTAAATATTTACCCTATTTACCGTTAGTTTTTGACGGGTTTCAGCTTATTTGAAACAAGGTTCGTACTGCTTCACCTCAATGATCGCCATATACTGTACAAAACTGTAGGTTGGATAGGCAACCCCGCTTGGATTTGACATGCGGTTTGCTTTCCTTCCCCTGATATTTGTAATCTGCTATACCGCCGTCAGCGAGAAAACCAGTCATGCTGTAAAAATGAGCATGTGTTCATGTTAACGTGTATTGGATGATACTACCGCAGAACATCTACGCAGAGACATCAAAATAGTTCGTTATCCACATCATAGCATAACGCGATCCTACCTGCACAATGTCCAAAATAGCTTATAATTCCTCAAATAATTTCGGTCAGAATAATATGCAAGCACCGATTCATTAAAATCCACAGCCTGTTTCCAGTCATTCGACCGGATCAGGAATGGAATGAATGGAGCCCCCATCTAGCGGCGAGGATAGGAATTGTGCCGGCTGCCGAAGCTCATTGTCAGTAATATAAGGGAGTAATTCAATCTGAAGAATGGCGCGGACCCATGCCCTCAGGCTTGACCTGCCTTGTTAAATCTCTAGCGTCTATGACGTCGATTCGCACCGTATTGGATCTTTAACGACGGTGACATCGTGCGTTCGCGAAGGCTTGTTGGAAACTTTCACCTCTAAAGAGTTGGTCTGGTGCGTGGTAAACGGATACGTCGCCCGTAATAATAAAACTCGTAGAAGTCGGAACATTAACGAGACTCTGTGGCGTGCCTTTTATCACGTGGTGTCGGAAGAGCTGAAATTCTGGAAATCGGGCGGTCTGTGTGATGTAACTGTCGATCGTCGTATCATTAATGATACGAGCAATGGTGAGAAAGAGGAAAGAAAGAGAGAGACGAATCCGAATTGGAAGGAGTTCATCCTTTATCAGATTCTAATTACGTAAAGTGCTTTTTTAATTATCTTTCATATTGCCTTTTCAAAACTATATTTCATTTCCAGAATTTAATTTAATTGAAATATTAAATATAAAATGTGAATTTTTCCTTATTTGTGCTGCAACGTATTTACATTTTAGGCATAACCTCAAATTCATCAACTTTCCGTAATTTATTACTTTTGTGAGGTGTTAAATATCCAGATGTAATGCCGTTCGCTTGTAGTTTATTCATCGCGGACAATGAATATTAATTTGCTTTCATAATATCATCATTGCATTTAATCTACATGTTGACGTCAGTGGCATCCAGCAACAGTCTGATGCAGTTAAATTACATTATGTGGGTTGTCCGTGGGACTGCGATAGCGAAGAACTTAGTTTGGTTTATTTAGGATGTCCTTAGGTCTACGGTAGCGCAGTCCCTCGGTGTCATAATTCCCCAGGCTGGAGATGAGGGGGTTGGTGCTCAGATGGAGCTTATTGTAGAATTTGGTGGCTGCATGATAGATTCTACTGAGGATGGTGGTTAGCTGGTATCGATCATGCAGATCAATATTCCTCTCAAACCATTGGGCACCTGATAAGGAGCGCAGGGCACGGTTTTGTACACGTTGCACTGCTTCCAGGTGTGCCTTGGCTGCGCCCCCTCCCAAATAGGACTGGCATACTCTAGGATGGGCCTAACCATTGATTTATATAACAGGAGCCGGTTTTCTAATGTGAGCCCATTATCGGCTTTTATCACAGGAATAATTTGGAAAAGGCGCACTCTGATGCAGTCGCGACAATCAGGCAAGGTAATGACAGTTCCACGTGGCTCTTGCGATCTGCGATCCAATCAACGTGAAGACCGCGGATGGATATGTGATGTTCTTTGTTTACATCAGTTTCGGCCTCACGATGACGACAGAAAGTTCCGTCAGTGTTGTAATGAATGTACTGTGTCGTGGACCACACAAACCGAGGCCGGACAACCTTATTAATTTGACAGAACTGAGGACGATGCTCTGTGGGGGCAGAAGTGACGACAAATACGATTCTTCTGCTAGCGATGACGATAAAAGCGAAGATGAATAGAAGTATGGGTGCTTGCAGTTACTCTACTGACTATAATATTGTATTGCACATATCAGCATTAAACTGATAAGAACTGTAGATATTTTTTGTTATTGTAGGTAGAGTCCCGGATGTATTGCAACAGCATGCGAAGATTATGACGAGTTTCTTAAAATATGTATACTGTATATTTATTCAGTTTTGGGGTACATTCTTCTCTTCTTCTCGTTTTATGACCACATAGGATCACTTTAGTTAGTCCATTGTTCAGGTCTCTTTGAAGGGATTGTTCGGGCTTTGCGGTCCTCCCAGTACTTCTTCAGACGCTCCGATCTTCGTTCCCTTTCCTCGGTTGAAAATGTGCGTGTTGTGGATTTGTTTCGCGTAAGGGTAAAGTGGACGTTTGTATTCTTGAGTTTCGTATTCAATTTTATCTTATTTGTGGTGTCTTCTGTTGTAAGGCCTATTTCCTTCAGATCCTCTCATAGTTCTCTGATCCATTTGCATCCTGTTGTGGTATTTTTTGAGACGAGATTGTGTTGTACTAGTTGTTTCAGAAGTCTAGAATCCTGCATCCTCTTTATATGTCCAAATAATCCCAGTCTCCTCTTACGCATAGTATCTGGAATCTAGCTAGCTCTTTCAACACGACTTTGTTACGTATTTACCGCCACTGTCCATTTTCCTGGTATTTTTTGGAATACATTATTATGTAGGACCAATTTCTTTTAAATAAAACACAAATTAGTCAATTTTCCTTTTTTAATTCTCTCTCCTAAAACTTTTTTTTTTTGCTAGTTGCTTTACGTCGCACCGACACAGATAGGTCTTATTGCGACGATGGGACAGGGAAGGGCTAGGAGTGGGAAGGAAGCGGCCGTGGCCTTAATGAAGATACAGCCCCAGCATTTGCCTGGTGTGAAAATGGGAAACCACGGAAAACCATCTTCAGGGCTGCCGACAGTGGGTCTCCTAAAACTAGGGTGCGCGTATTATTTGCATATGTACGGTAAGTGGAAGCAATGCCAGACTCAGGTAAGAATCCCGTGGTCACCAAACAACGCCCCCAAGTTCAGAGTCCTTGGAGTCCCACTTTAGTTGCCAGCGCCATCTACTCCACCTGCCGGGGAAGTAGCAGGGGGGGGGGGGATAATTACACGTGCCGGACAATTTTATTAACATTAGGCTCAATTAGAAGTGCATAATCTACTGCACTCGCCGCAGTAATTCCTGATAAGAGACGTGTATGATAGATGATCTTGTAAAAGGTGACAATCGATGTTAGTCACTGGTTTCTCACCAAAGCTACCGTGGCTCGAATCCAGCCGATATATATCGGAATTTTTAATTGACTATTAAACTCATGAATCCATGGCCAATCCAGTATACAGTAATAAAATTAGGAATTCCAGCCAATCACAGCTGACTATCACCACAATTTCATCGCTTACGTAGTCCGCCTCCGCGGCGTAACGGTTAATGTTATTAGCTGCCGTCCTCGGGAGTCAGGGTTCGATTCCCGGTACTGCCAAAAATTTAAGAATAGCAGGAGGGCTGGTATGTGGTTGAAATGGTACATGCAGCTCACCTCCAATGGGGGTCTGCCTGACAAAAGCTGCACAACCTCGGGGTGAGGACACGAGTTTATCTTGTCCCACTAGTTGGCTGAATGGTCAGCGTGCTGGCCTTCGGTTCAGAGGGTCCTGGGTTCGATACCCGGTCGGGTCGCGGATTTTAACCTTCATTGTTTAATTCCAGTAGCTCAGAGGCTGGATGCTTGTGCTGTCCCCAACATCCCTGCAAGTCACACATCACACATAACACTATCCTCCACCACAATAACACGCAGTTACCTACACATGGCAGATGCCACCCACTCTCATCGGAGGGTCTGCCTGCCAAGGGCTGCACTCGGCTAGAAATAAACACACGAAATTATTATTAATTATCGCTTACGTTTTATCATTCTCATTTTATCACAACTATTTGCAATTGTTCTTATGTAAATTCGTCAGGACAGCGTCAGCAATACTCTTGGCCACAAAGTGCACAATCTGTTTTCATTATTATGAAGACGACAGCCGACATATTGACAAGTTGTGGTCGAAAGAATTTAAATGAAAAAAAAAAAACACTATATTTGTGTGCTGGAAATTTTAATAAATAGGTTACAGGTCCGCCTCTGTGGTGTAGTGGTTGGTGTAATTAGCTGCCACCCCTGGAGGCGCGGGTTCGATTCCCGGCTCTGCCAAGAAATTTGACCGGGCGAGTTGGCCGTGCGGTTAGGAGCGCGTAGCTGTGAGCTTGCATCCGGGAGATAGTAGGTTCGAGCCCCACTGCGGCAGCCCTGAAGATGGTTTTCCGTGGTTTCCCATTTTCACACCAGGCGAATGCTGGGGCTGTTCCTTAATTAAGGCCACGGCCGATTCCTTCCTACTCCTAGGTCTTTCCTATCCCATCGTCGCCATAAGACCTATCTGTGTCGGTGCGACGTAAAGCAAGTTGAAAAAAAAAAGATATTTGAAAATTGGTAGGAGGACTGGAACGGTCCACTCCGCCTCGGGAGGTCAACTGAGTAGAGGGGATTTGATTCCTACCCCAGCCATCCTCGAAGTGGTTTACCGTGGCACCCCACTTCTTCTCCACGAAAATGCTGAGATGGGATTTAACTCAAGGCCACGGACGCTTCCTTCCCTCCCTTCCAACATTCCCATTCCCCGCAAGAGCCCTTTTCAGCATTGTAGGTAAGGCCGCTTGGGAGAGGTGCTGACCCTCAACCACAGTTGTATCCCCGACCGAATGTCCAGAACACTGTCCTTGATACGGTAGAGGTGGAATCCATCGATGAGTCTGAAGGAAAACCAACCCTGGACGGTCAACGGATTAAATAATAATAATAATATGTTGCACTCAGACCATACAGTAACAAAACAAATACTTACCGGTCTGTATTTGATCCGTTTTAAATTTATTCACGTTTATTGTATGTACGTCTAGTCCGACTCAAGGTCCCGGGTGCGATTCCGCCGGGTAGGTGATTTTAATCGACTCTGATTAATTCTTCTGGCCCGGGGACTGGGTGTTTGTGTTTGTTCCAACACTTTCCTCTTCATTTTTTATACAACACCCGACACTACTAACCACCACCGACACACGCAATAGTGATTACATCCTTCCATATAGGGTTAGCGTCAGGAAGGGCATTCGGCCGTAAAACAGGACCAAATCCACATGTCCGACACATTTTACACCCGCGAACCCACAAGGTATGGGAAAAGTGGCAAAATAATAATAAGAAGAAGATTATAATTGCCCACATACTTATGTATTTACACTTTCTTTCTTTCTTTCTTTCTTTCTTAATCCGTTTAGCCTCTAGGGTCGGTTTTTCCCTCGCACTCAGCGAGGGATCCCACCTCTACCGCCTCAAGGGCGGTGTGGTGGATCGTGAGACTTAGGGTCGGGGTTATACAACTAGGAAGGAGGACCAGTACCTCACCCAGGCGGCCTCACCTGCTATGCTGAATAGCGGCCTTCTGGGGGGATGGGAAGATTGGAAGGGATAGGCAAGGAAGAGGAAAAGAAGCGGCCGTGACCTTCAATTAGGTCCATCGCGTCATTTGCCTGGAGGAGAAGTCGTAAACCACGGAAAACCACTTCGAGGATGGCTGAGGTGGGAATCGAACTCCCTCTACTCAGTTGACCTCCCGAGGCGTAGTGAACTCCTTTCCAGCCCTCGTACCACTTTTCGAATTTCGTGGCAGAGCCGGGAATCGAAGCCGGGCCTCCGGGGATGGCAGGTAACCGTTTGTCCATTTACGATTAAAAACATCACGAAATGAAAATCCACAGCCTGTTTCCAGTCATTGGACCGGGTCAAGAATGGAATGAATGAAGTCCCCATCTAGCGGCGAGGATAGGAATTGTGCCGGCTGCCGAAGCCTGTCGCACTCGTCTGGGGCAATGTTTAATGACTGAGAGATGAAATGAAATGATATTGGAGAGTGTTGCTGGAATGAAAGATGACAGGGAAGTCCGGAGTATCCGGAGAAAAACCTGCCCCGCCTCTGCTTTGTCCAGCACAAATCTCACATAGAGTGGCCGGGATTTGAACCACGGAACCCAGGGGTTAGAGGTCGGCACGCTGTCTCCTGAACCACGGAGGCTGTTACAAAACATCACGAAATACCTGTCTGAAATTTGCCTTTATACTCATTAAAAAATGAATTTGACAAGATGCAAATAACAGGCAGACAAAGACGTGCAGGTAAAGTAAGAAGAGGTTTAGGCAAGTATTCCGTCTGGCAGGACTGCGAAATACTCAGACAAGAAAACTGAAAGAACACAGTACTGAACAACGGAGCAGTCTGATAAGGTAAAAGTCGCATAACCATAAAATTTTGGCACTGCATTGCTCATGCGAACAGCGGTGTAGTGCTGCTTTTCGGACTCATATGGGACGCGATTTATGGGGTGAGGCTTCAAAATTTGCGAGATGTTTTCGAGAACGCCTAGCGCGCAGGCAACTCGCCAACTATATGTATTGCATCTAGTGTAGAATCCTCGTTAATTTCATATACTAGCGTCCTCTGAAGATAACGTTATGAAACGATTGTGAGTAATTAAGTATACACACATGTAAGCATAAAATTAAAATTAACAACTACAGTTTATAATATTCCACTGATTGTATTAAAAAATCAACTCCCAAGGCGCAACAGCCCCGAAGGGCCATGGCCTACCAAGCGACCGCTGCTTAGCCCGAAGGCCTGCAGATTATGAGGTGTCATGTGGTCAGCATGACGAATCCTCCCAGCTGTTATTCTTGGCTTTCTAGACCGGGGCCGCTATCTCACCGTCAGATAGCTGCTGAATTGTAATCACGTACGCTGAGTGGACCTCGAACCAGCCCTCAGATCCAGGTAAAAATCTCTGACCTGGCCGGAAATCGAACCCGCGGCCTCTGGGTAAGAGGCAAACACGCCACCCCTACACCGCGGGACCGGCTAACTGCTGATTGTTTTGATGTTCAGTATTTTTTAAATAGGCCCGATATTGTAAAGGAAACCCAAAAAAATATACGTGCAATACATACAGCACATAACTCCTACCATGGAATTGAGCTAGAGTGCACATTATTGAAGATTTTAACGAAAAACGCTAACAAACCAACTGAGGGATATGGTAGCTGACAAAATACCAGAAGAATATTTAAATTTAGAAGAGATAGATCGACAACTCAGGCAATAAATTGATTGAGGATATACAAGGAGCACTACAGCTACAAAATAGAAAGCTATATGCGATGTTTGTCGACATTCGCAAAGTCTTTGACTCCACAAACAGGAGCCTGATCCTTCAGAAACTGGAAGAGATAACCGGGAAAAACTGTTTAAAAAACTGATAAAAATATAGTATCAGAAAATTATGTGAGCATATGCGATGAATTAGCAAAGTCGAACCCAATTCATTGGACTGTAGGGGTCCTTCAAGGGTATTCTTTGAGTCCACTTATTTTCAATCGAATAACACGCGAATCTATGCTAGAATTTACCCTCGTCGCCATAAGACCTATCTGTGTCGGTGCGACGTAAAGCCCCTAGCAAAAAAAAAAAAAAAATTTACCCATTCGCGGACGATATCGTAATTACGTCGCCAGACCGGGGTGAACTTCAAAAAGCAATCATTAGCCTGTCAAAATGGTCCAAGGAAAACAATTTAGAAATTAATGAACAGAAGATGGTTTTTAGAAGAGGAGGAACGCGAGGAGCAACAGGTACACTCAGAAATGAAGGATCGCCTTTAAGAATGGTAAATACATTCAAATATCTCGGTATGACTTTTCAGACACCTGGAACTACATTTACAGCTCTCATGAAAGGAAAGGACTCTGGCACCAATAATATCAATAAACGACATAGAACATCTTAGTCAAGTGTTGATCAAAACAGCCTTGAAATTTTCCGTCTAAAAATTACACCAATCGTGACGTACGGCATTGAAATCATATGGACCTGCCCGGAAAAGAAGGACCTAAAAGAGATAGAAAGGGTGAAAGCAATTTTCCTCAGAAGGGTACTGTACTATGTGTATATAAACACACAGCCTCAAGACTTGTGTATGAACTGACTCGAGTTTTCTTTACCGAGGATCTACGACGTACTATGATTCTACAATCGACAACGAACGAACGAATGAAGTTTTTCATTCCTGTCCTGGTAGCTCTTAGGCCTTTGATTGTTAGTTGTTGATTGACTTGGGTTGGCTGGGTTTGTATGTGTTGTACATACATTGTTTATTATTGTTGTATGACTCTGACGCAGAGGCAGCCGGACCCCCAAGGGGGACAACCCAGAGAGAGGACCCGCACCGCACCCTTCCCCCTCCATAGATTTCCCCTACCATCCCCCGTTTATTAAAATCTTTGCTTTTTGTACATGGTATTTACATAATTTACATGGAGTTATATACATTTAATAAATTTATTTTGTTGTTCCTTGGTGTGGCACTTGTTTGGCTTAAGTCTTTGAGTCTATTTCTTGCTGTGAATTTGCGTATGTTAAGGTAATCGTTGTGACTTCCCCTCTTGGAGAACAATCATTGAACGAGAAATGCAACCATGCAAGCTAAGGGCGCCAATCTTTAAGTTGATGACTTAAAGATAAAAATTTATAATCAAGCTTGGACGGACTCTTATCACAGGGGTGGGGTGATAGTGCACTAATCATTAAGCAGGAGAATTAGAAATCAAAAGGCTAATTAAGGCAGATTGATTAAAGTGAACTAGGAAAATACTATTTATTATATTGAATATAAATGACGACGGTTTAACGAGAACTGAATTTAAAATAGGAAATGAATTTAACAAAAAGTTGAATGACTCTACTTCGCGAAAACTTGCAATATTTTTAACTCGCTTGCTCACCATGTAGTCTTGTTCTGCTGGTCCTTGGAAAGCTTCCATCCTTGTAGCTGGAACATCACCGGTCGTCTTTGAGATATCTTCATCTGCAGCTAAGTACCATTCCTGCCTTGCTAAGTGCACCGACCACTAATTGGAAGATGGCTTCGACACTAACACTCCCTATTATGCTCTATCCCATATATTGGAGATGAGCCCTAAGTCATAGTTAGAAAAACCTCCTTGGGTTATGTGGAGAGGATACTCAATTAATAATCCTTCCAACTTTACTGAAAATGTGCCCTGAAGTTTCATTTCTATCTAGTTTAATACTACCTATTGTCTTAGACTGGTACAAACCGGTCTAGTAGCCGAGCTGTACGTACTTCCTGATGAGAGTGGCTATACACCCCTCATTCAGAAATTCCTAAGTACCACGTCGTGGTAACGAAGTAATTAATGTAGAAGTGATAAACTATCACACTAGTCCACTATGGTACAACAACCATAAGACAAGTTCTCAGACCTACAGCCAAATACAAGATCGAAGAATCAAGAATCCAGAAGAATAATAATAACGAATGCAGAAGACGAATAAAGCCAAGAGCTCCAACACGCCCTTTTATAACCTTCTCTGGCTCTAATTACAGGTCGCTACACGTGGTCCAATCAGTTGACACGTCTCTCCCCACTCCAGATATTAGAGTTGATGGGTCCCAACCAAGATATCAACTGTTCTTCTATTAGCCCTTTCACTCAGTATCCATGGCAACATGACGCTCCTTTGAAAATATAGGCGGTGATCAGTTTGAATTATTCTGGTCGAAATACGGTAGCTGTCGTTACAACGCTTGAACACGTGCTCGCTTTTCCCAGAATTTGATGTCTAAATTTGTCCTTCCTTCTTCCTCGGTGATGTGGCAAGATAGAGGAAATCTACTGCAAGTTAAATTTAAACGAATGTCGCAAGAATCTAAGTGAATATTAGGATATTCAGCCCTCGTTTACAAGTCGTAGTTACAAAGTAATGAAATGATAGTGAGCAAATGATCAACCATGAATTATAATACAATTACATACCAAGATAAATATCATGACGTTAAATTCCTGAATTAATTACACATAATAAAATTAACATAATTACACTGTGACGTCTGGAACGTTACATCGTTAGTAGTATTTAACATAATTTCGTCAAGTATTTCAATACAATGATATAGTATTTGCAGAATTTACATAATTTTACATACGATTATATAATTATTTTCTTTGCTTTGAATGCCTCTTGTTTAGCTTGAGTCTTTGTGTCCATTTTTTAACGTTATTTGCGTATTTGCAAACAGTTGTGGTAGTACTGTTGAGCATATATTGCTTTGGAATGACATTCATAAGTCATAGTGGTCACCTACAATCAACAATAGATTCTCTGCCATATTTTCTGTTTGGACACCCCCGACGGGGTGCCTAGTGCGGTGCCAGTACCGGTGCGCTATGTAGCGCTCCTCACCTGGCCTGTTTGTGAAAATAATAATAATAATAATAATAATAAAAATAATAATTTCTCTGCAAGTTATACAGTTGGATTTATACTTGAAAATGTAATCTCATTATCATGAATTTTCTAGAAAAGCTATTATTTCATTACTATCGTATATACTGTAATGCACAGTGCCCACGGTAAAATGTTTCGTAAAATTTGTTTTACAAGTAATTTTATAAAAAAATATCAGGAAAACAAGTCGTGTTGTTCACGGTAAAATTATTTTATAAAATTTGTGGAAGCATTGAGGTGGCCATCTATGAACTAAATTCTGAACTAAGATGTGTATGCGCTGCCAAGGATTGAGTTCCAAGCCCGTTTATCTTGGCCTTCACATCAGCCTGGCTAGTGCTCGCTCGGCCAAGCTTGTGAGACAAATTCGGCGACTGAGTTTTCTGCCTCCCTTCTTACATTTCTGTTGTGATACATTGGCGTTTTTTGCTATTTTGCTTTA
The DNA here is from genome assembly GCF_040414725.1 of Anabrus simplex. NCBI lineage: Eukaryota > Metazoa > Arthropoda > Insecta > Orthoptera > Tettigoniidae > Anabrus > Anabrus simplex. The sequence continues at coordinate 303,675,070 of NC_090270.1, forward strand.
CGTTGCACCGACACAGATAGGTATTATGGCGACCATGGGATAGGAAAGGCCTAGGAATGGGAAGGAAGCGGCCGTGACCTTAATTAAGATACAGCCCGAGCATTTGCCCGGTGTGAAAATTGGAAACCACGGAAAACCATCTTCAGGACTGCCGACAGTGGTATTCTAACCCACTATCTCCCGGATGCGAGCTCACAGCTGCGCGCTCCTAACCGCACGGCCAAATTGTCCGGTCAGCTTCCTTAGTCCACCCGGATCCTGCCATTTTAGAAGTGTTTGTTTATGTTTACGAATGAGCTTCACAATCTACTCACGTCGTAGAGCCAGCATCATTGTCATCATTGTCATCATCATTCTTCGCTAACTGGTTCATTCCGCAAAATGAATATTACGGAATAGAACATGTTCTATATTATGAAAAGTTTTATCAAAGGTTTTATAAAACTTGAATATTACCTTTATGGTTACCCTCACTGGACGTATGATTTATTTCCAATAAATCTTACTACTACTGCTTCTTCTTCTTCTTAATCTGCTTACCCTCCAGGGTCGGTTTTTCCCTCGGACTATGCGAGGGATCCCACCTGTACCACCTCAAGAGCAGTGTCCTGGAGCTTCAGACTCTGGGTCGGAGGATGAAACTGGGGAGGATGACCAGTACCTCGCCCAGGCTGCCTCACCTGCTATGCTGAACAGGTGCCTTGCGGGGGGATGGGAAGGTTGGAAGGGACAGAGAAGGAAGAGGGAAGGAAGCGGCCGTGACCTTAAGTTAGGTACCATCCCGGCAGTTCCCTGGAGGAGAAGTGGGGAAACCACGGAAAACGACTTCCAGGATGGCTGAGTTGAGAATCGAACCCACATCTACTCAGTTGACCTCCCGATGCTGAGTGGACCCCGTTCCAGCCCTCGTACCACTTTTCAAATTTCGTGGCAGAGCCGGGAATCGAACCCGGGCCGCCGGGGATGGCAGCTAATCACACTAACCACTGCACCACAGACGCAGACAATCTGACAACCACACTGAATTAAAATCAAAGAAGATAGAAATTTGGAGTGAGTTTTATATAACGGATGCAATGACAACAGGCATTTGGTGCCAAAGTTCCTTCGACCTCAGTTATACAGTGACTCGTGCAGCGGTCCGTGGTTTCCATCATAAGGCATGTGTTGTACTTAATTATCAAAAACCGAACCGTGAATGTGTGTGTCGATGACGTGAAAAGTTTTGTGGTCGTTACCACGCCCTGGAGTGCCCGAATGGGCCTTATTCTCTGACAAAACTTTGTAGTGTATTTATTCCAAAGAGTCCATACAGAACTATCCTCCAACTTAGACCCTGTTTTGTTAGTAGTGAACACATCAAATCTAATATACAGTTATGAGAACTAAACAAGCCCTCCACTCGCTAATCACTGTGCGGTGGAGTCTGGTGATTACCAGATATTCGGCGCTTGCCAGGAATCGCGAGGCTACTCACGATACTAAAAGGACGACAAAACTTTGTAGCGAATTTTTCTATTTAACATCTTTGACTGAACCGTCAGCGTAGTAACCTTACGTTTAGAGGGTCCTATACTCGATTCGTGGTTGGACCGGGCTGGAGATTTTAGATGTGATTGGTTGATTCCTGTAGCTCCGGGATTAGGTTTTTGTCTTCATATATACTTCTTCATTTAAACTCTCCGACTCGTTGGCTGAATTGTCAGCCTACTGGTCTTGGGTTCAGAGGGTCCTGGGTTCTATTCCCGGCCTAGTCGGTGATTCTGACATTCATTGGTTAATTCCAGTAGCCCGGGGGCTGGGTGTTTGTGCTGTCCCCAACATCCCTGCAACTCACACACCACACATTACACTATCCTCCACCACAATAACACGCAGTTAGCTAGACATGGTAGATGCCGCCCACCCTCATCAGAGGGTCCGCCTTACAAGGGCTGGACTCGGCTAGAAATAGCCACACGAAATTTAATTTATTTAAACTGAGCTGACTGTATGCCAACCACCACAGGACCACGTAATACTTGCATATATTCCAACAAACATGATTGCTGCTTGGAAGGGCATCTGGCTGGAAAATTCGGCCAAGATATAAATATATAAATATATAAAGATATAAATTACTTCCCCCACCCCCCAGAGTGAGATAAAAGCGGTAGAAGAAGGATAATATATTTAATGTAGCAGGGACATGTAGAATATTGTACGGGGTAGATATTTGGAAGAGCTGAACAACATGAAAATTGTCAAGTACTAGATCAAGTTGTAAACAGAATTTTTAAAATATTAACGGATCTTTCTGTGTTGTTCATCTTCTTGTAGAAATGTATTGCTCTCTTGTAAAATGACCATAGAAAAGCTTCATTGCTATTATAAAAATAAAGCTGTAAGTTATTCACTATATTCTGAAAATCTGGCAATTCCCTCTATTCCATGCATGTTTGCGAAACTGGATATTCATGGTGTGTGTGTTGTGTGTGTGTGTGTGTGTGTGTGTGTGTGTGTGTGGTTATTTTTAACGCAGCATTAAAATTTGATTTGAGTCCTGCCAGAATACGTCAAAATGACATGCCAAGAAGAATAATTAAAAATAATAGTAATATTATTATTTGCTTTACTTCCCACCAACAACTTTTACGGTTTTCGGAGACGCCTAAGTGCCGGAATTTAGTCCCTCAGGGGTTCTTTTACGTGCCAGTAAATCTACCGACACGAGGCTGGTATATTTGAGCACTTTTAAACACCATCGGACTGAGCCAGGATCGACCAGTCAGGTTAGGGTCAAAAGGTCAGCATCTCAACCGTCTGAGCCATTCAACCCACCAAACATTTATTTATTTATTTATTTATTTATTTATTTATTTATTTATTTATTTATTTATTTATTTATTTATTTATTTATTTATTTATTTATTTATTTATTCTAGTCAGAATGCAGGGATGCAATCACTTCGTCTATGCTATTAATAAAAATGAGATGGGGCTCTGTCTGACTGTCTGTCTGTTTGTTTGTTTGTTCGTTCCGGACAGGCTCGAAAACTTCTGGACCGATTGAGCTGTTATTTGGCAAGGATACAGCTTGAAATCCCCAGTCACGTAAAGGATATTTTTGATTGCGATATATTTCACCGTTTCGAACTAGAGGGCGATTTTACAGGGGGTATGTTCCACATTGGGCAATTTTTTACCTACATCAAGTAAAGTAACGGGTAAATGGTTGGCCCTATCGTAAAATAAAGTGCACCGTGTGACCTTGAAATAAATTTTCTACAAGAATCGTCATATGCATTTTCTTCGTAAGTCTAATGGTTTTCGACAAAATTCAACTTTCTTGATGCTTGCCGTTTAAATGGGCCCAACAACTTGTGTTTTTGCTGTTGTCGCCTTCACTAATGAATAGACCACTCATTTCGCGCGGAAGTAGGGGTCACGTGACGCCATATTCGTCATCATTCGTCACCATTCGTGTAAAACCCGTGTCCGTTCCGCAACAGAATAGCTGAAGAACGAGCGCGCCATTCCACGGAAGGTGTTTGGATTCTATAGTTGTATCGTTGAGAACTGCTGAGGGCTGCAGTGTATTTAATCAGCCATTTTAATTATAAAAATTGTAAAAGTAGATATAATTATGCCTGTTTCGAGTGAACATGACTTTAATATTTACTGTATGTCCGATGAGAAGGGCGTAAATATTCCTTACAAGAGCGTTTTGTAACACACACATACATACACTTGCAGGCCAGCTAAACTTTTGCTAGTGGCTTTACGTCGCACCGACACAGATAGGTCTTATGGCGACCATGGGATAGGAAAGGCCTAGGAGTTGGAAGGAAGCGGCCGTGGCCTTCAATATGGTACAGCCCCAGCATTTGCCTGGTGTGAAAATGGGAAAACATGGAAAACCATCTTCAGGGCTGCCGACAGTGGGATTCGAACCCACTATTTCCGGGATGCAAGTTAAGAGTTGCGCTCCCCTAACCGCACGGCCAACTCGCCCGGTAACCCAGCTTAACTTAACCACATTAATCCTTGCTTATAAATCCGTACGAAGAGCAGGTACTTTAGCTAGTATAGTAGGGCCTAATAGAATTAAAATGGAAAATGGCTAGACTCTGGATTTCTAGGCTGTAATAGATTAGAAAGCAAACTAATGTGGTTATTAGGAAATGTCGGCTAGCCCGTTCTCTCGTTGTATAGCGAGAGTAAAATAAATTCTATGGGTTCTGATGGGCTTTACCCCTAATGTTTCTGCAAAACTCATGACATAACCGTTATGCAGGATGGTCTACACTTGGTACCTGCTCTGCATTCTAACCTATTACAGCCTAAAATTCCGCCAGGCTGAGTGGTTCATGCCTTGAGGCACTGCCTTCTGACCCCCACTTTTTTTAATAAAGAGTATATGATTTTTTAGACTTTTTTACTGATATATTTTTCTTATTTTTCTGATTCTCTCTTTGTTTTTCTTGAATTTTCTGTTTAAGGACGACACACACACACACCCAGTCCCCGGGCCAGTGGAAAGAACCAATTAAGGTGAAAATCCCCGACCCGGCCGGGAATCGAACCCGGAGCCCCTTGAACCAAAGGCCGGCACGCTAACCATTTATTCATGGAGCCGGACACCACTTGTCCGGTTTAAACCTGTCCCAGTCCGGTGGTATTTGAAGGTACTCAAATACGTGAGCCTCGTGTCGGTAGATTTACTGGCACGTAAAAGAACTCCTGTGGGACTAAATTCCGGCACCTCGACGTCTCCGAAAACCGTAAAAGTAGTTAGTGCGACGTAAAGTCAATCAATATACCTGGTCGGATTTTCAGTAATTAAAGAATGTTTCGAGAGGAATGGACGGCTATGTTCCGTACATCTCAAGAAGCCATGTAACGGAGTATAATGGCAAGGGATGTTGGGATTATGCAATTAAGAGCAGGTTATTACGAACAACCAAAGGCATTTATGTCGACGATTGGGAAACAGTGGAACTTGATGGTACAATCACTTCCTGTTCAATGTATAAGATATACAAACACTGTTTCCAGATTGAGGGAAACTTCCCACGGAAGAACGAAACATGGACGTGGCTGTGGAATTGTTGGAGAAAGGGAAAATGTTCAAGAATATCTGAAAAAACATGGGAATTTCAATATTGCTGCCATCTACGTATACTTTCATAAAATATTATACCGTTCTTGTATACGTTTGGATAAATGAGCCGTTCTCTTAAAATGTTATATCATAGTATATTTGATGCACCCTATTTTTGCTCAAACTCAGAAACTACCAGCAACATTCTGGTCAGTCGCCGAACAAGAAGTTGTTATAATTAAACCTTTAAAATTTTGAATGCATTTGCATTACTTGAAAATGAAAATCCTCAGCCTGTTTCCAGTCATTCAACTGGGTCAGGCATGGGCGCCCGCAGGATCTTTTCCAAGGGGGGGCACATTAACAATTTTCTTGAATATAAATACCGATATAACGTAAGCAACCTTAAATTTTTTACAGAAATTTGCGAATATAACAGATGCTAGATGACTGTCAGTAAGTTCAGTTTATGAAATAATCTGGTATGATATTAAACAATTGAACATCAACTTTTTAGAATTCCAGGGGGGGGGGGGCAAGCGTCCCCCCTTGCCCCCCCTTGCGGGCGCCCATGGGGTCAGGAATGGAATGAATGAAGCCCCATCTAGCGGCGAGGATAGGAACTTTGCCGGCTGCCGAAGCCTGTCGCACTCCTTTGGTGCGATGATTAATGACTGACAGATGAAATGGTATTGGAGAGTGTCGCTGAAATGAAAGTTGACAGTAAACAACCGGAATACCCGGAGATAAATCATCTCCTGCCTCCGCTTTGTTCAGCACAAATCTCACATGGAGTGACCGGGATTTGAACCACGGAACCCAGCGATGATAGCCCGGTGCACTGGCGTCTGAGCCACGGAGACATATTGCATTATTTATAAATAATATTTAAATGAATGTACAAGAAGCATGTTTAATACCACAATGAATACTAAATATGAGTGAAAAATCTTCCATAATGATGCGCATAATTATTTGATACTTCAAATTTTAATAATGCAATCTGTCTGGAACTTTGAGTATTAAAGTAAGTATCGCCGCGACTGCACGAGAGCTCCGGTTCGTCAGTAATTTGTAGTGGTTGCAGCAGCGCAAATATTAATATTGAGAAGAGTGAAGTTTTTATTATTAATGTTATTACTTATTAAACATATCCCGCTGGAAAGGAAAAGGAGGAATTGGGATGTATTATCGCCCGAGGAAGCGGAAGAACAAGTGGTATATCACTGTTTCTGTCTAGTTTTCCGCTGTCCTTCAAATCACTATTTGTTTGCTTTAATACGTTATAGCAATGTGAAGTTTAATCTGATATTTAGGATTATAAATATCAGAGATGTTAGGAAAATGTGGTATATAAGGACAATTTTATTAATATGATGGGAATTTCAACTGTAAATATCTGACAACACTTATTATTATTATTATTATTATTATTATTATTATTTGAAGACGGTTATCAATACATTGTAGGGTATATTCACTCTATTACGAGTTGGAAATGGCGTATGGCTTTTAGTGCCGGGAGTGTCCGAGGACATGTTCGGCTCGCCAGGTGCAGCTCTTTTGATTTGACTCCCGTAGGCGACCTGCGCGTCGTGATGAGGATGAAATAATGTTGAAGACGACACATACACCCAACCCCCGTGCCAGCGAAATTAACAAATGATCGTTAAAATTCCCTACCCTGCCGGGAATCGAACCCGGGACCCCTGTGACCAAAGGCCAGCACGCTAACCATTTAGCCATGGAGCCGGACTATTGCGAGTTGAGGGTAATGCGGACAACGCACATATATATTATTTTGAGTAAATATGTATTGCCCTTCATGTTTGGGTCATTTTCTCGCTCAAACTCATTTCTGAGGATTTTTTTTTTTTTGCACATTTTTCAACATTTATTTGGTCATCAAAATCCGGGCACTGAGGATTTCTATCCGAAGGGATCAAAATCTTGAAGTCACCTGCCCTGAAGCCGAAGTAATATGGACCTGGTCCACCTCGGATAAGTGAAGACTCGGATAATACGTACGACAATACGGAAATAAAAATTTCGTCAATAAATATCGTACAGAATCACTAAACTTGTTCTCATATCTTTGTGAATTTTGTGTAATTTGAAAACAAAGAAAAGCACATTCACGTTTAATTTTGCAGTAAATAGTATGGGCTTACTACAGTTTTTAGGGTTTTACACTTACCGGTTTGGCCCCTGTAATACGGTGCTTGGAATAATCGGGCCTTGAAAATAGGGGTTCTGCTGTACTTATAAATGAATGTTTTGTATCTTTTGGGTGAACTTCTAAGTATGTCCATTGTAATTGGGTTAGGCTACATATAAGGGAATATTTTAAGTTATTTTCCGCAAAGTTCGTTATGATTTCTTTGGGAATACTTTTAGTTATTATGTTGCACTACCCGTATGTCACTTTTAATTTGTTAGTTTTTGACATAAATATGTTTTGTGGATGGGAGTCATCTGATAATTTGCGTTACGAAATTACCGTCTCGAAATGTGTAACGGAAGTGTAACCTAGCATCCGTGCAGGCTGTGATGTAAGGTATAGATGGATGGCCAGACAATGTTACCTAGCAACCGTGCAGGCTGTGATGTAAGGTATAGATGAATGGCCACACAATGTTACCTAGCAACCGTGCAGGCTGTGATGTAAGGTATAGATGAATGGCCACACAATGTTACCTAGCAACCGTGCAGGCTGTGATGTAAGGTATAGATGAATGGCCACACAATGTTACCTAGCAACCGTGCAGGCTGTGATGTAAGGTATAGATGAATGGCCACACAATGTTACCTAGCAACAGTGCAGGCTGTGATGTAAGGTATAGATGGATGGCCAGACAATGTTACCTAGCAACCGTGCAGGCTGGAGTGTAAGGTATAGATGGATGGCCAGATAATGTTACCTAGCAACCGTGTAGGCTGTGATGTAAGGTATAGATGAATGGCCAGACAATGTTGTCTAGCAACCGTGCAGTCTGTGGTGTAAGGTATAGATGAATGGCCAGACAATGTTGTCTAGCAACCGTGCAGTCTGTGGTGTAAGGTATAGATGAATGGCCAGACAATGTTGTCTAGCAACCGTGCAGTCTGTGGTGTAAGGTATAGATGAATGGCCAGACAATGTTGTCTAGCAACCGTGCAGTCTGTGGTGTAAGGTATAGATGAATGGCCAGACAATGTTGTCTAGCAACCGTGCAGGCTGTGGTGTAAGGTATAGATGAATGGCCAGACAATGTTACCTAACACGCGTGCAGGCTGTGGTGTAAGGTATAGATGAATGGCCAGACAATGTTACCTAGCAACCGTGTAGGCTGTGGTGTAAGGTATAGATGAATGGCCAGACAATGTTGTCTAGCAACCGTGCAGTCTGTGGTGTAAGGTATAGATGAATGGCCAGACAATGTTGTCTAGCAACCGTGCAGTCTGTGGTGTAAGGTATAGATGAATGGCCAGACAATGTTACCTAGCAACCGTGTAGGCTGTGATGTAAGGTATAGATGAATGGCCAGACAATGTTGTCTAGCAACCGTGCAGTCTGTGGTGTAAGGTATAGATGGATGGCTAGACAATGTTACCTAGTAACCGTGTAGGCTGTGGGATAAAGCATAGATGGATGGCTAGACAATGTTACCTAGCAACCGTGTAGGCTGTGGGATAAAGCATAGATGGATGGCTAGACAATTTTACCTAGCAACCGTGTAGCCTGGGGTGTAAGGTATAGATGGATGGCTAGACAATTTTACCTAGCAACCGTGTAGCCTGGGGTGTAAGGTATAGATGGATGGCTAGACAATGTTACCTAGCAACCGTGCAGGCTGTGGTGTAAGGTATAGATGGATGGCTAGACAATGTTACCTAGCAACCGTGCAGGCAGTGATGTAATGTAAATATCATCCATTTCCAAACCGTGGTCCAGGGACCCTGGGGGCCGCGACTATAATCCAAGGAGTCGGCAATAATAATGTAGGTTGTAGGTATTTGAAGAGTGAAATTTAATTTACACAGACACAATTCATAGACCATTATACTAGACTCAGGAACTATGTCTTCACTCTTGTATAACTTACATAGAGTTTATGAAACTCTGAATTTGGCTGGTAGATGGTACAAGTTAGCAGCGGCAAAAGAAGAAATATTACAACGCAATGTAAGTGATGCAGTTGTCAGACACTTGGAATTGCCAGTATCCACACTCAGACCGTATTTCCCCCCTCTGGTTGAGAAAATCTCGTGGATCAGAAATTCCCTCTATGAGACTGAACATGAACTGCCCTCTCTTGAGGAATATCAACTAGCCGAAGTATCTTGACAGAGAGAAGGTGAAAAATAAATTGTTATGGGTGGAGAATCAGATGGAGTGGCATGTTTATCTCCATGAAGTTCCATGAACATATCACAACTCCACGTCTCTGGTCGACTTTTGGTTCCATGACATCCCCTGTACCCTACAATTTCTAAAAAGGAAATAAGGAAATACAGTTAAATGCCTTACATGATACCATACCCGTGTGAGTGTACATTTTCTGCTCTCACATAAATGCAAACGAAGTACAGAAACAGAGCTAATGAGAGGCTGATATTCGGTTCGAGTGACTACGCTTGTAAAAGGCTTGGTCTTTGGAAAACACCGGGCTAGTTGGCCGTGCGGTTAGGAGCGCGCAGCTGTGAGCTCGCATCCGGGAGATAGTGGGTTCGGACCCCACTGTCGGTAGCCCTGAAGATGGTTTTCCGTGGTTTCCCATTTTCACACCAGGAAAATGCTGGGGCTGTACCTTAATTAAGGCCACGGCCGCTTCCTTCCCATTCCTAGGCCTTTCCTGTTCCATCGTCGCCGTAAGACCTATCTGTGTCGGTGCGACGTAAAACAACTAGCTTTAGAAAACAGCACCATCCATCCCATTGATCCAACAACCGCAACAAGTATTCAAGTAACTTTCCAGATTCAGACTGCTATAATTATTATCCAAGTGTCACATTGCTTTATAATTTCTGTGGTCCTGCTCTATGGCTAAATGGTTAGCGTGGTGGCCTTTGGTCACGGAGCTCCTGGGTTCGATTTCCGACAGGGTCGGGAATTTTAACCATAATTGGTTAATTCCCCTGGCACGGGAGCTGGGGGTATGTGTCGTCTTCATCATCATTTCATCCTCATCACGACGCGCAGGTCGCCTACGGGAGTCAAGTCAAAAGACCTGCACCTGGCGAGCCGAACATGTCCTCGGATACTCCCGGCACTAAAAGCCGCACGCCATTTTTTTCACCTGAAATTAGCAGCTGTTGATGGATGTTCATGAGCGGGAGACGTATTTATGATCATTTGATTTTTGCAGAGACAAAAGTGGTTTCATTTTTGTCTTATTTCAATGTAGTTTCTTTGTATTCTTCTTTTGCTATCGTAAAATTTCTTGTTTAGATGTGATTTTTCTGTTACAGTTGGCTTTACGTCGAGGTGGGGTTCAAACCCACTAGTTTCCCAATGCAAGCCACAACTGCGCGCCCCTAACCGCACGGCCAACTCGCTCTGTATTTCAATATGATTTATTGTAATATATGGTTTTCATGGAATTGTTGTTCTTGTTGTGTTGTAATTTATGTTTTAATCTTACTTTATTGTTGTACAGCTTTTAGTAAGCATTGTCACGAGGATATCTTCCAATTACTATGTATTTGTCAGTAATAATAATAATAATAATAATAATAATAATAATAATAATAATAATAATAATAATAATAATAATAATAATAATAATAATTCAATCAGCAGCGATAAATCACGAAGCAGAAAAAGAAGGAACTGCTAAACTGCAAAGAGCTTGTAAAATCATCGGGAAGAGATGTAACAGAAAAACGATATTTTAAAAATCCAAATTACGACACTACATCACAGTCGTAAAACCATATTTCTTTATACATCGGAAATCCTGATAACTGGCGGCAGACCACAAATAAATAACATCGAAAAACAAGAGACAAAAATTCTCAGAAAAATGAAAAATCCTAGGGCCAATAAACGAAAATGGGATTTGAATGGTAAAGAAACCACAGGAAAATTATCAAGTCGCATACAAATTACAGATACAATAGTAGGAAAAGGCGATTAAATTTCTGAGGACAACTACACAGAATGGATAACAACAGCCTGACTTAAGACATTTCTAAACCTAGCACTAGCACAGTTGGTTAATGAAAATAAACATCTTGAAGAAACTGGTATTACTAAGAAAATATTCAAGATAGAACAAAGTTTAGAAGCTTAGTAAACAAATATAAATTTTCACTGAAGCCCAACAGGAAATATACAGGATGGATAAAAGAACGCAGAAAGGCACTCAGTGAGGGATTGAAGAGGTATTCGGACGAAAAGAAGAAACACTGCGTTAAATAAGTTCAATTTAGACTGGGCGTAAGGAAAGAATAATAATGGTGTGTGACTCCCGTAGGCGACCTGCGTGTCATGATGAGGATGAACTGATTATGAAGACAGTACACACACTCAGTCCCCGTGCCACGGGAATTAACCAATTACGGTTAAAATTCCAGACCCTGCCGGGAATCGATCCCTGTCACCAAAGGCCAGCACGCTAACCATTTAGCCATGGAGCCAGACAACGAGAGAATGATAATATAAAATAATAATAAGAAGGAATAAGAAAATATAGGCTACCACCAAAAATTATAATATAATGTCCGCGTCTATGGTGTAGTGGATAGTGTGATAGGTTGCGATCCCCGGAGGCCGGGTTCGATTCCCGGCGCCACCACGAAATTTGGAAAGTGGTACGAGGGCTGGAACGGCGTCCACTCAGCCTCAGGAGGTCAACTAGAGTAGAGGGGGTTCGATTCCCAACTTGATGTGGTTTTCCGTGGTTTCCCACTTTGCCTCCAAGCAAATGCCGGGATGGTACCTAACTTAAGGTCACGGCCGCTTCTTTCCCTCTTCCTTGCCTATCCCTTCCATTCTCCCCATCCCCGCACAAGGCCCCTGTTCAGCATATCAGGTGAGGCCGCCTGGCGAGGTACTGGTACTTCACCCTAGTTGTATATCCGACCACATGGGTAGGATCCCTCGCTGAGTCCGGGGGAGAAACCAAAAACTGACTAAATAAGAAATTATTATTATTATTATTATTATTATTATTATTATTATTATTATTATTATTATTATTATTATTATTATTATTATTATATGAAAGTATCAGTCGCCAGATCATTTTGAATCATTCCCTGACGTTGCCCATGGTACGCCCGATTGTTGTCTTTATCTTGAATATCATCATCGCAATCTACGGGGAGGCTTCTTTCGTGTAGGCCTACCTGTACCACTTTAAACAAACCACTAGCAATAACACGTCGTGACCTGCAGCGAAGTAGAATACAACGCTTTTCGGAGTGGATGGTACCTCATGAATCTCCACCTACTGGACATAAGCTCAGCTGGGCTACTTGGAGATCACTTAATCGTTTGAGCAGTGGTAGCCTGCTGGAAGATCTTTTTTTTTTTTTTTTTTTGCTTTACGTCGCACCGACACAGATAGGTCTTATGGCGACGATGGGACAGGAAGGGCTAGGAGTGGGAAGGAAGCGGCCGTGGCCTTAATTAAGGTACAGCCCCAGCATTTGCCTGGTGTGAAAATGGGAAACAACGGAAAACCATTTTCAGGGCTGCCGACAGTGGGGTTCGAACCTACTATCTCCCGAATACTGGATACTGGCCGCACTTAAGCGACTGCAGCTATCGAGCTCGGTACTGGAAGATCTAGGGACAACCACAAAAAGTGAGGGTATTTAGGAAATCAAACAGAACTTTGCGATTGTTGGGGGAAAAAACAAACTACCCCACACATGACTCTCAACTCTGCCCTGTCCAATATAACCTTCAAGACGTCGTTCAAGTGTTCGAAGAGGGAATTGCTGTCGCAGATAAATGGATGGACTCAGTGTGACCGAACCAATTATATCTGTACCTTGGTGTGCCAACGTATGTATTTTATGTAATGTAATGTATGGTTTTTGTATATCTGTCTGTAATGTATCGACGCTCTGACACGAAATAATAATAATAATAATAATAATAATAATAATAATAATAATAATAATAATGTTATATTATTTGTTTCTTTCTTTCTTAATCCGTCTACCCTCCAGGGTTGGTTTTCCCTCGGACTCAGCGAGGGATATCACCTCTACCACCTCAAGGGCAGTGTCCTGGAGCGTGAGAATTTGGGTCAGCGGTATACAACTGGGTAGGAGGACCAGTAATTCGTCCAGGCTGCCTCACCCGCTATGCTGAACAATGGCCTTGTGGGGGGATGGTAAGATTTGAACGAACAGAGAAGGAAGAGAGAAGGAAGCGGCCGTGGCCTTCAGTTAGGTACCGTTCCGGCATTTGCCTGGATGGGAAATGGGAAACCACGGAAAACCACTTGGAGGATGACTGAAGTGGGAATCGAACCCCCTCTACTCAGTTGACCTCCCGAGGCCGAGCGGACCGAGTTCCAGCCCTTGTACCACTTTTCAAATTCCGTGGCTGAGCCTAGAATCGAACCCGGGCCTATGGGAGTGGCCGATAAACACAATAATCACTACACCACAGATGCGGACTTTACATAATACAATTTATTTAAATTATTATTATTATTATTATTATTATTATTATTATTATTATTATTATTATTATTATTAGTATTATTTTGATTGTGAGAAATTAACAAACAAATTCAATCCAAATAATGTTCAAGGTCAAATGTCGAGTGGGTTTGGGGTGTAAACCCAGAAGCCCCTTTTCGTACATCACTGCTCCAAGGTAATCTCCTATCCTCCGTTCGCGAAGCCTGTTTATACGCACAATTCATCCATCGAGTTTATTCCTAACTTAGCCTTTGCTACCTCACTTCGCATTTCACTACCAGAAAACAGGAAAGAAAATTACTGGCTTACCCCTAAGGATGATCTTCTTGGGCTCCTCCCGGGGTGGTTGGTGGTGAGGTACTCCTCCAGCTCCCTGTCCAGTACCGCGGTCAGTGGACACCAGGTCGCTCAAGAAGTTGATGTAGCCGATGGCCAGTTTGAGTGTATCCACCTTGGACAGCCGCTTCTCGTAGGGCAGGGTGGGGATGTGGGCGCGAAGACCCTCGAACGCGTCATTGATACTCTGCATACGTCTCCTCTCACGAAGGTTGGCCGCTTGGCGCTGCTGTACCTGCTGCTGAGGACACTTGCTGCGCCGCCTGTGCCTGTGGCGCGCCCGCGGCGGGGTACACGAAGAACTGGCACTGTTCTCCTGATCACTGGAGTACGTGGAGCCCGAACTGCTCGAGTCATCGTACAAGAAGAGGTCGCTGCTAGAACTGCCGCTACTCCCGCCATAACCGTGAGCCTCCAGCAGGAGTTGTCTGTTCACTGCCTCCACATCGAGGTTCTCCATGGCGAACATGGCGCAGCAGGGCGGAGCAGCTGCTGGGGGCCAGTAATTGTATGCTCCGGGTCCGGCCAGTTTCACTCAGACAACATCTCAACACTCAGACACGTGGCGACTCTTGTCGGCGACTGCTCGATTAAACGCTGGCGGACGCTCGGGCGTCGTTCGCGCACGCGGCGCTAAGCACCCAATGGGGGAGGAGTACGAGACAGGGGGAGAGCCCGCACAGAAGGCCACGCCTCCTGTAGGGAGATGGACAGCCTGATAGGCTCAGCATACAACGGCCCATTTCAAAGGATGTCGTAATCCCGTAGATCATTATCAGTCTGATGCCCCCGCTCGACAAACCACAGAAATTATTTAAATCCGATAACAGCTTTATTATATAACTACCTGGGGTGGGCGCTTCATCCCACAAACCACAAACAGATTTTGTTTGTTCACCTTTAAAAAATCTCTGAAGATGTAAGCTTCCGGTAATCTTTATGACGGTACAAAGCTGACCGTGGAATTTAATATCATTGGAAGGGAGTACTGAATTTCGTTTGGTTCATAGCGCCTCAGGTTCGATTCCCAGTTGGGCAGGGAATTCTAACCACGTCCGGTTAATTTCTCTAACTCGGGGACCGAGCATGTGTGATCGTCATATATCTTCATTCACATACCGTAGAACACAACACACTACAAACCACCATAGAAACACGGAACATAGCGTTGGTGTTAGGAAGGGCATCCGGCCGTAAAAGTAGATTTAATGTACTTGGGTCGGTGATACAACTGTGGTGAAGGACCAGTACCTCGCCCAGGCGGCCTCACTTGCTATGCTGAACAAGAGCCTTGTGGGAGATGGAAAAATGAAATGAAATGGCGTATGGCTTTTAGTGCCGGGAATGTCCGAGGACAAGTTCGGTTCGCCAGATGCAGGTCTTTTGATTTAACGCCCGTAGGCGACCTACGCGTCATGATGAAGATGAAGTGGTGATGAAGACGACACATACACCCAGCCCCCGTATCAGCGAAATTAACCAATTATGGTTAAAATTCCCGATCCCGCCGGGAATCGAACCCCGGACTCCTGTGACCAAAGACCAGCACGCTAACCATTTAGCCATGGAGCTGGACGGAGATGGGAAGATTGGAAGGGATAGACAAGGAGGAGGGAAGGAAGCGGCCGTGGCCTTAAGTTAGGTACTATCCCGGCATTTGCCTGGAGAAGAAGTGGGAAATCACGAGAAACCACTTCCAGGATGGCTGAGGAGGGGATCGAACCCCCCTCTACTCAGTTGACCTCCCGAGGTTGAGTGGACCCCGTTCCAGCCCTCGTACCACTTTTCAAATTTCGTAGCAGAGCCGGGAATCGAACCCGGGCCTCCGGGGGTGGCAGCTAATCACACTAACCATTACACCACAGCGATGAACTATTTATTTATTTATTTATTTATTTATTTATTTATTTATTTATTTATTTATTTATTTATTTATTTATTTGAAAATATGAATGTACACAGGCCTAAGCCCAGTTATGTTCCTTCTTGACATATCACATTAAAACTCTAAATACATCAAAATAATAATAATAATAATAATAATAATAATAATAATAATAATAATAATAATAATAATAATGTTATTTGCTTTACGTCCCATTAACTACTTTTACGGTTTTCGGAGACACGGAAGTGCCGGAATTTAGTCCCGCCGGAGTTCCTTTATGTGCCACTAAATCTACCGTCACGAGACCGACGTATTTGAGCACCTTCAAATACCACTAGACTGAGCCAGGAACGAACCTGCCAAGTTGTGGTCAGAAGACCAGCGCCTCATCAGTTCTGAGTCACTCAGTCCGGTTAAATAATAATAATAATAATAATAATAATAATAATAATAATAATAATAATAATAATAATAATAAGAGGAAGGAAAAGAAGAAAATGAATATTAAAAACACAATTGAAAAATGAAACATGCAATAAGAAAAATGAGTTAAAGTGTATATGGGGCTATACCTCAAGCTCTGGGCCTATTTATGTCCGGTTGCACACACAGTGTTTTGAAACGTAGGTAATCTCTGCTTGATCGTGTAACGTAAGATTACAGAGGGAGAAATAATTCACCTAAAGCATGTACTTCTTCCATCTTTGTGATATCTCAATTGCCTACAGTAGCAGGCAATCCAGTCTGCCAGGCAATCGGTGGAATGAATCCCGTGGTGAATTATGTAACGCGAAGGAGAATTCTAGATGTTTTAGCAGAGCTGTAAGAGTTGTAGAAGAGTTCATTGTGACATGAATGTTCCTACCTACTTGTTTTACCCCACCTACCTTCAAGTAAACACAGGTGTTTATCAGGAAGGTGCCTGATAAAATTTCTAATATACTGGCGCTCCATGAAACAATATTACGACTCCTCTTAGCAGAGGGATCATGGGATCAGAAGATCAGTAGAGTAGGCCTTTAATGGAATAAAGATATGTATACGCAGTAAACATGGTGCTGGTGGTGATGGCGGCTATTACTGTTTTAAGAGGAAGTACAGCTGAGCAACCATTCTCTATTAACACTAATTAGAACGAGAAACGGAAGTGGTACGACACTTCGAAGAATGAAGGTATCGGCCAAAGGAAGACAAGGGCCACGAAGAGCGTGAAAATGAGAGGCACCGTAGGCCTCGAATGCTCTAATGCCGTTTGAGGTCGGAAAAGAACAATAATTGACCACGGGAGATCGGACAGGACAGATGAATGTAAAGAGCCTGGCACAAGCAAGTGGAAGAAATACCAGGACTCGAACCCCGTGGTCACCAACCCAAGTTAAGAGACCCTGGGGCCACTGTTAGCCGCCTCTTACGACATCAATTATACGAATGGATTATAGAAAATAATTTATATTTCAATATAAAGAAATATTGCTTCATAAAAATTACACACGGCATATCCCCTAAAGAATACGTGTACCCTATCAACAATGAATTACAATAAATGATCTAGGATTGCGCATCACAAACAATTTGTCGTTTAACCCACACATTTATGACACAATTAATGATGCCTACAAAAATGGGCTCTTTAATCCGACACACCAGAGACATGAATAATATGTTAACAGCTGAGAGTGAGACTGGCTACTGACGCTAGGTCGAACACGTGCACGCTTCTTGCAAGGCCAAGAATTATGTGCGCGCTAGGGATGGGCGCGACTGAAGCCTGGAATCGAGAGCGTCGACTCCATCGACTCCGAACGCCGGTCTCGGTTCGCATGAAGCCTCTCGACTCCAAGTTACCCTGATGCGCATTGCGGGGCCGCACGGTCGCTTCGCATGAAGCCTCACGACTCCAAGCGAACTTGACTCATTTCGGGGCCGCTTGCGTTTCGAGGCGCGGAAAATATCATACATGTTGCTGCTCATTTGCCCATTGGTTTTTTTAAGAGTATTGTAGAGTGAAGTACGGTGTCGTTAACAAAGACGACGAGCGTAATGGTGTACTTGAAATAAAACTAAACGTGTCAAGTCAGAAAGTACCGTCATAGCAGACCACGGACATTTAATTTCACGTCTTTATTTGTCGTGATCAGGAAATTGATAAACAGACATCGATGGTACATCATTATGAATTCCACATGAACGATGAAAACAAATCTAATATGGGTAAATCCACTAACATAATTCGAATATAGATCAAGCCATCTAAAGCCTCCGTGGCTCAGGTGGCAGCGCGTAGGCCTCTCACCGCTGGATTCCGTGGTTCAAATCCCGGTCACTCCAGGTGAAATTCGTTTTTCTCCGGGTACTCCGTTTTTCCCTGTCATCTTTCATTCTAGCAATACTCTCCAATATTTCATTTCATCCGTCAGTCATTCATCATTGCCCCAGAGGAGTGCAGCAGGCCTCGGCAGCCGGTATAATACCTATCCTTGCCGCAGGATGGGGGCTCCATTCATTCCATTCCTGACCCGGTCAGTGACTGGAAAACAGGTTGTAGGTTTTCGTTATAATTCAAGGACCACGTGAAGTCTTGTTGCATTATTATTATTATTATTATTATTATTATTATTATTATTATTATTATTATTATTATACACAAAAGCCCTTTTTCGCGACAGCCAAGGCCTACCAAGTGACTCCTGCCCAGCTCGAAGGCCAGTAGATTACGAGGTGACGTGTGTTCAGCATGACGAATCCTCTCGACCGTTATTCTTGGCTTTCTGGACCCGGTCTCTACCTCACCGTCATCTCGAAACCTGAGATACAGGTAAAAATCCCTGATCTGGCCGGAATCGATCCCGGGGCCTCCCTAGACTGCGGAGGTGGCTGTTATGACACACAATGTTTGGTAAAATATTTGTTGTAAAATCATACTCTAAGCACTCGCTTCTTTTTTTCTGTTTTATTGCTCCAGGCTAGAGATATTAATCATTTACAATTTAAAAATCCTACCCGGCCGAGAATCGAGCCCGAGGCCGCCGGGTGACAGGCGGACGCTTTGCTCCCTACACCGCGGGACTGAACTGACTGAAGATAATATTGGCGATTATGTAAACGTATACTGTCAGATTATTATTACCACTGCTATTATCGTCATCTTTATCATCATCGTCACCAAAATAGACCTACAACATTAACACCAACGATGATAAGATCCCAAAACAATATTTAATGTTTGCTGGCTAATAAAATCATCTTGTATTCATCGTATCACAAGTTACCAAGAGACGAACGTGGAACTATAATTCCAAGCAGTTCCGACAATACTTGTTAGATGGCGTTAGTGCATCAGTGGAGTCGACACTGGAGTCGAGAGTGTCGGTTCCAGAGGTAGCAGTCTCGACTCTTCGCGACTCCGTTCGCAGCCCATCCCTAGCTGCGCGCCTCCCGTACACCTGCTTAGGTCTTGGAGAGTAGAAACGCCGCTGGACGGTCTGGATTTATAAGAGAGACCCTGTAGGTTGAAACGAAGTTGCTGCTTTCATTCACATGTCTCAGTCTCACCTTTGGCTTTGACAGTTTGAAAGTGACCGAGGTATG
The DNA here is from genome assembly GCF_040414725.1 of Anabrus simplex. Lineage (NCBI taxonomy): Eukaryota > Metazoa > Arthropoda > Insecta > Orthoptera > Tettigoniidae > Anabrus > Anabrus simplex. The sequence goes on from NC_090270.1 coordinate 303,694,611, forward strand.
AGCAATGCTAGTACAATGATGTAATTGGTCCCTCTTATGAATGGTGTAAATTGTCCCTTATAGGGCCGGTTGGTGCATATACAGGGTTTCCATAAAAGAACTCCGGGGTTTTAAAAATTCATATCTTAATAACTGTAGAAGATAGCAAAATGTAGTCAATTTCTCTGAAACGAGTAGCTCATCAAGTTTTACTCATACCAATTGGGAATGTTTTCATCAACAGTTGGCAGTGCTGCAGAGCATTGACCTTGAAACTACGTAGTGGCAGTCAGTGCTGTCTGGATTGCCGCGCTATGGTGACGCCGCAACAAAAGGCTCAATGTGTTATTTGGCTAACAGAAACTCATTCTGTTGTTACGGTACAAAGAAACTTTTGACGTAATTATGGTGTTGACCCGCCTATGGATAAAACCATTCGCCAATGGTTAAGTACTTTCAAACAAACAGGAAGTGTTTTAAAACAAAAGTCGCCGGGTGTCAGAAGAGAATGTGGACAGAATCCGAGCTTCATGCCTTCGAAGCCCTAAGAAATCATTGACAAGACGCAGTCTGGAGTTGGGGTTACCTAGATCAACAGTTCATAAGGTAGTTCATAAAAGACTTCGTTTAACTGCTTACAAACTTCAACTGTTACACCACATTAAACAGACAGACAAGATTAAGAGATTTGACTTTTCTGTTTCTATGCTAAATGAAATCGATTAAAATAACGATATATTATGACATTTTTAGTGATGAAGCGACTTTTCATGTGAACGGGTCTGTAAAACAGACATAATTGCAGAATTTGGGGATCAGAGTTGCCTCATGCGTTCGTAGAGTATGAACGTGACATGCCAAAAGTGAATGTTTGGTGTGGTCTTATGCATGATAGAGTAATAGGTCCCTTCATTTTTGTTGAAAGAAATATCAATGGTAATGTCTATTGTGACATGATAGAGGAATATGTTTTTCCTCAGTTAGATGACATTGAGGCGGAGAAGGTTTAGTCTACTTCCAACAATATGGGGCACCGCCACACTTCAGTTTGCGTGTGCGTGAGTCACTTGACGCTCGACTCGACAACAGATGGATTGGAAGGGAAGGACCTATTCCATGGCCTCCAAGGAGCCCTGATATGACTCCGTTGGACTTTTTCTTCTGGGGGCATATCAAGAATCTTGTGTATGCGGAGAAAATTCGTGATGTTGGCCATCTCAGGGAACGAATAATCAATTGTGTGGCAACCGTCCCCCCAGACATGCTGGCCAGGACATGGGAAGAGGTGGAATACCGTTACGATGTGTGCCGTGCCACTAAAGGGGCTCATATTGAACTTCATTAAATTGTTAAAAGAAACTTGAAAATGCAACCTTTCCAACCATGTATTAAACATTAATATAAGTTTTTTACTTCATTACAATATTTTGCCCCAAAACCCCGAAGTTCTTTTATGGAAACCGTGTATTTCAGTGGGCTTGGCAGACTGATATATAATAGTACCTTCTGGACCCCGTTCCAGGCCTCGTACCACTTTTAAAATTTCGTGTCAGAGCCGGGAATCGAACCCGGGCCTCCGAGGGTGGCAGCTAATCACTACACCACAGAGGCGGACTAAATGTCATTACATTTCTAAATATTTCAGTATGATTTGATAGAATCTGGTGATGTTCTTTCAAGAATAAAGCAAGTCTTTCTAGTTTAACTTGAATTCTGGACAATTTTCGGTAGTGACTTTGTGCGATAAACGTGATTGATATCTTCCTCTGTACCAGAGGTGCTCACGCTGAGTGTTCTGTCCCGCGGGTGCCCAGCACTGTAAGTGGGCGGGATGGCAGGCGATGAGCGTGGCGGCTACGTCACAGGCCATGAAGGTTGGGCAAAGTTCTGTCAGTCACTCGTGGTCACTGCGGCAATACCGGAGTTTGAAATGGAGACAGAAAGTAATGAAAGGAAGAGTGCAGGAATCCAAGTAATTTTCAATTTACCTTGTAAGAAATAAGTTCATTTCAATTTATGTATTTTGACCGAATACAATAAAGAGTTAGGACTACAACCTTAAATATTTTTATAGTGTACGTAATGAATTACAATTTTCACTGTTCAATTTTAAGAGGAGCTTTTGAAACATTTGTAATATAATACGGAGTTAAGCTGTGGCTTGTGGTTGTTTTGGTTTAAATTATCTGATAAAATTACCAACTTACCTAATTCGACGTAAGTTTGGCAAGCTTATGAGATAATTTTAACCCAACCAACACGTCAAAGGCAACTTATCGTCCAACTCCAACTGTTGGTTGAAATTCTTGCTCAAATTTTGAAAATTTTCGTTCTTATTTCTAAAAATTGCACAAAACGGGACACAAAAGAGAAAATATGAATACAGACTTGGATTCTACACCCCTCAATACCTGACCAGACACTTCAGGTATATTCTTTCATTAAATTAGCCTATATGTATATTTTTTAATGATGAACTTAGCCAATTTTGATGTTTTTTTCGATTTTATTTTCAAAATTCAGGGCACTTTAGTTAACAAGAATCAATAATATTTTCCCTTGTATCAGAAAAAACTTTGAAATGCATATCAGTGTAGTTTAAGATCTTAGAATGAAGGCTACTAATTTAGAAGACTTGTGTGCACACCAAGTCCCCCTGTGGTGCGCTATGAGCGGATGATTGCCGCAATGTGGTTGCGGTCAGGGGGCCGTGCGGCAGGTGATCGAGCCGTGTCCATGAGGCCGTGACCCCTCTCCACCCCTCTGATGGCTCTTTGTTGTCGAGCAACAGGAAACAAAATGCAGCACGCACAATCAGCATTTAGCAGCAGATATGATCTGTCGATAGACCTCCCGACACCTCATAGACAGTGCACACACTAAATTATGTACAATTACTCTTTAATTACTTCTTTCTTTGTTGATACTCTCTGCAGAAGTTTTCGCTCAATTACCTCCATTGTCCCATACATCTCTGGTGCTTTACCATCGCAGCAACTCAGTTAGGTCTTTTGGAGAGTATAGGAAGCGGTTTTTTCTTTACAATTCACTTCACGTCGCACCGACACAGATGGACCTTATGGTGACGATGGGATAGGAAAGGCCTAGCAGTGCGATGGAAGCGGCCGTGCTCTTAATTGAGGTACAGCCCCAGGATTTGCCTTGGGTGAAAATGGGAAAAACGGAAAACCATTTTTAGGGTTGCCGACAACGGGGTTCGAACTGCTCTCTCCCGAATGCAAGCTCACAGCTGTGCGACGCTAAGCCGCGCGGTCAATTCACTCGGTGCGATAGGAAGCGTCAGTGTCCTCAATTAAGGTACAGTCTCAGCATTTGCCTGGTGTGTAAACTGGGAGGCCGGCCCCGGGGTGTAGGGGTAGTGTGGATGCCTCTTATCCGGAGGACTCAGGGTTCGATTCCCGGCCAGGACAGGGATTTTACCTGGTTCTGAAGGCTAGTTCGATGTCCACTCAGCCTACGTGATTACAATTGATGATCTGACTGACAGTGAAATAGTGACCTCGGTCTAGAAAGCCAAGAATAATGGTCGAGAGGATTCGTCGTGCTGACCACACAGCTCCTCGTAATCTGCAGGCCTTCGGACTGAGCAGTGGTCACTTGATAGGGTAAGGTCCCTTGGGACTGTTGCGTTATAGGGTTTGGTTTGGGGTTTGAACCCCATCATATATCGAAAGCGAGTTTACACCTACGTGACCCGGATCATGTAGCCAAATTAGTCAGTAGTTCCATCCTATGGTGCTACAGCACTTATAAGGTGAGATGTATGTACAATTCTAAACATAAACCAGCGCTCCTGCCTTTCTTAAATCACCGGCTGTACCGGAACTGGAACCCGGGCCTCCGAGAAGGGCAGCTAATAGGGCTAACCATTACGGCGGCCAACGTTCCATACAATAATAATAATGTTATTTGTTTTACGTCCCACTAACTACTCTTTAAGGTCTTCGGAGACGCCGAGGTGCCGGAATTTAGTCACGCAGGAGTTCTTTTACGTGCCAATAAATCTACCGACACGGGGCTGTCGTATTTGAGCACCTTCAAATACCACCGGACTGAGCCAGGATCGAACCTGCCAAGTTGGGGTTAGAAGGCCAGCGCCTTAACCGTCTGAGCCACTCAGCCCGGCACGTTCCATACAATGACATAGGTCGTTCATATTCGGTTCCTAAGAGATTCGTATAACTTTTCATTCATGTTCTTATGCGGGAGGCCGTCATCTGGCAGCACGCTGACGTCACACACAGCCGAACATAACCGACTCCGCTTCGACCCGAAACAGTATATCAAGCACCCGATAGAGGCCAGCGCGCGCGCACTGGGACTCGCACTATTGTTATAATGTAAGAAAATGATGAAATAACACTTTCAGTGTGGTACTCATGTTATAAATTATGGCATGAGATCATCCCCATTGGTCATAATTATTGAAAATAACTGTAAGAGTAGGCTATTTTAGCATTCGAAGGATTCTTTTTTAAAAATTTAAATACAAATTACACAATAAATTTGATATTAAATATCACTTTGTCAGAAACATAAATTAAGGAATACACCATCAAGTAATTTTATTCAGAACTGTTTTTTTAGTTGTGTCTTTAATCAGAATCCTTTGAAAACTCTCTGTAAATAAAGAATATTGAACCCGAGTGACTTAGGCCCATAATCAATCATGATTTGATCGGTAAAATAATATGATACATTTATTGAAATACAGAGGAGTGTATTTGAAAATATTTCGTTTAGGTAATGTCGAAATCAGAGCGAAGGAAGGACGACAGACTGGAGCCTGACGGATTAGCTCAACCCGACAACTTTTAGCTACATCACAGCAGGGAATATCATTAGTTGGCGTACAAGGAAATACAGAGTCCACAAATAAGTCTTGGTCAGAAAGAGGAAGGGGGAGAGTCATACAAAGAAAACCCACCACATGAGTAAGACCTTGGGATATTTTTGGTAGGACGGAAATTCCATGACCTCATGGAAAAGTACAGCGGCTGAGTGTACGTTCGCTAGCCTAAGTTCGAGCAGGTGGAGATTTAAATCACGTGACCGCTTGCCGGCCAATAGTAAAAATTTGATGGGAGACTCAGTGATACCATCTTAAGGAATGATGGATGAGATATTTCGTAACTACAAAAGTATTCAGTAATAAATTAATATGAGTACGCGGATGGATGTAATGAATTTATTAGGTGTCACGCATGGAAAAATAATCAATACTTATTGGCAAATTAATTAAATTGAAGGCTGGATTTCTTGGAAACCGGACAGCTTGAATATCATTGGCTGAAAGAAGACCACGTTGTCAGGGACGCTTACAAAGGCGCGAAATGTGAGGAGCTAAATCCACCCATATCTCCTAAATCTGTGATCACCAGGAGTTCATATTTTATCCAGCAGATATGCTAGCGGAGTGGATTAATTTGATGTAAATTTTAACTTCCAATTCGGAGTGCAAGTACCGATATTAAAAATCCACCCCCTCCCTAAGGGGTATGACGTCAACGAATCCGCGGGAAAAAGGCTTCATCCATATATACGGGGCAATTGACGGTCGCCAGCACACTTGTCTTGAATCGTTGGAGCTGAATTGACGGTCGCCAGCACACTTGTCTTGAATCGTTGGAGCTGAATTGATGGTCGCCAGCACACGTGAATTGAATATCGGGAGTTGAACTGTTGGTCGCCGGTAACTTAGAATTCTACGGACGTACAGTCATTTAATGGCGCGAGCATCCGCCAGTGTTTGTAAAGTGTGATCGCGCTCAAGCAACATGTTAAATCTGGAAATAGTTAACGTAGGATAGTGTTTTTTTTATTTATGAATAATCAGTGACGTAAAGTAATTACCCTGCAAGAGAGTAGTATAAAATATATCACCATAAGTACGTACATAATAGACTGTGTGACGAACAGTACTTTAAGGAAGTAGTAGCCTGTACTTAGCTATACCGAACCGATGTCATGAACACGTCAAGAATGCCGTATAAATCGGGCGTATCGCGGCGGGCGTAATAGTTGACACCACGTCGTACGTGTCCAGGTCCATTGTGCGGTAGGTGGACGAAGATTAAATAGTGTAAATATATTAAATTCTTGGGTCTAGGATAGAAATTTGTTGTATCCAAATTAAAGTATACAGTGTTAACGTAGTAAATGGTGAAGGTTTGTGGTAATCAAGATATGAGTGTAAAATAATAATGTGCCAGGAAATCTTTTGTGAAACTACGCCATCAAGGATGGAGGAGTAAAACGCAGAGAGGGGCTGGATGAAGCCTCTCGTCTGCAAAGCTGCAATGGAATACCGATAACTAAGATGAGTACTAAACTGTAAAATATATTTGGGAAATGTTATCGTGATGGGAAAAATGGGAATAATTTGATTATACTTGGTTACCTTCTGTAACAAGATGGGTCGCTTAACGACCCCATCATAAATTTGTAGCACGGACAGTAGTAAATCATAATAATGTAAATAATCGGGTCTTTTATGTATTCAGTTTGTTGGAGATGTAAATTTGTATATATAGTGTAGTACGTTAAGTCATGCATGCATTCATATTTTCTTTGTAGTCGATAATTTTCTTTACATTTGATTTTGATTATGCTAGTTAAATAAGACCCGATATGTGCTTTTATGTTTTGTCATTTTAACGAGCCATTTAATGACATGGAAGGAAAATCCAGCTTCGCCATACCAAGTGTGTGTTGTTGAAATTAATATGGTCATATTTTCAAAGTGAAGTTGTTAAATTTGTGAGATGCGATTAATATAATATTTCCAAGTAAATCATATCTGGAGTGATTAGTGCCAGAATAAATTGACTTTGTACAAGGGGTTATGCGTTAAACATAATAAGAGTGGACTACCGTATTACAGGCGAAATAATTAATTTTTTTAAAAATATTAATAATAATAATAAATAAATAATATAACTACTTTTTTTGAAGAAGATTGTTTTTTTAAATATGATTTGGAGATAATAATAATTTATGTGATCAAGTGTTGAGTTTATTGGGAATCATTTAATGACGGGAGGTCGTTTTAATTTGGAATTAAAGTGCGTGATAACTTAATTTGATCGATTAATAATATTGAAATGTAGATCGGTGTTAATAATCCGTACATGTTAATGAACGTGTGGTTTAAATTACGGTCCAAATTTTTTTACGTATAAATGTCGCGTTTTGAAGTTGCGATTCATTAGCCGGAACATGTAGTGCTAATATTACGAGACCATGATTGTCAAATTTTGGTAAATATAATTTCAAGATGTTACGATTATTTGTGGAGAATGAACTAAAGCATAGATCCAAATGAGATAGAAAATGTGAAAGAATTTGCAGTCAGATAATAAAAGGTCGTACGATGTCCGAAATGAATAAATAAGTCAGTTGATAATTCTGTGAGGAATAAATAAATGAATCGAGGAATATTGAGATAGAGAGGAAAATAAATTCCGTACGAGAGACACTTAGGATATTGATATGAGTGTAAAATGTACGGGCAGTGTCACAGAGAAATACTGAGTTACGCAGCGGGTAGAATTCGAACCCGTGACAGCATGTACGAAATAAATAGACTGCACAGCTGTTCGTTGAGATACAACGGATCTAAGGATAATGAGAGTTCAGATTCCACAGAAATGGTCGTATATTGTATTCATTGTAATAACGAGTGAGGACAATCATGATGTCGTGATAATAATAATAATAATAAATATTGCAGATAAAGGATTGGACCGCCTTAATTAATTGAGCGTTGATAACGATGTTAAACGGGAATCTAAATGATAATATGCAACCGATAATAATAACAATGTAAGGACGATGTTAAATCATCGCGGTCAGATTAATAATAATTGTCATAATAATAACTGTAATGATGTCGTTGGTTGATCAGTGAATTAATTTGTAATTGCGACCGATATCTTAATATATAATTTGGCGGAGGTGACCGGTCCATTAATAATAATAACCTCTTAAGTGACGTGAATAACAATAATAATATCTTGGGTCACCTATTCATTAATAATAATAATAACCACGAGAGGGATATATAATAATAATAACAGTAATAACCACTTGGTGTTTGCATCCCGCATAATAATGACGATATTAATCAACGTGACAGTGCCAGGAACCGTTGAGGAATAATAATAATAATAATAATAATAATAATAATAATAATAATAATAATTTCGAGGATGATAATATCGTGAATTAAATTATTTGGTGACGATATCCCTCTATTCGTATGTTGAATAATGAGAATGATAATATTAGAGTCTTTTGGTATCTTTTTATTGTACGGTTTCCGTATGGGACGATGTGACAGTCATACTTGCGTGTTTGTTTACTTCGCTCGCGATGCGAGGGGGGCCATGGCCACGGTATTTCCCACCGCTTCTCGTTATCTCATCTGTGTCAGTAGTCTACTGAGGCTAACTGGTGACAATTCAGATCACATGTAAATAAAATGTAAATGCTAATTCATTGGTATGGTACCAGCTGGATATCGTAAGATAGGAACTGTCCGTGGAATCCAGTTTTCGCACTTCACGAGAAACATTACCCAGTCCGAGTACCGGTCTCGGAAAAATGTATATAGCCGGAGTACATCATCTTAGTTAAATCGGGAAGCCGACCGTAACATGGGTCATGCTCGGGCTCCCGATAGAAGGAAGCTATATCCTTGAGTAACGGTTCGATTCAAATGGAATCGATCCGTAAATTATACCTCCAAAATGTCATTTTATTTCAGAAGCAACGCAGCAAGATATTGATACCACTTGCGGTATGGCAAGTGATTTATATATGTAACATGTGTGTAAATTCAAATATTGTTGCCACGTGTATCAAAGTTTTATACGTCAAATGGCGTAATAAACCGCTCCTTCTGGCAAATTATTTCAAAGGAAACCACTCTCATAATCTTTTCATTGTAGTTAGATGATGCCCTTTTTAAAGTAACAGTCACTTCCTAGTCCTATCATGGAGTCCTTAAATTCAAGTTACAATCGAGCCTTCCCCCTTTTAATTTTAAGTTGCTCCGTTCATCCCCGTGTTCTATTATGCCGTTATATTTATATTTGATGATTTAAATAATGAACCGACACCCCTGAGATAAATGCTAGTCTGGGACTCGGGAGGTGGACGGGTGCAAAATGGCTGGCCCAAAGTGGGGCTTTAAGAACGGCAAAGTGTTGATTTAAGAACGGCAGGGAGGCCAATATCATTGCTAATCAATTGTAAAATTTTTAGATTTTTATATTTTTTTCCAAATTTTATATTTTTTTAATTTTTGATTTTTATTAATTGATGACCGCATCACGGTCAAGTGTGTGTTCACTTGTAACGTAGTATCATGCTAGAGTAAGGTTAGTTTCGAACGGAGCTAGATTTGGCTAGTTATTAATATAATCCATTGCTAATCTCTTCAAGTTTGGCAATGATTCAAAATTCAATAAGCTCGAAGATTTGATGTTTCTCTTTTCCCATATGAAATTTAATATTATGTTGGTAAGTCAGGACTCCATTTAAATGTCATTGGACATGAGATGAATATTATAAACAGCTGTTTAGGAAGGCTTGAAATGGTAAAAATATTACTGAGCACCAGTTCAAGTTATTAGTTAAAAAGAGGTTGAGATGGTATAAATTAAAATTAACGTATTTCAGGGCAGGAGATTTCCAACTTCGTCGTTGTTTTTAATGTTGTTGTTGTTGTTATATTGGAGCGGTTTATTGTGAAATCTTAGGCGCAAGCCAGCATTCAAGTTGAATGACCTGCAAATGTAAACAAGTTTTATAGTCAAAATTTTTTTTTGTTAAATGAAAGTTAGTGTAGGGGTATAATGTCATAGGATAGGGCCTAGACCCAATAGCGTATTCCTTCGTGTGCAGCAAGGCGAGAGGCCGATCGGCCCTTTTGCTTTCTCAAGAAAAGTTATAATGTCTGACGACGGTGGGGAGCGATCCCAGGACATGGTGGTAGAAGGACAGGGAGAGATGAAAGCTCTCACGTTAGAGGATTTAATGCGGAACTTAACTCTGAACATGGAACGTAGGTTCGATCAAGTACAGGCTAATAGTGTTTCATTAGAAAATAAAGTTGATCAAATGCAGGCTGATAATGTTTCAACTAAACATGAACTTGCAGAACAAATGAAGGTTAATAGTGTTTCATTAGAAAACAAAATCGACCAAGTACAGGCCGCGAGTGTTTCACTAGAGAATAAGATCGACCGAGTACAGGCTGCGTGTGAAATTAATAAAACAGAACTCAAGGCACAAATAGATGCAGTTCAGGCCGCGAGCGTAGCGATGGGACAGGAACTTAGGGACCAATTAACTCAAGTCCAGGAAGCATGTCACTTCGCGAAAGACGAATTAAAAGTGCACATGGATGCGTACATTACCATCGTTAATGAAAAGGTTGACCGCGTTAGAGATGAGGCTCAAATGGAACGCGCAGAAATTAAGGAAAAATTGAACGCTAGTGTCAAGGAACTCGCCGCTCTACGATTAACTGACAGAAAAGACATAGAATCACACATAGAGGAAATTCGGGATGAATGTCGGAAGGAGAATGACATCGTCCGGGGACAAGTCGAAGAAAAATGCGCGCAGATAGCTGGCACCTTGGACAAGCATGACAAGGGCATGAACGAGTTACGTGGGGAAGCCGCACGTACACTTGTCATCGTAGCAGGACTGAAAAACAAAGTCGAAGAACTAACTATAAATTTAGAAGACCGTAGCCAGAGAATAACTAAGTGCGAAGACGCAAACTTAGCGTTATTCCAGCGGACGGAAGACTTAATTGAACAGGGCCAATCATTTGCCGACACGGAAGTTCGCCTATTAGAACAATGCAAGGCGTATAATGGGCAAAATTCCGGCACAAAAGAAATGTCAAGTTGTAATCCCGACGGAATGGATGACATGCGAAAAGACTTGGAGAGGTTGAAGGCTAGGTTGGAACCATCAGCGTCTAGCCAAGATTTTAACCTCCAATATCGCGAATACGAACCCCATGATAACCAGGGGATTCATAAGAAAGGAGGCCTATCCCATGCTGATACACACGGTTTCAAGTTTGAAAACAGAGATGGGTCGTCTACGTCATCAAGTGCTATCCCGACATCGGTGGTACACGTCATTAAGATGTCTGATGACAAGCCACCAAAGTTCGATGCCCGTGGGCATGTCACCCCGAAAGGTTTCATCCGGGAAATCGCCGGTTATATAAGTGAGAATAAAATACCAGTAGAGCGACAACTGCGAACAGTCGAGAAATTCCTAGACGGAGCACCAGCTGTATGGTTCAGGGCTTTCTTGTATACTTTTGAAGATTTTGAAGGATTTCGGCGGGCTTTTCTCCAAAAGTTCTGGAGTATTCAGGAACAGCAGGAGTTAAGGCTGGAAGTATACTCCAGACGATATTCGACATCTTCACCCACGAAATTTTCTGATTACTTTGTGGCACAATTTCACAAGCTACGGGAGCTTGATAATCCAATGAGCGAAACAGAATTGATTAGCGCCATTGGAAAGCAATTGCCATTCGAGGTCCAACGAATGATGATAGCGTCAAATGTCCAGACAGCTGTCGATGCGGAGGCTTTATTACGTCAATTAGACCTCACCACGCATCATTCGAACCCAAGACAAATTAGGAGCAGGGACCAACAGGTGAATAATATCGAACGGACAATCGAACCGAAGACCACTAGTACGAAGAACCAGGGAACTAGTACTGATCCAGAACCTCGTCGAGCATATAATACGGAGTGGAAGCCGCGACAATGGACGAGACCAAGGAATTTTGCGGAAGGCAACCGGCAAACCAACCAAGGGAATTTTCGAGCCGACAGGGGATACCGTGGATGCCAGAGAAGTAATTACAGGCCGTATCCAGCTAGGAATCAAGGGAACCCGAGATATTACCAGGGAGGATCTCGTCAAGAGAAGGATGACAGATACCAAGAGTCTAGGCGGTACATAGAAGAGCTGAACAAGAGAAAATGGAAGGAGGCGATCCATGATCGGGGCCGTGAGGAGGAAGCGACAGGAGCGGAGAGCTTGCAGTTCCAAAGAGCAAGGAAAGAGGGCAGCGCCTTGAACCCGAATGCACCGACGTTCGATTCGGGACAAGGAAACAAAGAGATGTGACTAGAAGCAGAGGATGAACGAGAGGAAGCAGATGACGAGCCGGAAGAAGATGATGTCGAAGAAGAGGATGAAGAAGATGACGGAAGGGAAGAAGAAGTCCAAGTAATCCGTACACCAATTGAAGCAAGGCCATGTCCAGAGTGTGGAGAGATAGACAGCGACGTGCAGGAATTTGTCAATACGATCCATGAAATCGAAAGACAGAACGAGGAGTTAAGGGTCAGGAACCAGATGTTGAGAGACGAAATCAATAGCCGTCGCAGAACAGAGGATCCAATGTCAAATCATGATAGTGATGATATGGACACATCATAAAAAAAAATCTCATGATGCTCACTAGATTTTTTTTTTACCTGGGCAAGAGGAAGATGAACCCGAGTGACTTAGGCCCATAATCAATCATGATTTGATCGGTAAAATAATATGATACATTTATTGAAATACAGAGGAGTGTATTTGAAAATATTTCGTTTAGGTAATGTCGAAATCAGAGCGAAGGAAGGACGACAGACTGGAGCCTGACGGATTAGCTCAACCCGACAACTTTTAGCTACATCACAGCAGGGAATATCATTAGTTGGCGTACAAGGAAATACAGAGTCCACAAATAAGTCTTGGTCAGAAAGAGGAAGGGGGAGAGTCATACAAAGAAAACCCACCACATGAGTAAGACCTTGGGATATTTTTGGTAGGACGGAAATTCCATGACCTCATGGAAAAGTACAGCGGCTGAGTGTACGTTCGCTAGCCTAAGTTCGAGCAGGTGGAGATTTAAATCACGTGACCGCTTGCCGGCCAATAGTAAAAATTTGATGGGAGACTCAGTGATACCATCTTAAGGAATGATGGATGAGATATTTCGTAACTACAAAAGTATTCAGTAATAAATTAATATGAGTACGCGGATGGATGTAATGAATTTATTAGGTGTCACGCATGGAAAAATAATCAATACTTATTGGCAAATTAATTAAATTGAAGGCTGGATTTCTTGGAAACCGGACAGCTTGAATATCATTGGCTGAAAGAAGACCACGTTGTCAGGGACGCTTACAAAGGCGCGAAATGTGAGGAGCTAAATCCACCCATATCTCCTAAATCTGTGATCACCAGGAGTTCATATTTTATCCAGCAGATATGCTAGCGGAGTGGATTAATTTGATGTAAATTTTAACTTCCAATTCGGAGTGCAAGTACCGATATTAAAAATCCACCCCCTCCCTAAGGGGTATGACGTCAACGAATCCGCGGGAAAAAGGCTTCATCCATATATACGGGGCAATTGACGGTCGCCAGCACACTTGTCTTGAATCGTTGGAGCTGAATTGACGGTCGCCAGCACACTTGTCTTGAATCGTTGGAGCTGAATTGATGGTCGCCAGCACACGTGAATTGAATATCGGGAGTTGAACTGTTGGTCGCCGGTAACTTAGAATTCTACGGACGTACAGTCATTTAATGGCGCGAGCATCCGCCAGTGTTTGTAAAGTGTGATCGCGCTCAAGCAACATGTTAAATCTGGAAATAGTTAACGTAGGATAGTGTTTTTTTTATTTATGAATAATCAGTGACGTAAAGTAATTACCCTGCAAGAGAGTAGTATAAAATATATCACCATAAGTACGTACATAATAGACTGTGTGACGAACAGTACTTTAAGGAAGTAGTAGCCTGTACTTAGCTATACCGAACCGATGTCATGAACACGTCAAGAATGCCGTATAAATCGGGCGTATCGCGGCGGGCGTAATAGTTGACACCACGTCGTACGTGTCCAGGTCCATTGTGCGGTAGGTGGACGAAGATTAAATAGTGTAAATATATTAAATTCTTGGGTCTAGGATAGAAATTTGTTGTATCCAAATTAAAGTATACAGTGTTAACGTAGTAAATGGTGAAGGTTTGTGGTAATCAAGATATGAGTGTAAAATAATAATGTGCCAGGAAATCTTTTGTGAAACTACGCCATCAAGGATGGAGGAGTAAAACGCAGAGAGGGGCTGGATGAAGCCTCTCGTCTGCAAAGCTGCAATGGAATACCGATAACTAAGATGAGTACTAAACTGTAAAATATATTTGGGAAATGTTATCGTGATGGGAAAAATGGGAATAATTTGATTATACTTGGTTACCTTCTGTAACAAGATGGGTCGCTTAACGACCCCATCATAAATTTGTAGCACGGACAGTAGTAAATCATAATAATGTAAATAATCGGGTCTTTTATGTATTCAGTTTGTTGGAGATGTAAATTTGTATATATAGTGTAGTACGTTAAGTCATGCATGCATTCATATTTTCTTTGTAGTCGATAATTTTCTTTACATTTGATTTTGATTATGCTAGTTAAATAAGACCCGATATGTGCTTTTATGTTTTGTCATTTTAACGAGCCATTTAATGACATGGAAGGAAAATCCAGCTTCGCCATACCAAGTGTGTGTTGTTGAAATTAATATGGTCATATTTTCAAAGTGAAGTTGTTAAATTTGTGAGATGCGATTAATATAATATTTCCAAGTAAATCATATCTGGAGTGATTAGTGCCAGAATAAATTGACTTTGTACAAGGGGTTATGCGTTAAACATAATAAGAGTGGACTACCGTATTACAGGCGAAATAATTAATTTTTTAAAAAATATTAATAATAATAATAAATAAATAATATAACTACTTTTTTTGAAGAAGATTGTTTTTTTAAAATATGATTTGGAGATAATAATAATTTATGTGATCAAGTGTTGAGTTTATTGGGAATCATTTAATGACGGGAGGTCGTTTTAATTTGGAATTAAAGTGCGTGATAACTTAATTTGATCGATTAATAATATTGAAATGTAGATCGGTGTTAATAATCCGTACATGTTAATGAACGTGTGGTTTAAATTACGGTCCAAATTTTTTTACGTATAAATGTCGCGTTTTGAAGTTGCGATTCATTAGCCGGAACATGTAGTGCTAATATTACGAGACCATGATTGTCAAATTTTGGTAAATATAATTTCAAGATGTTACGATTATTTGTGGAGAATGAACTAAAGCATAGATCCAAATGAGATAGAAAATGTGAAAGAATTTGCAGTCAGATAATAAAAGGTCGTACGATGTCCGAAATGAATAAATAAGTCAGTTGATAATTCTGTGAGGAATAAATAAATGAATCGAGGAATATTGAGATAGAGAGGAAAATAAATTCCGTACGAGAGACACTTAGGATATTGATATGAGTGTAAAATGTACGGGCAGTGTCACAGAGAAATACTGAGTTACGCAGCGGGTAGAATTCGAACCCGTGACAGCATGTACGAAATAAATAGACTGCACAGCTGTTCGTTGAGATACAACGGATCTAAGGATAATGAGAGTTCAGATTCCACAGAAATGGTCGTATATTGTACTAGCAAATGTACCCGTGCTTCGCTACGGTATTCTACATTGTATACGGATATCGACGTAAATACTGTGCGTGCAGCAAATGAGATTGTTTTAAAATTGCATGTCTCTTAGCCTTATCCGAGAAATAGCATGGGGAAGTCCACATACGTTGTTTCCAATGTAAAGTGAGGGTTGCGGAGTTGTGATGATAACGCCAGGCTCACTTGCCTACTGCCATTCACAATCGAGTTGGCAAGTTTACATTATAATTGCAGGCCCCAATGCCTACTGCGCGGTCACAATCGATTAGGAGAGTTTTAGTTACAATGGCAGACCCATTTCCTACTTTCAGACAGGTTACAGTTGAGGAGTTTTTATTATAATACCAGGCAACTTCCCTACCACCAGTCAAAATTGAGTTGTGCAGTTATCATTATAATGACAGTCCCTTTTTACTGCTGCTAGCCAGCTTACTGCCAGTCACACAGAATTAGTGAGTTTCCATGAAAATAGCAGGCCACTATGCCTAATGCTAGTCAAATTTTAGATTAAAACATTTGTTTATAATGGCGGGCATCCTGGCCTAGAGCCAAACACAATAGAGTAGGGGACTTTCGAACAAAACTGCATGATCCCTTGCCTTCTGCAAGACAAATCGAAAAGTGAATTATTCATTAAAATGGTAGGCCCTCCTTACTAATGCCAGTTACACAGGAGTTGGAGAAGGACCCCATTCCTACTGCCAGCAGTCAAAGTCGTTGTAGGGAGTACTGATTACAATAGCAGACACATCATTTCTCGATCGCTACAAATCGACATCAATGAATATATACAGATGGACATACGAAAGTATATGAATGTTTACAATATTGCAGACCTTCATTTACAAATTAACTGCTGCTAAATGGTACGTCATATCGACAAAGGATTGTACCGTAAGGCTCAGTATATAGCGATCTAAATGGCTGGTCCTATGATATTTTCTCGCATCTAATCTATTCATGGGTCAGATTGAATCAGAAACGTTGAATAGGTTGAAATTTGTGTAAGATTATCTTACATTGCATTACTTTTCGGATAATTATGTGACATAGCATTTGGCTCACATATGGGTACTGGGTGGGCCAATGTTCGTGTAGAGTTTGATCATACTATCTTTCCTGTAAGTGATTGAAATGATGCACATGAGAAGAAAAGGTTAAGAAATTAATTTCCATTAAGGCAGGTAGATTTGCATTAAGTTTGGTTGTATGTATTTTGAGGGAGTGCAAAATCACGGTTTCGGTTTTGTATAAACCCCCAATTAGTTCAGGGATTTAGAAACAATATTTGCCCTAAAACCTCCCCAAAGGATAGGTGGATTCTAAATATGAAGTTTGGTGGAAATATATCCAGTAGTTTTCAAGTTAGAGAAAGACAAACAGACCAAACAAACAAACAAACAAACAAACAAACAAACAAACAAACTAACTAACTAACTAACTAACTAACTAACTAACTAACTAACTAACAGACACCAAGGAAACCTACCCTTGGACAGATGGATGCTATATATAAAATTTGGTTCAAATATCTTGTTAGTTTTCAAGTTTGTAAGAAGTACGCTTTACACGCACCCGCTCTTGCGTTAAGTCCGCTGGGATTTGTACCGAAAAACGGTCCGTTAATGATATCTCCCTTACTAAATCCTGTTATCGAAATGATGCACATGAGAAAAAAAGGTTTAGAAATTAATTTTCATTAAGGCAGGTTGATTTCCATTAAGTTCGGTTGTGTACACTTTGAGGGAGTGCAAAATCACGGTTTCGGTTTCATAAAAATCCCCACTCAGTTCAGGGATTTAGAAACGATATTTGCGCTAAAACCTACCCAAGGAGAGGTGGATTCTAAATGTGAAGTTTGGTGGAAATATATATTTAGTAGTTTTCAAGTTATAGAAGGACAGACAAACAGATAAACAGACAAAGAGACTAACAGACAAACAGACAAACAGACACCAAAGCTAAAAATGATGCAGATGGTCATTATTACACCTGAAACGGATAACTGTACGGAAATTACGCCAAAATTATCAATGTACAGACACACAGTCGTTACGATTTTATTTTTAGCGCTAAAACCTACCCAAGGACAGGTGGATTCTAAATGTGAAGTTTGGTGGAAATATACCCAGTAGTTTTCAAGTTATAGAAGGACAGACAAACAGACAAACAGACAAACAGACACCAAAGCTAAAAATGATGCAAATGGTCATTATTACACCTGAAACGGATAATTGTACGGAAATTTCGCCAAAATAATCAATGTACAGACACACGGTTTTATTTATATAGATGACGGATAAGCATGAGCACGTTGAAAAGTGCAGACTTCCACTTCGAGATTCATATCTCCTAAACGGTTCATGATATTAGGAAACGGTTTGCGCCATCAGACGCCTCATTTATGGCTCTACATGTTAGTTTCCAAACCATTTCCTTGTATCTCCCATATTAAGGGGGTAAATTGAGTTCAAATTTTGAATAGGGTGAAATTTGGGTGCATTTTTAACATTTTACATTACATTTTGCCTACTTATGTATAAGCTAGAATCATGAAATTTGGTACACATATGTCCCTTAATAGTGCCAATGTTCGCACACAACGTGATGATCCTATCATTCTTATAAGTGTGTCAAACAATAAAATATACTTGTAAAAATCACCAAATTTACGAACAATCCAGAAATACGGCCCAATTTAACGTATAAGGGAGAGAGATACGACAAAATGTCACAGGACCAAAGTTGTAGATCACTCCGAATTGAAGGCACGTTGTGCCATCCGTTTTGTGATACGACTTACCGTTTAGCCAAAAAATAGCTCAAAAGGAATGTCTGCACAGTCATTGAAATTGCCTCAATATTTCCATATCTTTGGGGGTAAAAAGTGAAAAATTTGAACATCTTGGAATTTTCCCGTCGGTTAGGGACCAAAAGCTATAATTTCACCAAATTTCAATTGTCTACCTCGTCTCGCAGGTTGTGCCGCCATCTTGATTTGGGGGGATGGGGGATAAAAATGAGGAAATTCCCGAAACTTTTTAAGCCCAGGAAACCTATAGGTTATCGTTTTTGATATACTATACGACTGTGTTCTTATGCTGAGCCCAAAATTTGAGCCCCCCCAGCGTGCCCCCTTCAGGGAATTTTGAGAATTTGCGATTTTTCTAGGGATCCTGGGGTCATCTGTTTCCCTCGTACCAAGTTTCAAATTTCTGAGATTTCTGGAAGTGCCTCATTAATTCACGTCTTTTTTCATTTTTAAATATTTATATATACATCGCTCCAGCCCGACTTGCTTTTATATATATAGATGACGGATAAGCATGAGCACGTTGAAAAGTGCAGACTTCCACTTCGAGATTCATATCTCCTAAACGGTTTATGATATTAGGAAACGGTTTGCGCCATCAGACGCCTCATTTATGGCTCTACATGTTTGTTTCCAAACCATTTCCTTGTATCTCCCATATTAAGGGGGTAAATTGAGTTCAAATTTTGAATAGGGTGAAATTTGGGTGCATTTTTAACATTTTACATTACATTTTGCCTACTTATGTATAAGCTAGAATCATGAAATTTGGTACACATATGTCCCTTAATAGTGCCAATGTTCGCACACAACGTGATGATCCTATCATTCTTATAAGTGTGTCAAACAATAAAATATACTTGTAAAAATCACCAAATTTACGAACAATCCAGAAATACGGCCCAATTTAACGTATAAGGGAGAGAGATACGACAAAATGTCACAGGACCAAAGTTGTAGATCACTCCGAATTGAAGGCACATTGTGCCATCCGTTTTGTGATACGACTTACCGTTTAGCCAAAAAATAGCTCAAAAGGAATGTCTGCACAGTCATTGAAATTGCCTCAATATTTCCATATCTTTGGGGGTAAAAAGTGAAAAATTTGAACATCTTGGAATTTTCCCGTCGGTTAGGGACCAAAAGCTATAATTTCACCAAATTTCAATTGTCTACCTCGTCTCGCAGGTTGTGCCGCCATCTTGATTTGGGGGGATGGGGGATAAAAATGAGGAAATTCCCGAAACTTTTTAAGCCCAGGAAACCTATAGGTTATCGTTTTTGATATACTATACGACTGTGTTCTTATGCTGAGCCCAAAATTTGAGCCCCCCCAGCGTGCCCCCTTCAGGGAATTTTGAGAATTTGCGATTTTTCTAGGGATCCTGGGGTCATCTGTTTCCCTCGTACCAAGTTTCAAATTTCTGAGATTTCTGGAAGTGCCTCATTAATTCACGTCTTTTTTCATTTTTAAATATTTATATATACATCGCTCCAGCCCGACTTGCTTTTATATATATAGATGACGGATAAGCATGAGCACGTTGAAAAGTGCAGACTTCCACTTCGAGATTCATATCTCCTAAACGGTTTATGATATTAGGAAACGGTTTGCGCCATCAGACGCCTCATTTATGGCTCTACATGTTTGTTTCCAAACCATTTCCTTGTATCTCCCATATTAAGGGGGTAAATTGAGTTCAAATTTTGAATAGGGTGAAATTTGGGTGCATTTTTAACATTTTACATTACATTTTGCCTACTTATGTATAAGCTAGAATCATGAAATTTGGTACACATATGTCCCTTAATAGTGCCAATGTTCGCACACAACGTGATGATCCTATCATTCTTATAAGTGTGTCAAACAATAAAATATACTTGTAAAAATCACCAAATTTACGAACAATCCAGAAATACGGCCCAATTTAACGTATAAGGGAGAGAGATACGACAAAATGTCACAGGACCAAAGTTGTAGATCACTCCGAATTGAAGGCACATTGTGCCATCCGTTTTGTGATACGACTTACCGTTTAGCCAAAAAATAGCTCAAAAGGAATGTCTGCACAGTCATTGAAATTGCCTCAATATTTCCATATCTTTGGGGGTAAAAAGTGAAAAATTTGAACATCTTGGAATTTTCCCGTCGGTTAGGGACCAAAAGCTATAATTTCACCAAATTTCAATTGTCTACCTCGTCTCGCAGGTTGTGCCGCCATCTTGATTTGGGGGGATGGGGGATAAAAATGAGGAAATTCCCGAAACTTTTTAAGCCCAGGAAACCTATAGGTTATCGTTTTTGATATACTATACGACTGTGTTCTTATGCTGAGCCCAAAATTTGAGCCCCCCCAGCGTGCCCCCTTCAGGGAATTTTGAGAATTTGCGATTTTTCTAGGGATCCTGGGGTCATCTGTTTCCCTCGTACCAAGTTTCAAATTTCTGAGATTTCTGGAAGTGCCTCATTAATTCACGTCTTTTTTCATTTTTAAATATTTATATATACATCGCTCCAGCCCGACTTGCTTTTATATATATAGATGACGGATAAGCATGAGCACGTTGAAAAGTGCAGACTTCCACTTCGAGATTCATATCTCCTAAACGGTTTATGATATTAGGAAACGGTTTGCGCCATCAGACGCCTCATTTATGGCTCTACATGTTTGTTTCCAAACCATTTCCTTGTATCTCCCATATTAAGGGGGTAAATTGAGTTCAAATTTTGAATAGGGTGAAATTTGGGTGCATTTTTAACATTTTACATTACATTTTGCCTACTTATGTATAAGCTAGAATCATGAAATTTGGTACACATATGTCCCTTAATAGTGCCAATGTTCGCACACAACGTGATGATCCTATCATTCTTATAAGTGTGTCAAACAATAAAATATACTTGTAAAAATCACCAAATTTACGAACAATCCAGAAATACGGCCCAATTTAACGTATAAGGGAGAGAGATACGACAAAATGTCACAGGACCAAAGTTGTAGATCACTCCGAATTGAAGGCACATTGTGCCATCCGTTTTGTGATACGACTTACCGTTTAGCCAAAAAATAGCTCAAAAGGAATGTCTGCACAGTCATTGAAATTGCCTCAATATTTCCATATCTTTGGGGGTAAAAAGTGAAAAATTTGAACATCTTGGAATTTTCCCGTCGGTTAGGGACCAAAAGCTATAATTTCACCAAATTTCAATTGTCTACCTCGTCTCGCAGGTTGTGCCGCCATCTTGATTTGGGGGGATGGGGGATAAAAATGAGGAAATTCCCGAAACTTTTTAAGCCCAGGAAACCTATAGGTTATCGTTTTTGATATACTATACGACTGTGTTCTTATGCTGAGCCCAAAATTTGAGCCCCCCCAGCGTGCCCCCTTCAGGGAATTTTGAGAATTTGCGATTTTTCTAGGGATCCTGGGGTCATCTGTTTCCCTCGTACCAAGTTTCAAATTTCTGAGATTTCTGGAAGTGCCTCATTAATTCACGTCTTTTTTCATTTTTAAATATTTATATATACATCGCTCCAGCCCGACTTGCTTTTATATATATAGATGACGGATAAGCATGAGCACGTTGAAAAGTGCAGACTTCCACTTCGAGATTCATATCTCCTAAACGGTTTATGATATTAGGAAACGGTTTGCGCCATCAGACGCCTCATTTATGGCTCTACATGTTTGTTTCCAAACCATTTCCTTGTATCTCCCATATTAAGGGGGTAAATTGAGTTCAAATTTTGAATAGGGTGAAATTTGGGTGCATTTTTAACATTTTACATTACATTTTGCCTACTTATGTATAAGCTAGAATCATGAAATTTGGTACACATATGTCCCTTAATAGTGCCAATGTTCGCACACAACGTGATGATCCTATCATTCTTATAAGTGTGTCAAACAATAAAATATACTTGTAAAAATCACCAAATTTACGAACAATCCAGAAATACGGCCCAATTTAACGTATAAGGGAGAGAGATACGACAAAATGTCACAGGACCAAAGTTGTAGATCACTCCGAATTGAAGGCACATTGTGCCATCCGTTTTGTGATACGACTTACCGTTTAGCCAAAAAATAGCTCAAAAGGAATGTCTGCACAGTCATTAAAATTGCCTCAATATTTCCATATCTTTGGGGGTAAAAAGTGAAAAATTTGAACATCTTGGAATTTTCCCGTCGGTTAGGGACCAAAAGCTATAATTTCACCAAATTTCAATTGTCTACCTCGTCTCGCAGGTTGTGCCGCCATCTTGATTTGGGGGGATGGGGGATAAAAATGAGGAAATTCCCGAAACTTTTTAAGCCCAGGAAACCTATAGGTTATCGTTTTTGATATACTATACGACTGTGTTCTTATGCTGAGCCCAAAATTTGAGCCCCCCCAGCGTGCCCCCTTCAGGGAATTTTGAGAATTTGCGATTTTTCTAGGGATCCTGGGGTCATCTGTTTCCCTCGTACCAAGTTTCAAATTTCTGAGATTTCTGGAAGTGCCTCATTAATTCACGTCTTTTTTCATTTTTAAATATTTATATATACATCGCTCCAGCCCGACTTGCTTTTATATATATAGATGACGGATAAGCATGAGCACGTTGAAAAGTGCAGACTTCCACTTCGAGATTCATATCTCCTAAACGGTTTATGATATTAGGAAACGGTTTGCGCCATCAGACGCCTCATTTATGGCTCTACATGTTTGTTTCCAAACCATTTCCTTGTATCTCCCATATTAAGGGGGTAAATTGAGTTCAAATTTTGAATAGGGTGAAATTTGGGTGCATTTTTAACATTTTACATTACATTTTGCCTACTTATGTATAAGCTAGAATCATGAAATTTGGTACACATATGTCCCTTAATAGTGCCAATGTTCGCACACAACGTGATGATCCTATCATTCTTATAAGTGTGTCAAACAATAAAATATACTTGTAAAAATCACCAAATTTACGAACAATCCAGAAATACGGCCCAATTTAACGTATAAGGGAGAGAGATACGACAAAATGTCACAGGACCAAAGTTGTAGATCACTCCGAATTGAAGGCACATTGTGCCATCCGTTTTGTGATACGACTTACCGTTTAGCCAAAAAATAGCTCAAAAGGAATGTCTGCACAGTCATTAAAATTGCCTCAATATTTCCATATCTTTGGGGGTAAAAAGTGAAAAATTTGAACATCTTGGAATTTTCCCGTCGGTTAGGGACCAAAAGCTATAATTTCACCAAATTTCAATTGTCTACCTCGTCTCGCAGGTTGTGCCGCCATCTTGATTTGGGGGGATGGGGGATAAAAATGAGGAAATTCCCGAAACTTTTTAAGCCCACGAAACCTATAGGTTATCGTTTTGGATATACTATACGACTGTGTTCTTATGCTGAGCCCAAAATTTGAGCCCCCCCAGCGTGCCCCCTTCAGGGAATTTTGAGAATTTGCGATTTTTCTAGGGATCCTGGGGTCATCTGTTTCCCTCGTACCAAGTTTCAAATTTCTGAGATTTCTGGAAGTGCCTCATTAATTCACGTCTTTTTTCATTTTTAAATATTTATATATACATCGCTCCAGCCCGACTTGCTTTTATATATATAGATGACGGATAAGCATGAGCACGTTGAAAAGTGCAGACTTCCACTTCGAGATTCATATCTCCTAAACGGTTTATGATATTAGGAAACGGTTTGCGCCATCAGACGCCTCATTTATGGCTCTACATGTTTGTTTCCAAACCATTTCCTTGTATCTCCCATATTAAGGGGGTAAATTGAGTTCAAATTTTGAATAGGGTGAAATTTGGGTGCATTTTTAACATTTTACATTACATTTTGCCTACTTATGTATAAGCTAGAATCATGAAATTTGGTACACATATGTCCCTTAATAGTGCCAATGTTCGCACACAACGTGATGATCCTATCATTCTTATAAGTGTGTCAAACAATAAAATATACTTGTAAAAATCACCAAATTTACGAACAATCCAGAAATACGGCCCAATTTAACGTATAAGGGAGAGAGATACGACAAAATGTCACAGGACCAAAGTTGTAGATCACTCCGAATTGAAGGCACATTGTGCCATCCGTTTTGTGATACGACTTACCGTTTAGCCAAAAAATAGCTCAAAAGGAATGTCTGCACAGTCATTGAAATTGCCTCAATATTTCCATATCTTTGGGGGTAAAAAGTGAAAAATTTGAACATCTTGGAATTTTCCCGTCGGTTAGGGACCAAAAGCTATAATTTCACCAAATTTCAATTGTCTACCTCGTCTCGCAGGTTGTGCCGCCATCTTGATTTGGGGGGATGGGGGATAAAAATGAGGAAATTCCCGAAACTTTTTAAGCCCAGGAAACCTATAGGTTATCGTTTTTGATATACTATACGACTGTGTTCTTATGCTGAGCCCAAAATTTGAGCCCCCCCAGCGTGCCCCCTTCAGGGAATTTTGAGAATTTGCGATTTTTCTAGGGATCCTGGGGTCATCTGTTTCCCTCGTACCAAGTTTCAAATTTCTGAGATTTCTGGAAGTGCCTCATTAATTCACGTCTTTTTTCATTTTTAAATATTTATATATACATCGCTCCAGCCCGACTTGCTTTTATATATATAGATGACGGATAAGCATGAGCACGTTGAAAAGTGCAGACTTCCACTTCGAGATTCATATCTCCTAAACGGTTTATGATATTAGGAAACGGTTTGCGCCATCAGACGCCTCATTTATGGCTCTACATGTTTGTTTCCAAACCATTTCCTTGTATCTCCCATATTAAGGGGGTAAATTGAGTTCAAATTTTGAATAGGGTGAAATTTGGGTGCATTTTTAACATTTTACATTACATTTTGCCTACTTATGTATAAGCTAGAATCATGAAATTTGGTACACATATGTCCCTTAATAGTGCCAATGTTCGCACACAACGTGATGATCCTATCATTCTTATAAGTGTGTCAAACAATAAAATATACTTGTAAAAATCACCAAATTTACGAACAATCCAGAAATACGGCCCAATTTAACGTATAAGGGAGAGAGATACGACAAAATGTCACAGGACCAAAGTTGTAGATCACTCCGAATTGAAGGCACATTGTGCCATCCGTTTTGTGATACGACTTACCGTTTAGCCAAAAAATAGCTCAAAAGGAATGTCTGCACAGTCATTGAAATTGCCTCAATATTTCCATATCTTTGGGGGTAAAAAGTGAAAAATTTGAACATCTTGGAATTTTCCCGTAGGTTAGGGACCAAAAGCTATAATTTCACCAAATTTCAATTGTCTACCTCGTCTCGCAGGTTGTGCCGCCATCTTGATTTGGGGGGATGGGGGATAAAAATGAGGAAATTCCCGAAACTTTTTAAGCCCAGGAAACCTATAGGTTATCGTTTTTGATATACTATACGACTGTGTTCTTATGCTGAGCCCAAAATTTGAGCCCCCCCAGCGTGCCCCCTTCAGGGAATTTTGAGAATTTGCGATTTTTCTAGGGATCCTGGGGTCATCTGTTTCCCTCGTACCAAGTTTCAAATTTCTGAGATTTCTGGAAGTGCCTCATTAATTCACGTCTTTTTTCATTTTTAAATATTTATATATACATCGCTCCAGCCCGACTTGCTTTTATATATATAGATGACGGATAAGCATGAGCACGTTGAAAAGTGCAGACTTCCACTTCGAGATTCATATCTCCTAAACGGTTTATGATATTAGGAAACGGTTTGCGCCATCAGACGCCTCATTTATGGCTCTACATGTTTGTTTCCAAACCATTTCCTTGTATCTCCCATATTAAGGGGGTAAATTGAGTTCAAATTTTGAATAGGGTGAAATTTGGGTGCATTTTTAACATTTTACATTACATTTTGCCTACTTATGTATAAGCTAGAATCATGAAATTTGGTACACATATGTCCCTTAATAGTGCCAATGTTCGCACACAACGTGATGATCCTATCATTCTTATAAGTGTGTCAAACAATAAAATATACTTGTAAAAATCACCAAATTTACGAACAATCCAGAAATACGGCCCAATTTAACGTATAAGGGAGAGAGATACGACAAAATGTCACAGGACCAAAGTTGTAGATCACTCCGAATTGAAGGCACATTGTGCCATCCGTTTTGTGATACGACTTACCGTTTAGCCAAAAAATAGCTCAAAAGGAATGTCTGCACAGTCATTGAAATTGCCTCAATATTTCCATATCTTTGGGGGTAAAAAGTGAAAAATTTGAACATCTTGGAATTTTCCCGTCGGTTAGGGACCAAAAGCTATAATTTCACCAAATTTCAATTGTCTACCTCGTCTCGCAGGTTGTGCCGCCATCTTGATTTGGGGGGATGGGGGATAAAAATGAGGAAATTCCCGAAACTTTTTAAGCCCAGGAAACCTATAGGTTATCGTTTTTGATATACTATACGACTGTGTTCTTATGCTGAGCCCAAAATTTGAGCCCCCCCAGCGTGCCCCCTTCAGGGAATTTTGAGAATTTGCGATTTTTCTAGGGATCCTGGGGTCATCTGTTTCCCTCGTACCAAGTTTCAAATTTCTGAGATTTCTGGAAGTGCCTCATTAATTCACGTCTTTTTTCATTTTTAAATATTTATATATACATCGCTCCAGCCCGACTTGCTTTTATATATATAGATGACGGATAAGCATGAGCACGTTGAAAAGTGCAGACTTCCACTTCGAGATTCATATCTCCTAAACGGTTTATGATATTAGGAAACGGTTTGCGCCATCAGACGCCTCATTTATGGCTCTACATGTTTGTTTCCAAACCATTTCCTTGTATCTCCCATATTAAGGGGGTAAATTGAGTTCAAATTTTGAATAGGGTGAAATTTGGGTGCATTTTTAACATTTTACATTACATTTTGCCTACTTATGTATAAGCTAGAATCATGAAATTTGGTACACATATGTCCCTTAATAGTGCCAATGTTCGCACACAACGTGATGATCCTATCATTCTTATAAGTGTGTCAAACAATAAAATATACTTGTAAAAATCACCAAATTTACGAACAATCCAGAAATACGGCCCAATTTAACGTATAAGGGAGAGAGATACGACAAAATGTCACAGGACCAAAGTTGTAGATCACTCCGAATTGAAGGCACATTGTGCCATCCGTTTTGTGATACGACTTACCGTTTAGCCAAAAAATAGCTCAAAAGGAATGTCTGCACAGTCATTGAAATTGCCTCAATATTTCCATATCTTTGGGGGTAAAAAGTGAAAAATTTGAACATCTTGGAATTTTCCCGTCGGTTAGGGACCAAAAGCTATAATTTCACCAAATTTCAATTGTCTACCTCGTCTCGCAGGTTGTGCCGCCATCTTGATTTGGGGGGATGGGGGATAAAAATGAGGAAATTCCCGAAACTTTTTAAGCCCAGGAAACCTATAGGTTATCGTTTTTGATATACTATACGACTGTGTTCTTATGCTGAGCCCAAAATTTGAGCCCCCCCAGCGTGCCCCCTTCAGGGAATTTTGAGAATTTGCGATTTTTCTAGGGATCCTGGGGTCATCTGTTTCCCTCGTACCAAGTTTCAAATTTCTGAGATTTCTGGAAGTGCCTCATTAATTCACGTCTTTTTTCATTTTTAAATATTTATATATACATCGCTCCAGCCCGACTTGCTTTTATATATATAGATGACGGATAAGCATGAGCACGTTGAAAAGTGCAGACTTCCACTTCGAGATTCATATCTCCTAAACGGTTTATGATATTAGGAAACGGTTTGCGCCATCAGACGCCTCATTTATGGCTCTACATGTTTGTTTCCAAACCATTTCCTTGTATCTCCCATATTAAGGGGGTAAATTGAGTTCAAATTTTGAATAGGGTGAAATTTGGGTGCATTTTTAACATTTTACATTACATTTTGCCTACTTATGTATAAGCTAGAATCATGAAATTTGGTACACATATGTCCCTTAATAGTGCCAATGTTCGCACACAACGTGATGATCCTATCATTCTTATAAGTGTGTCAAACAATAAAATATACTTGTAAAAATCACCAAATTTACGAACAATCCAGAAATACGGCCCAATTTAACGTATAAGGGAGAGAGATACGACAAAATGTCACAGGACCAAAGTTGTAGATCACTCCGAATTGAAGGCACATTGTGCCATCCGTTTTGTGATACGACTTACCGTTTAGCCAAAAAATAGCTCAAAAGGAATGTCTGCACAGTCATTAAAATTGCCTCAATATTTCCATATCTTTGGGGGTAAAAAGTGAAAAATTTGAACATCTTGGAATTTTCCCGTCGGTTAGGGACCAAAAGCTATAATTTCACCAAATTTCAATTGTCTACCTCGTCTCGCAGGTTGTGCCGCCATCTTGATTTGGGGGGATGGGGGATAAAAATGAGGAAATTCCCGAAACTTTTTAAGCCCACGAAACCTATAGGTTATCGTTTTGGATATACTATACGACTGTGTTCTTATGCTGAGCCCAAAATTTGAGCCCCCCCAGCGTGCCCCCTTCAGGGAATTTTGAGAATTTGCGATTTTTCTAGGGATCCTGGGGTCATCTGTTTCCCTCGTACCAAGTTTCAAATTTCTGAGATTTCTGGAAGTGCCTCATTAATTCACGTCTTTTTTCATTTTTAAATATTTATATATACATCGCTCCAGCCCGACTTGCTTTTATATATATAGATGACGGATAAGCATGAGCACGTTGAAAAGTGCAGACTTCCACTTCGAGATTCATATCTCCTAAACGGTTTATGATATTAGGAAACGGTTTGCGCCATCAGACGCCTCATTTATGGCTCTACATGTTTGTTTCCAAACCATTTCCTTGTATCTCCCATATTAAGGGGGTAAATTGAGTTCAAATTTTGAATAGGGTGAAATTTGGGTGCATTTTTAACATTTTACATTACATTTTGCCTACTTATGTATAAGCTAGAATCATGAAATTTGGTACACATATGTCCCTTAATAGTGCCAATGTTCGCACACAACGTGATGATCCTATCATTCTTATAAGTGTGTCAAACAATAAAATATACTTGTAAAAATCACCAAATTTACGAACAATCCAGAAATACGGCCCAATTTAACGTATAAGGGAGAGAGATACGACAAAATGTCACAGGACCAAAGTTGTAGATCACTCCGAATTGAAGGCACATTGTGCCATCCGTTTTGTGATACGACTTACCGTTTAGCCAAAAAATAGCTCAAAAGGAATGTCTGCACAGTCATTAAAATTGCCTCAATATTTCCATATCTTTGGGGGTAAAAAGTGAAAAATTTGAACATCTTGGAATTTTCCCGTCGGTTAGGGACCAAAAGCTATAATTTCACCAAATTTCAATTGTCTACCTCGTCTCGCAGGTTGTGCCGCCATCTTGATTTGGGGGGATGGGGGATAAAAATGAGGAAATTCCCGAAACTTTTTAAGCCCACGAAACCTATAGGTTATCGTTTTGGATATACTATACGACTGTGTTCTTATGCTGAGCCCAAAATTTGAGCCCCCCCAGCGTGCCCCCTTCAGGGAATTTTGAGAATTTGCGATTTTTCTAGGGATCCTGGGGTCATCTGTTTCCCTCGTACCAAGTTTCAAATTTCTGAGATTTCTGGAAGTGCCTCATTAATTCACGTCTTTTTTCATTTTTAAATATTTATATATACATCGCTCCAGCCCGACTTGCTTTTATATATATAGATGACGGATAAGCATGAGCACGTTGAAAAGTGCAGACTTCCACTTCGAGATTCATATCTCCTAAACGGTTTATGATATTAGGAAACGGTTTGCGCCATCAGACGCCTCATTTATGGCTCTACATGTTTGTTTCCAAACCATTTCCTTGTATCTCCCATATTAAGGGGGTAAATTGAGTTCAAATTTTGAATAGGGTGAAATTTGGGTGCATTTTTAACATTTTACATTACATTTTGCCTACTTATGTATAAGCTAGAATCATGAAATTTGGTACACATATGTCCCTTAATAGTGCCAATGTTCGCACACAACGTGATGATCCTATCATTCTTATAAGTGTGTCAAACAATAAAATATACTTGTAAAAATCACCAAATTTACGAACAATCCAGAAATACGGCCCAATTTAACGTATAAGGGAGAGAGATACGACAAAATGTCACAGGACCAAAGTTGTAGATCACTCCGAATTGAAGGCACATTGTGCCATCCGTTTTGTGATACGACTTACCGTTTAGCCAAAAAATAGCTCAAAAGGAATGTCTGCACAGTCATTGAAATTGCCTCAATATTTCCATATCTTTGGGGGTAAAAAGTGAAAAATTTGAACATCTTGGAATTTTCCCGTCGGTTAGGGACCAAAAGCTATAATTTCACCAAATTTCAATTGTCTACCTCGTCTCGCAGGTTGTGCCGCCATCTTGATTTGGGGGGATGGGGGATAAAAATGAGGAAATTCCCGAAACTTTTTAAGCCCAGGAAACCTATAGGTTATCGTTTTTGATATACTATACGACTGTGTTCTTATGCTGAGCCCAAAATTTGAGCCCCCCCCAGCGTGCCCCCTTCAGGGAATTTTGAGAATTTGCGATTTTTCTAGGGATCCTGGGGTCATCTGTTTCCCTCGTACCAAGTTTCAAATTTCTGAGATTTCTGGAAGTGCCTCATTAATTCACGTCTTTTTTCATTTTTAAATATTTATATATACATCGCTCCAGCCCGACTTGCTTTTATATATATAGATGACGGATAAGCATGAGCACGTTGAAAAGTGCAGACTTCCACTTCGAGATTCATATCTCCTAAACGGTTTATGATATTAGGAAACGGTTTGCGCCATCAGACGCCTCATTTATGGCTCTACATGTTTGTTTCCAAACCATTTCCTTGTATCTCCCATATTAAGGGGGTAAATTGAGTTCAAATTTTGAATAGGGTGAAATTTGGGTGCATTTTTAACATTTTACATTACATTTTGCCTACTTATGTATAAGCTAGAATCATGAAATTTGGTACACATATGTCCCTTAATAGTGCCAATGTTCGCACACAACGTGATGATCCTATCATTCTTATAAGTGTGTCAAACAATAAAATATACTTGTAAAAATCACCAAATTTACGAACAATCCAGAAATACGGCCCAATTTAACGTATAAGGGAGAGAGATACGACAAAATGTCACAGGACCAAAGTTGTAGATCACTCCGAATTGAAGGCACATTGTGCCATCCGTTTTGTGATACGACTTACCGTTTAGCCAAAAAATAGCTCAAAAGGAATGTCTGCACAGTCATTGAAATTGCCTCAATATTTCCATATCTTTGGGGGTAAAAAGTGAAAAATTTGAACATCTTGGAATTTTCCCGTCGGTTAGGGACCAAAAGCTATAATTTCACCAAATTTCAATTGTCTACCTCGTCTCGCAGGTTGTGCCGCCATCTTGATTTGGGGGGATGGGGGATAAAAATGAGGAAATTCCCGAAACTTTTTAAGCCCAGGAAACCTATAGGTTATCGTTTTTGATATACTATACGACTGTGTTCTTATGCTGAGCCCAAAATTTGAGCCCCCCCAGCGTGCCCCCTTCAGGGAATTTTGAGAATTTGCGATTTTTCTAGGGATCCTGGGGTCATCTGTTTCCCTCGTACCAAGTTTCAAATTTCTGAGATTTCTGGAAGTGCCTCATTAATTCACGTCTTTTTTCATTTTTAAATATTTATATATACATCGCTCCAGCCCGACTTGCTTTTATATATATAGATGACGGATAAGCATGAGCACGTTGAAAAGTGCAGACTTCCACTTCGAGATTCATATCTCCTAAACGGTTTATGATATTAGGAAACGGTTTGCGCCATCAGACGCCTCATTTATGGCTCTACATGTTTGTTTCCAAACCATTTCCTTGTATCTCCCATATTAAGGGGGTAAATTGAGTTCAAATTTTGAATAGGGTGAAATTTGGGTGCATTTTTAACATTTTACATTACATTTTGCCTACTTATGTATAAGCTAGAATCATGAAATTTGGTACACATATGTCCCTTAATAGTGCCAATGTTCGCACACAACGTGATGATCCTATCATTCTTATAAGTGTGTCAAACAATAAAATATACTTGTAAAAATCACCAAATTTACGAACAATCCAGAAATACGGCCCAATTTAACGTATAAGGGAGAGAGATACGACAAAATGTCACAGGACCAAAGTTGTAGATCACTCCGAATTGAAGGCACATTGTGCCATCCGTTTTGTGATACGACTTACCGTTTAGCCAAAAAATAGCTCAAAAGGAATGTCTGCACAGTCATTAAAATTGCCTCAATATTTCCATATCTTTGGGGGTAAAAAGTGAAAAATTTGAACATCTTGGAATTTTCCCGTCGGTTAGGGACCAAAAGCTATAATTTCACCAAATTTCAATTGTCTACCTCGTCTCGCAGGTTGTGCCGCCATCTTGATTTGGGGGGATGGGGGATAAAAATGAGGAAATTCCCGAAACTTTTTAAGCCCACGAAACCTATAGGTTATCGTTTTGGATATACTATACGACTGTGGTCTTATGCTGAGCCCAAAATTTGAGCCCCCCCAGCGTGCCCCCTTCAGGGAATTTTGAGAATTTGCGATTTTTCTAGGGATCCTGGGGTCATCTGTTTCCCTCGTACCAAGTTTCAAATTTCTGAGATTTCTGGAAGTGCCTCATTAATTCACGTCTTTTTTCATTTTTAAATATTTATATATACATCGCTCCAGCCCGACTTGCTTTTATATATATAGATGACGGATAAGCATGAGCACGTTGAAAAGTGCAGACTTCCACTTCGAGATTCATATCTCCTAAACGGTTTATGATATTAGGAAACGGTTTGCGCCATCAGACGCCTCATTTATG
The DNA here is from genome assembly GCF_040414725.1 of Anabrus simplex. NCBI lineage: Eukaryota > Metazoa > Arthropoda > Insecta > Orthoptera > Tettigoniidae > Anabrus > Anabrus simplex. Next base: position 303,727,931 of record NC_090270.1, read on the forward strand.
GCTCTACATGTTTGTTTCCAAACCATTTCCTTGTATCTCCCATATTAAGGGGGTAAATTGAGTTCAAATTTTGAATAGGGTGAAATTTGGGTGCATTTTTAACATTTTACATTACATTTTGCCTACTTATGTATAAGCTAGAATCATGAAATTTGGTACACATATGTCCCTTAATAGTGCCAATGTTCGCACACAACGTGATGATCCTATCATTCTTATAAGTGTGTCAAACAATAAAATATACTTGTAAAAATCACCAAATTTACGAACAATCCAGAAATACGGCCCAATTTAACGTATAAGGGAGAGAGATACGACAAAATGTCACAGGACCAAAGTTGTAGATCACTCCGAATTGAAGGCACATTGTGCCATCCGTTTTGTGATACGACTTACCGTTTAGCCAAAAAATAGCTCAAAAGGAATGTCTGCACAGTCATTGAAATTGCCTCAATATTTCCATATCTTTGGGGGTAAAAAGTGAAAAATTTGAACATCTTGGAATTTTCCCGTCGGTTAGGGACCAAAAGCTATAATTTCACCAAATTTCAATTGTCTACCTCGTCTCGCAGGTTGTGCCGCCATCTTGATTTGGGGGGATGGGGGATAAAAATGAGGAAATTCCCGAAACTTTTTAAGCCCAGGAAACCTATAGGTTATCGTTTTTGATATACTATACGACTGTGTTCTTATGCTGAGCCCAAAATTTGAGCCCCCCAGCGTGCCCCCTTCAGGGAATTTTGAGAATTTGCGATTTTTCTAGGGATCCTGGGGTCATCTGTTTCCCTCGTACCAAGTTTCAAATTTCTGAGATTTCTGGAAGTGCCTCATTAATTCACGTCTTTTTTCATTTTTAAATATTTATATATACATCGCTCCAGCCCGACTTGCTTTTATATATATAGATGACGGATAAGCATGAGCACGTTGAAAAGTGCAGACTTCCACTTCGAGATTCATATCTCCTAAACGGTTTATGATATTAGGAAACGGTTTGCGCCATCAGACGCCTCATTTATGGCTCTACATGTTTGTTTCCAAACCATTTCCTTGTATCTCCCATATTAAGGGGGTAAATTGAGTTCAAATTTTGAATAGGGTGAAATTTGGGTGCATTTTTAACATTTTACATTACATTTTGCCTACTTATGTATAAGCTAGAATCATGAAATTTGGTACACATATGTCCCTTAATAGTGCCAATGTTCGCACACAACGTGATGATCCTATCATTCTTATAAGTGTGTCAAACAATAAAATATACTTGTAAAAATCACCAAATTTACGAACAATCCAGAAATACGGCCCAATTTAACGTATAAGGGAGAGAGATACGACAAAATGTCACAGGACCAAAGTTGTAGATCACTCCGAATTGAAGGCACATTGTGCCATCCGTTTTGTGATACGACTTACCGTTTAGCCAAAAAATAGCTCAAAAGGAATGTCTGCACAGTCATTGAAATTGCCTCAATATTTCCATATCTTTGGGGGTAAAAAGTGAAAAATTTGAACATCTTGGAATTTTCCCGTCGGTTAGGGACCAAAAGCTATAATTTCACCAAATTTCAATTGTCTACCTCGTCTCGCAGGTTGTGCCGCCATCTTGATTTGGGGGGATGGGGGATAAAAATGAGGAAATTCCCGAAACTTTTTAAGCCCAGGAAACCTATAGGTTATCGTTTTTGATATACTATACGACTGTGTTCTTATGCTGAGCCCAAAATTTGAGCCCCCCCAGCGTGCCCCCTTCAGGGAATTTTGAGAATTTGCGATTTTTCTAGGGATCCTGGGGTCATCTGTTTCCCTCGTACCAAGTTTCAAATTTCTGAGATTTCTGGAAGTGCCTCATTAATTCACGTCTTTTTTCATTTTTAAATATTTATATATACATCGCTCCAGCCCGACTTGCTTTTATATATATAGATGACGGATAAGCATGAGCACGTTGAAAAGTGCAGACTTCCACTTCGAGATTCATATCTCCTAAACGGTTTATGATATTAGGAAACGGTTTGCGCCATCAGACGCCTCATTTATGGCTCTACATGTTTGTTTCCAAACCATTTCCTTGTATCTCCCATATTAAGGGGGTAAATTGAGTTCAAATTTTGAATAGGGTGAAATTTGGGTGCATTTTTAACATTTTACATTACATTTTGCCTACTTATGTATAAGCTAGAATCATGAAATTTGGTACACATATGTCCCTTAATAGTGCCAATGTTCGCACACAACGTGATGATCCTATCATTCTTATAAGTGTGTCAAACAATAAAATATACTTGTAAAAATCACCAAATTTACGAACAATCCAGAAATACGGCCCAATTTAACGTATAAGGGAGAGAGATACGACAAAATGTCACAGGACCAAAGTTGTAGATCACTCCGAATTGAAGGCACATTGTGCCATCCGTTTTGTGATACGACTTACCGTTTAGCCAAAAAATAGCTCAAAAGGAATGTCTGCACAGTCATTGAAATTGCCTCAATATTTCCATATCTTTGGGGGTAAAAAGTGAAAAATTTGAACATCTTGGAATTTTCCCGTCGGTTAGGGACCAAAAGCTATAATTTCACCAAATTTCAATTGTCTACCTCGTCTCGCAGGTTGTGCCGCCATCTTGATTTGGGGGGATGGGGGATAAAAATGAGGAAATTCCCGAAACTTTTTAAGCCCAGGAAACCTATAGGTTATCGTTTTTGATATACTATACGACTGTGTTCTTATGCTGAGCCCAAAATTTGAGCCCCCCCAGCGTGCCCCCTTCAGGGAATTTTGAGAATTTGCGATTTTTCTAGGGATCCTGGGGTCATCTGTTTCCCTCGTACCAAGTTTCAAATTTCTGAGATTTCTGGAAGTGCCTCATTAATTCACGTCTTTTTTCATTTTTAAATATTTATATATACATCGCTCCAGCCCGACTTGCTTTTATATATATAGATGACGGATAAGCATGAGCACGTTGAAAAGTGCAGACTTCCACTTCGAGATTCATATCTCCTAAACGGTTTATGATATTAGGAAACGGTTTGCGCCATCAGACGCCTCATTTATGGCTCTACATGTTTGTTTCCAAACCATTTCCTTGTATCTCCCATATTAAGGGGGTAAATTGAGTTCAAATTTTGAATAGGGTGAAATTTGGGTGCATTTTTAACATTTTACATTACATTTTGCCTACTTATGTATAAGCTAGAATCATGAAATTTGGTACACATATGTCCCTTAATAGTGCCAATGTTCGCACACAACGTGATGATCCTATCATTCTTATAAGTGTGTCAAACAATAAAATATACTTGTAAAAATCACCAAATTTACGAACAATCCAGAAATACGGCCCAATTTAACGTATAAGGGAGAGAGATACGACAAAATGTCACAGGACCAAAGTTGTAGATCACTCCGAATTGAAGGCACATTGTGCCATCCGTTTTGTGATACGACTTACCGTTTAGCCAAAAAATAGCTCAAAAGGAATGTCTGCACAGTCATTGAAATTGCCTCAATATTTCCATATCTTTGGGGGTAAAAAGTGAAAAATTTGAACATCTTGGAATTTTCCCGTCGGTTAGGGACCAAAAGCTATAATTTCACCAAATTTCAATTGTCTACCTCGTCTCGCAGGTTGTGCCGCCATCTTGATTTGGGGGGATGGGGGATAAAAATGAGGAAATTCCCGAAACTTTTTAAGCCCAGGAAACCTATAGGTTATCGTTTTTGATATACTATACGACTGTGTTCTTATGCTGAGCCCAAAATTTGAGCCCCCCCAGCGTGCCCCCTTCAGGGAATTTTGAGAATTTGCGATTTTTCTAGGGATCCTGGGGTCATCTGTTTCCCTCGTACCAAGTTTCAAATTTCTGAGATTTCTGGAAGTGCCTCATTAATTCACGTCTTTTTTCATTTTTAAATATTTATATATACATCGCTCCAGCCCGACTTGCTTTTATATATATAGATGACGGATAAGCATGAGCACGTTGAAAAGTGCAGACTTCCACTTCGAGATTCATATCTCCTAAACGGTTTATGATATTAGGAAACGGTTTGCGCCATCAGACGCCTCATTTATGGCTCTACATGTTTGTTTCCAAACCATTTCCTTGTATCTCCCATATTAAGGGGGTAAATTGAGTTCAAATTTTGAATAGGGTGAAATTTGGGTGCATTTTTAACATTTTACATTACATTTTGCCTACTTATGTATAAGCTAGAATCATGAAATTTGGTACACATATGTCCCTTAATAGTGCCAATGTTCGCACACAACGTGATGATCCTATCATTCTTATAAGTGTGTCAAACAATAAAATATACTTGTAAAAATCACCAAATTTACGAACAATCCAGAAATACGGCCCAATTTAACGTATAAGGGAGAGAGATACGACAAAATGTCACAGGACCAAAGTTGTAGATCACTCCGAATTGAAGGCACATTGTGCCATCCGTTTTGTGATACGACTTACCGTTTAGCCAAAAAATAGCTCAAAAGGAATGTCTGCACAGTCATTGAAATTGCCTCAATATTTCCATATCTTTGGGGGTAAAAAGTGAAAAATTTGAACATCTTGGAATTTTCCCGTCGGTTAGGGACCAAAAGCTATAATTTCACCAAATTTCAATTGTCTACCTCGTCTCGCAGGTTGTGCCGCCATCTTGATTTGGGGGGATGGGGGATAAAAATGAGGAAATTCCCGAAACTTTTTAAGCCCAGGAAACCTATAGGTTATCGTTTTTGATATACTATACGACTGTGTTCTTATGCTGAGCCCAAAATTTGAGCCCCCCCAGCGTGCCCCCTTCAGGGAATTTTGAGAATTTGCGATTTTTCTAGGGATCCTGGGGTCATCTGTTTCCCTCGTACCAAGTTTCAAATTTCTGAGATTTCTGGAAGTGCCTCATTAATTCACGTCTTTTTTCATTTTTAAATATTTATATATACATCGCTCCAGCCCGACTTGCTTTTATATATATAGATTCATTGTAATAACGAGTGAGGACAATCATGATGTCGTGATAATAATAATAATAATAAATATTGCAGATAAAGGATTGGACCGCCTTAATTAATTGAGCGTTGATAACGATGTTAAACGGGAATCTAAATGATAATATGCAACCGATAATAATAACAATGTAAGGACGATGTTAAATCATCGCGGTCAGATTAATAATAATTGTCATAATAATAACTGTAATGATGTCGTTGGTTGATCAGTGAATTAATTTGTAATTGCGACCGATATCTTAATATATAATTTGGCGGAGGTGACCGGTCCATTAATAATAATAACCTCTTAAGTGACGTGAATAACAATAATAATATCTTGGGTCACCTATTCATTAATAATAATAATAACCACGAGAGGGATATATAATAATAATAACAGTAATAACCACTTGGTGTTTGCATCCCGCATAATAATGACGATATTAATCAACGTGACAGTGCCAGGAACCGTTGAGGAATAATAATAATAATAATAATAATAATAATAATAATAATAATAATAATAATTTCGAGGATGATAATATCGTGAATTAAATTATTTGGTGACGATATCCCTCTATTCGTATGTTGAATAATGAGAATGATAATATTAGAGTCTTTTGGTATCTTTTTATTGTACGGTTTCCGTATGGGACGATGTGACAGTCATACTTGCGTGTTTGTTTACTTCGCTCGCGATGCGAGGGGGGCCATGGCCACGGTATTTCCCACCGCTTCTCGTTATCTCATCTGTGTCAGTAGTCTACTGAGGCTAACTGGTGACAATTCAGATCACATGTAAATAAAATGTAAATGCTAATTCATTGGTATGGTACCAGCTGGATATCGTAAGATAGGAACTGTCCGTGGAATCCAGTTTTCGCACTTCACGAGAAACATTACCCAGTCCGAGTACCGGTCTCGGAAAAATGTATATAGCCGGAGTACATCATCTTAGTTAAATCGGGAAGCCGACCGTAACATGGGTCATGCTCGGGCTCCCGATAGAAGGAAGCTATATCCTTGAGTAACGGTTCGATTCAAATGGAATCGATCCGTAAATTATACCTCCAAAATGTCATTTTATTTCAGAAGCAACGCAGCAAGATATTGATACCACTTGCGGTATGGCAAGTGATTTATATATGTAACATGTGTGTAAATTCAAATATTGTTGCCACGTGTATCAAAGTTTTATACGTCAAATGGCGTAATAAACCGCTCCTTCTGGCAAATTATTTCAAAGGAAACCACTCTCATAATCTTTTCATTGTAGTTAGATGATGCCCTTTTTAAAGTAACAGTCACTTCCTAGTCCTATCATGGAGTCCTTAAATTCAAGTTACAATCGAGCCTTCCCCCTTTTAATTTTAAGTTGCTCCGTTCATCCCCGTGTTCTATTATGCCGTTATATTTATATTTGATGATTTAAATAATGAACCGACACCCCTGAGATAAATGCTAGTCTGGGACTCGGGAGGTGGACGGGTGCAATATATATTCACTGTCACAAACTGAAACTCAATCTATATATATAAAATAAGACTTTTGTCTGTATTTCCTTGTTACTGGTGACATGACCGATACAAAAATATCATTCTTTTCAAATTCTGAGTAATGTACAGACAAAAGTCTTATTTTATATATATAGACAAGGAAATGCACTTTTTACTTTTCCGTAATTTCTGTCTGTCTGTCTGTATGTATGTATGTATGTATGTACACGCATCACTAGAAAACGGCTAAAGAGAATTTAATGAAAATCGGTATGCAAAGTCAGGGAATATGTCGCTACAATCTAAGCTATAAATAATTTTATTCACGCCGATAGAAATGGTAGTTTAGGGGAAGTCCTAAAATTTAATTTTCAAATATTTATATTATTAGTGGTCCTATCTTAATAAAAATTGGTATACGAAGTTGGGGAATCAGTCGCTACAATCTACGTTATAAATAATTTTATTCGCGCTGAGTGAAATGGTAGTTTAGGGGAAGGCCTTAAATTTAATTCCCAAATATTAATATTATTATTGGTAGTATCGATAAATACTACATGACCAAAGGTATATAGCATTAAATTTCCGACCCTTTATGTCTTATACTTTTTACCGTACCGGCTATGATAACACAGATATTCATAAATTTGTATTTTTGTTGCTAAGTCCATATCGAAACCGAGCCACGAGAAAATGGGTTAACAGAATTTCATGAAAATCGGTATATAGAGTCGGGGAATAATAAACTACAGTCTAAGATATAAACGATTTTATTCGCCCTGGATGAAATTGTAGTTTAGGGGAAGGCGCCTAAAATTTAGTTTTTAAATACCTAAATATTTGGTCCTATCGAAAAGTACTACATAACAAAATTAACCCCCCCCCCCTCCAAAGCCTATGGCACTGCAACCCTTGAAGGGCCTCGGCCTACCAAGCAACCGTTGCTCAACCCGAAGGCCTGCAGATTACGAGGTGGTGTGTGGTGAGCACGACGAATCCTCTCAGCCGTTATTCTTGGCTTTCTAGACCGGGGCCGCTATCTCACCGTCAGATAGCTCCTCAATCCTAATCACGTAGGCTGAGTGGACCTCGAACCAGCCCTCAGGTCCAGGTAAAAATCCCTGACCTGGCCGGGAATCGAACCCGGGGCCTCCGGGTAAGAGGCAGGAAGGCTACCCCTACACCACGCGGCCGGCTAACAAAAGTTACAGAGAATTCAATTTCCTATAATTTTTTTTTTTCAGTTTTACCGTAACTATGATAAGAGTGGTATTTCGGAATCGGAAGAAAACTAAATGTGAAAGTCTACAATACCGAAAACTCGTAACATTGATCAACGATAATATTACATTGACCATTGTTTGTTGTGATGTTATTTGTCTCTTATGCTGCCTCTCAACTCCGACAGATGGGATTACTGCCGCGTACCGAGTGTAATAGCCTGACTGAATATTGGCGGGAAATAGACGGGGATTTAGAAAACTTTCTTCCTTAGCATGCCATTCCCTTGGTTCATAAGTTTTCTGATACTACTGGTACTTAACACACCGGTTCATCATATCATTCGAGCAGAATGCATATTTAACGGAATAATGGCAGAGGAGTATTCACGGCTATCTACGGCCTGGTCATTCCAGCTCTGGGAATTTGGACTGTTAGATCTGCACCGTAGTACTGTTCGTTAAAAGTGAAAAAATGTGCGGGTTTTCATTTGATTGAGTATTTTATATGATAACATTGTTTTTAATCGCTATTTTCCTACTGCCGTTTTGTAATGACCTATGCTGACTTCAATTAGGAAAACCACAAGGTCAGTCTTTCTGAGAATCCCGTAGCGAAGCACGGGTACATCAGCTAGTAAATAATAAAGTTGTACAAAGATAATATACATAGATTTTATTCATGAATAGGTAGTTATCTCCTTAGAAATTATGCCTTTATTCAATCTCCTTTTCAACCGAAACGTCGTTATTATTATCTCTGTTTCTGTTTATTTCTCCATGGCAGTGAGGAGGTGGTGGTGATTATTGTTTTAAGAGAAAATATATGTGGGAAGCCTTCAACTCACAACACGGTGTTAGTGACGGACAAATGAGTCAAAACGAAAGTAGTGGTGAAAATCATTTGAGTTGTGAAAGAAATTAATTCACTGCAAGAAGCAATACTAGACAAAGCAAAGAGCTTATTGACATGTCGTACTTGTGTGAAGATTACAAGAAATACATGCCATGCTTGTAGAGATACGAAAGGGACTCGAAATATTGGTACTCTCTCAGGCTGGGTTGCCACTTCAAAATAAAAACAGCCTTCAGTGTTCCGTTTCCCGAATTAAGAGGAAGTAGCGAGATAAAAAATAGAAGTCAGGAAAGCAATAGGGCCATGGAATTTTCCTATTCCTCCGCTTTTCACACATCCTTGTGGAGTCGGGGCTGCCAACTGTGCAACAAACGTTGACTGAAATCTGTTTTACGACCGGATGCCCTTCCTAACGCTAAACATATGTGGAGGGATGTACTCACTCTTACGAGTACCGAGCGAGTTATGGCATGCGGTGAGGGTCTCGTAGATGTGAACTTGCATTTGGCGGATGGTAGGTTTGAATCCCACCGTCGGTAGCCCTGAATTAGATAAATTAACTAGACACAGTTAAAAAGTTACCTGGCCACGAATCGAACCTAAGACCCTCTGGAACGGAGGTCTTGACGCTGACCGTTAAGCTAAGGAGCCAAAAGCAACAGTCTTTAATATTAAAGTTATATTGAAGTACTGTATAGGTTTATTGTTGGTTATATATAACGGCTGTCATGGAGCCCTCTGAGGTTGAGGTCTCTAGAACAAAATCCACGGTATTCCTTGTCCGTCGTAAGAGGCGGCTAAAAGGGGTCCCAGGGGCTTTCAAATTGCGAACGTTGGTTGGTGACCATGGGGCCCTTAGCTGAATTCTGGCATTGCTTTCGCTTAGTTGCGCAAGGCTACTCACTTTCATCAATCCTATCCGACCTCTCTTGGTCAACTCATGTTCTTTTCTGTGGTATCAGGCAGTCTTTCATTTTCGCATCCTTTTGCCCTGTGATCAGTGATAAGAGTTGATGGTTACCCACTTATATTTTCTCTTAAAACAATAATCAAATAGAAATAGAGATGAAAATAGCGATGTTTCGCTTGAAAAGGAGATTAACTAAAGGCATAAGTTCTAGGGGGATAACTAGCTAGTCATGAATAAAATCTGTGTATGTTGTCTTTGTACAATTTTATTATTTATTGAAAACTAGTATCTAAACGAGTCTTCATTTTACTTTAATGATAAAATTACACTGACTTGTAAACTTATCTTTTGCTGTCATGATTTTTTTGTGTGATTTTTTTTTTTTTTTTGCAAGTTGCTTTACGTCGCACCGACACAGATGCGTCTTATGGCGACGATGGGAAAGGAAAGGGCTAGGATTTGGGAGGAAGCGTCCGTGGACTTAACTAAGGTACAGCCCCAGCATTTGCTTGGTGTGAAAATGGGAAACCACGGAAAACCATCTTCAGGGCTGCCGACAGTGGGGTTCGAACCCACTATCTCCCGAATACTGTATACTGGCCACACTTAAGCGACTGTAGCTATCGAGCTCGGTTTAATTTTTCTTAGAATGGAATATAACTAGGGGACCCGTGCGAGAAATCTCGCATGTTCATGAAGTATGTGGTGGAATAGACCCTGGTGAACTACTGGTGAACTAAAGAATACACAAATCAGTACAATATTAAACAGTCTTACTTACCACTTAATGTAGGCTAATCTTTGATTTTTTTTAAACATCCACTTGAAAGGAAGCAAATGCAAGTGCATTATTATACTGACGAATGTTCCAGAAGTAATTTTTGGTTTTACTATCATGCTTTTCTCAACTCATAATTACAACATATTATTATGACATAATGACATAAAACAGGCGTAACAGCGGCCAAAATGTGAAGTGAACAGTAATGATGGCACGTATTTTCCTACAGCAACAGTATTTGCAAATCGCACACTTCGTACAATTTTTTAACTCATATTTAAAGAAATTATCGACACTTATCTTATAAAATGAGAGTGCAATTCGTCACTGCTAATGTTTATTCTCTTTCTTTTGAATGCTTGTTTGTCACGATCGGTTACTTGTGAGCGCCGAAAAAGGGATCTATACTGTTGAAATAATATGTATGTTCAGTTTTCAGCCCTAAGGCTGGTTGGATCCTCAACAGCTCTGCCATCAGCTGTCATAGATGGCCTAGGCATCACTGAAGAGGCGTACTAGGGAACTGAGGAGTGAGGTAGTTTCCCGTTGCTTTCCTCACCGAGCCATACTTTGCTATTACATATCAGTCTGCTAAGCCCACTGAAATGCATGCACCCACCGACCCTATGAGCAACGTTTTCACACCATTCATAGCAGGGACTGGCTGCACAAGGAGGCATTACTAGCATCGCTCATTCCTCAGTCACTTTCATATTGTCAAAGCCAAGGATAAGACTATGACAGATCAATGAAAGTAACAAAATTTCTCCAGCCCATACCAGAAGACATAGTGCACTGTAAACACTAAGTCCCGCCAGCAAAGGCATCTGAAATAATATATATGATAGAATACCATTTCTTGTCATTGAACAACGTACATTGTTACAGACAAATTCAATCCATAAAAATGTTCTTTAAGTCATCAATGTACAAGATGCCACTATGAACTTGCTTTCGTGACTTAGAATACAAGTATAAAAATAGTACCGTAACTCGAAAGTTATTGGTACGTTGTTAGGTGAGCGCAGAACAATAATAAATTTATCTGTGAATATTTTAAAAAGGTTTAGAATTCCTACTGCTGTTATACAAGAAATATCAACTGCAGAAACAATAATAAATTTATCTGTGAATATTTTAAAAAGGTTTAGAATTCCTACTGCTGTTATACAAGAAATATCAACTGCAATTTTGAGAGATTCACTCCAAATTACGCAAAATCATCCGTAAGTCATAATTCGAAAGTAATTTGAATAAATAGAATCCATCAAGGGATAGCTGCCCGAGAATAATGAATATTACAACATTTAAAAATTCCCATGAAAAGTAATTAAATGAATTTTATTTCTTATTTTCGTTGTGTATTAATCAGTTGGCTGAACCGTTGTGGTTTTCGTAGTGAGAGTACAGCTCTCCTAAGTGGATTTTCTCTCTAGGTATATACCTATACCCTTCTTTACATTTCTTCTTCCTTGGAACACATCTTGTGTGCTATTTCCTAAAATAAATGTATCTGCACATTTACACATCTTTACTAATGTATATGGAAGTACACCAAATTTTCCGTCAATTACCTGTATACCACCAGGCAGTTTTTATAGTCTTTTGTAAGGATTTCGCCTACATTTTTCTTAACTCCAACGGGAGATTGTTAAAATGTATCATCCCTCTGTAATTGTAATATTTTTGCGTTTTCTTTAGTCTAACATGAGGAGTGTCTACATCATTCATTCTTCTTGTATTATTCTGACGTATTAATTAGGCAGGGTTTTCCTTTTATTTTGCTACTTGTTTAATGCCGTACCAACACATCGAAGGTTTCCGGTAACGGAGGAATGTGGCTAGGTCTGGAAAGGTAACGGCCGTGGCATTAATTAACGTACAGCCCCAGCATTGGCCTGGTGTGAAAATGGGAAACCATGGGAAACCATCTTCAGAGCTGCCGACGGTAGGATTCGAATCCACTATCTCCCGAATGCAAGCTCACAGGAGCGCGACCCTAACCACAAGGCCAACTCGCTCGGTAAAGCAGATTTCCTTTCATGCCAATGTGAACTGCTAAGTGTTTATTGAGGGCACAGTCATTATTCCCATTTCCGGAAAAATGGTCCTACATGATTCCTTGTCTGAAATTCACTGTATGCACCTGATTGCTTCATTTTGCCATATAAGAACGTCTTGAGCCCTCATTGAATTCCCCTACATTATTCTTCCATACTGCAAGTTGAAAGAAAGAAAGAAAGAAAGAAAGAAAGAAAGAAAGAAAGAAAGAAAGCATAGTAAACAGACATTATCTGAGGTTTTCAGGATTAAAAAATGTTACTATTGAATGAATGAATGAATGAATGAATGAATGAATGAATGAATGAACGAATGAATGCACTCCTCTACCAGTCACGGATGACCACCAACCGGGGAGAGCGTATTCGTTTATTGTAATCTAATCTAAAACATTACATGGAGTTAGATTTGAACATACTACAAATGCCACTATTGAATCTATCATAGTTACTGCACCTGAAATCGCATCCCAACGATCCCCAAAGGCTTAACGATTCAGCTTAACCATTCAACGCCCGTTGCTTGGCTAGGAGGTAATTTTTGCTGATTTTCATAACTTAAGGTCCTTTTCCTGTCTAATGAAGGAATATAAAGTCAAACTTCAAATTCGGTAACAGAATGATAAAAATGATAGGTGACTCTGGGCACTGCAGATGCTGTTAACAGAACACACACATTTTTGAACAATGGCTTTATTATTGTTATTAGAAATAAAATGATTAAAACATAATAAAAACAAGATAAATTTGATCAAATATTCACCTTTATTATAACAGCAAATAGAAAAAGTACTAATATATTATAATAGCAAACAGAAAATAAATACCAATACAGTGAATTCACTTTCAATATCATGTCCCGCTTGGTACGAGAGGCAATAGTCCTACTGACTGCTTGTGTGAAAGCTGTACCAGCACTGAATATGAAGTCCTACTTGGCACGTCTTGCACATAATTCTCGTTCTTTTGTGGCAGAGGCCGCATCTTCTTTGGCAACATTGAGTTCTTTCATGGTGCCCAGCATCAGGATTCAATCTGACTTCATGTGGAACTCTAATATTTGTAGGAGCTCCACAGATGTAGGTTTTCTCTGGTGGTTTTCCATAAAGCCTACAGTATGCCTGGACAATAATTCTTCGGAACTGGCAGTAAGTCAAATCCTTTCCATTCTCACATACTTTTGCTATCTGCCACGCATTTTGACAAGCCGCATCTAGACCGAATGCAAATAGAGGAAACCACCATTTCTTTCCTCTAAATCCAACCCTAAGGTCGTCAACATTTTCATCTGATCGGTCGACGCCTCCCATGTATTTGTTGTATTTTTGAATCATTGACGGACACTTGACTTGAATTCGTGTTCGTTTTCCTTCAATGACTCCAACTCGATCGACCTTCAGCATTGGACTAACTCCAAGACAGTCTGAAGCAACAGTGACTACACTGTTGTCATGCCACTTTACAACCATTATGTCCTTATCTGCTTTATACGATAATGCTCCCCGTTTTTGCTTTCTGAGCATTGGTGTGCTTGTGAGTGGACATTTTTGAAGACGATTTTCACGGAGTGTACCCGTTCCTCCGCAATTCTTTTCAGATAGTGCATCTAGCAGTGCAAAAGTGGTAAAGAAGTTGTCAAACTACAAGTTATACGGTCCCTTCTCTTGAGGTAGACGTGATAACATTTTCAACACCACTGCCGGACCGAGGCCAAACACTTCTTGCTCAGGCAGCTTTGCTGACTTTGCTCCCTGATAAGGTTCAAATGTTACCAAATAACCTTTTCGTGTTGCAGCAGACCAGAGTTTATATCCAAATCTCAATGGTTTCCCATGGATATGTTGCTTAGCACTATGTCTGCCATAGTACGGAACCATTGTCTCATCAACAGCTACGTGACTCGAGAAAACTTTGTCAAAGTTCAGAATGAAATTGTCAATAAGCATGTCAAAATATTGTCTCACCTTAGCAAACTTATCATTTTGGGGCAAGCTGGTGTTGTCACAAACATGTAGATAGCGGTGAATTTCAAGTAACCTATTTCTTCGAATACTTTGGGAAATCATCTCATTATGGGTATCGTGTTTCACTTCCCAAAACATGCGTATGTATTGTGGAGTCAAGTACCCTGTCAGCAGCAAAATTGCAATATAGACCCTAACTTCATTCGGTTCTAAATTCAAATTGTGGTTTCTTTGAACAGCATATAAATTAGACATTGTTGTAATATATTCAATGATTTCGCCACTAAACAACAACTCAAAACATTCAACAGGAGTAAGGGTTAGAATTCTGTCAGTATCTGTCCATTCTTCTGTATCACCTTGTCCTGATTTCTTGGAAAAATATTCCTCATTATTTCACCAATTTCTCATCTTAGGTTGCATCAGTTTCTGTAATTTGCTTCTCTTACCGTAAGGTTGGCGTGGTAACAATTCTTTTTCTTCCCTGTTTGTGGTGGATTCAGAATCAGAATCAGAATCAGAATCAGAACGTACTTCTGACGTAACGTTCGTCTCAACAATATTGCTGTCAAGATACGGCGACCTAAATGATTCATATCCGTATCTGCCTCGTCACCACTTTCTTCTTCCGCCTGTCCTCCGTCATCGGGAGGAATTAGTGTAAAGTCAGTAATACTGTCCAATTCATCTAAAATCTCTATAATCTCGTGAACCTCCAACCTAGAGAAGAAACAAACAATGTGCCGTAACTCTAATACTGCCACAAAGAATCACATATAGAAAGTATAATGCCTGGTGTAGGTGACACACTGATTTCGAACATACCCCACCCCTCTAAAACCAATTCTACCACAAGAAAATGTAAACAAATATCAATACTAGCCTATTATCTGCAAGTCATAATACACTCAAAGGTTTAGGCTCACCGTTTCTTCCAGTTTTTTGACGAAGAATGAGAAGTGGTAGGTTCTTCATCACAAGTACTTGTAGACATCATAGAAAACTATACTCCGTACGGCTCTACTTCTAAATTGACGTTTTAGCAGATTTTGGCTCTGTTTGGTGGTTATGCGCTGAAGCATAGACATCCAACCAATCCCAAGCTGCCATTCATATCGATTTATATCGGCAGAGTACGATCTCGAAACCTAGTTGCCAACTCGAATATTTACATTCACCACGTGGTTGACCTTTCTCGCTCAGCGTGTGTGGTATTCGGTACGGTTCGCGATCTTTTGCATTTTCCTTCAATATTTAGTGTATTTTTCATATTGTTGGAGGGTTCCAGTGACTCTGAGATCAGTAGAGTTCCCTTTGTAGGCCATAACCTCCTTCCTGTGCCAGCAATTAGCCTTTAGTGATGTGTTATTTCCTCATTCTCTTTTAGTGCCAGATATTGTTAGAAAGTGTAGTTCTTGTGAATTTGTTTTCAATCCATATTCATTCGTTTTTCTGAGTACTGTATTACAATTTAAAAAGGCTGTTTACCGCGGTCATATTGCATCAGCTGTTCTCGCAGGCGTAGCGCGCTGGCAACAGAGGGAAGGCGATGTTCATTTGTTTTACGAAACTTCAATTTAGAAGTAAGGCCGTGCGGAGTATAATCCTCACAACCAATTCCAACGTTCAATAAAATAACATTCACACAGATTATCTTGTGTAAGTTTCAACAATGACTCATGAGCAGAAACAAGCTCAATAATACCTTTCAGTTTGTGACTGTTGCCTTTTAAATGCAGTGCACCTGTAGGTGACACTGGGCGTTGACGAGTTAAACGGTTTCGATTTCCCGTAAACGTTTATTTCGTTATCACAATCAATAAATCGTAGAGTCAGCCTTACAATAATAAATGATGTGAAAAGTAAATTACAACGGATTTTAAATTTCACTTGAGAAAAACTTACAGGTAATAACTATTTGCTTATAAGGCTGACTTAAGCGCGGGCATGGCTAGTGTTGTATCCTCGTATCTCACATCTCCTCAGATGTTCCCTGTGTGGCCACCAGAGTGCAATGTCACGGCTTCAGGCCTGGCAGAGGTAGTCGGAATTATTAAAGGGCGATAAACAGTGCCGGATTAAGGTGTTTGGGGGCCCTGGGCTATTTAAAAATGTGGGGCCTCTTCTTCGTAACAACACATAAGACTAGCATACTGAAGTCGTTATAGAACTACTTCCACTTAAATTGATGAATAGGGAAGTGTTGAAATAGACTACAACTCTATTTTTCATGTTAACATTTCGTAATGCCATTTGTCTCATCATCACTATCAAATCGACATACGAAACAGAACTTACGTGTTTTGGCACCTCTAGAATATTTTCTATCCATTTTACAAGAACATTACAGTTGTAACTTATGAATGGTTCAATAATCAAAGGTGAACTGGAAGTTCTCTTCCTGATGCAAAGGTATAGTATAGCATGCGCATTCCATCGTGCTTTCCCTGTCCACTCCCGCTCACTTCCTAGACCTCTTATCCCTTCCCCCTCTGCCCGTACTCGCAAGCTGCCAAATTTAAATTTTCATCAGCAATAACCTTTACAATGATTACAGTGCGTAAGTAGCGAGTATTTGTGTCTCCGGACGGTAATTGATTCTAGCAGTGATGAAATACTAACGCGAACAGCTGATAAGAAGAAAGGAAGGAAGGAAGGAAGGAAGGAAGGAAGGAAGGAAGGAAGGAAGGAAGGAAGAGTGCATGTTCGATATTTTGCGAGCGTAAATATTCATATACATGCACGAAGGTGGAGTAGCAGGCCTTTTTGTACAATTTTAGGTTCGGCCAAGGGCCGGGGCCCCTTACCACGCGGGGCCCGGGGCTGCAGCCCCTTTAGCCCCCCCGTTAATCCGGCCCTGGCGATAAAAGTCTATTAGAAACTCCGTGTCGTACGATATCGGCATGTAAAGTATATCTGGTGACACATTGGTGTTAATAATACACAATTAATTAGAAACTCAGCCAGGGATCCAGGGAACGTCGGAATTGTCGTGCAGGTAGGCTAAATGGCACAAGTTTATTATTATTTACTTCTACTTTGCTAAACATTTTAGGAGACGCCGAGAATTCGGACATTTGTCCCACAGGATTTTCTTACCGTTCTGGAATTGAATTTGATTTCAGATATAAAGGCAGACAGGAAGTGCATACTTCCCATAGTGCATTGTCACTGGATTGCCCTGCAAAGGAGGTCTGAAGTGGTGTCCCAACGGCACACTAGCCGCCAGGTGTGGCATTCGAACTAACGAGTCAGCTACAACATTGAGGTGAAACGCCGCTAATTTCTAAAATGTTTGAAATTAAATAAGTCGAATCAAAGCGTGAATAAATCCGGAATTGGGGTCTGAAAATAGAAGATTGAATTAAGACGGATAAGACCACGTACATGATATTCGTAGATCTAGAGAAGGAATTCGATAAGGTTGATTGGACCAAGCTATTTGAGATTCTGAAGGTGATAGGAATCATATACCGAATACGAAAAATTATCTATAATCTGTACAAAAAAACAGTCTACAGTGATAAGAATCGAAGACTTTAAAAAAGAAGCAGGAATTCAGAAAGGAGTGAGACAAGACTGCAGTTTGTCCCCTCACCCCCTCCTTTTCGGTATTTACATAGAACAGGAGGTAAAGGAAATCAATGGAAAGAGAAACACAATCCAAGAAGAGCAAATCAAAAACCTGAGATTTGCCGATGATATTGTTATTTTATCTGACACTGCAAAAAAATCTGGAGAAATTGCTGAATGGTGTGGACGGAGTCTTGGGGAAGGTATAGAAGATGAAATAAATAAGTCGAAAACAAAAGTAATTGAGTGCTGTCGAACGAAGTCAGGTGATGGAGGAAATATTAGATTAGGAAATGAAGTCTTAAAGGAATAAGATGATTATTGTTACTTTGGCAGTAAAATAACTAATGATGTCAGAAGTAAGGAGAACATAACATGTGGACTAGTAGAAGCAAAGAAGGCCTGTCTTAAGAAAAGAAATTTGCTTACTTCGAAAACTGACATGGAGAAAGGAAATCTAGGTGTATGAATATTAAGAGCTCAGATGGAAAGCCACTTATAGGGAAAGAAGACAAAGCAGAAAGATGGCAGAGCATATCCAACAGTTGCATCAAGGTAAAGATGTAGATAATTTGGTTCTGGAACATGAAGAGGCTGTTGATGCTGATGAAATGGGAGACCCATTTTGAGGCCAGAGTTTGACAGAGCTGTGAGTGACCTCAATAGGAACAAGGCACCTGGAATTGATGACATTCCCTCTGAATTACTGACTGCCTTAGGAGAAACCAGCATGGCAAGGTTATTTCATTTAGTGTGCAAGATGTATGAGACAGGAGAAGTCCTATCCGATTTTCGGAAGAATGTTGTTATACCTATTCCCAAGAAAGCCGGTGCTGACAGGTGTGAAAACTACCGCACCATTAGTTTAGTAGCTCATGCCTGCAAAATTTTAACACGTATTATTTACAGAAGAATGGAAAAACAAGTTGAAGCTGTGTTGGGAGAAGATCAATTTGGCTTCAGAAGAAATGTAGGAACACGTGAATCAATCCTGACTTTACGTCTGATCTTAGAGGATCGAGTCAAGAAGGACAAGCCCACATACATGGCATTCGTAGATCTAGAAAAAGGCATTCGATAATGTTGATTGGACCAAGCTATTTATGATTCTGAAGATGATAGGGATCAGATACTGAGAACGAAGAATTATCTACAACCTGTATAAAAATCAGTCTGCAGTGATAAGAATCGAGGGCTTTGAAAAAAAAAAAGCAGCAATCCAGAAAGGAGTGAGGCAAGGCTGCAGTTTGTCCCCTCTCCTTTTCAATGTTTACATAGAACAGGCAGTAAAGGAAATCAAAGAGAAATTTGGAAAGGGAATCACAGTCCAAGGAGAGGAAATATTGTTATTGTTATTTTATCTGAGACTGCAGAAGATCTCGAGAAGTTGCTGAATGGTATGGATGAAGTCTTAGGTAAGGAGTACAAGATGAAAATAAATAAGTCCAAAACAAAAGTAATGGAGTGCAGTCGAACGAAGGCAGGTGATGTAGGAAATATTAGATTAGGAAACGAAGTCTTAAAGGAAGTAGATGAATATTGTTACTTGGGTAGTAAAATAACCAACGATGGCAGAAGTAAGGAGGACATAAAATGCAGACTAGCACAAGCAAGGAAGGGCTTTCTTAAGAAAAGAAATTTGCTCACTTCAGACATTGATATCGGAATTAGAAAGATGTTTTTGAAGACTTTAGTCTGGAGCATGGCATTGTATGGAAGTGAAACATGGACGATAACTCGCTCAGAAAGAAAGAGAATGGAAGCTTTTAAATGTGGTGTTGCAGAGGAATGCTGAAGGTGAGATGGATAGATCGAATCACGAATGAAGAGATACGGAATCGAATCGGTGAGAAGAGATCGATTTGGCTAAATTTGATCAGAAGAAGAAAGAGAATGATAGGACACATCTTAAGACACCCAGGAGTTGTTCAGTTGGTTTGTGATGGAAGTGTAGGCGATAAGAACGGTAGGGATAGACCAAGGTATGAAAATGGCAAGATGATTACAGTAGATGTAGGATGTAGTAATGTAAAGGTAGGCATTGAGGGTGGCATGAAGAGCTTCATCAAATTAGTCTATGGACTGATGACCCATGCAACTGCAACAAGAAGTAATAGTTGTAGTTACTAGATCTCAGGTCGTGTCCAATGATTCGGTAAGCCAGTTCCGAAGGCAACGTAGGCTTTACTTACCCCACACCTGAAAACATGCTTTTGGGAACAGGTAACTATGCAATTCACGGCAACGGAAATACTTAATCCACAGTTTATTCAACCTCGACCTGATGTGGTGCAGCTTCCCTCAGAAGCACCGCCAACGAAGTGTGAGCTACATTAACTACGTACCAGCCATTCTGCGAATCTTACATTTCTGACAGTACCGTGAATCTAACCCGGACCTCCGAGGATGGCACCTAATAGCACTAACCGTTACATTAAGGAGGTTAACATGATATGAAATTGCCTCTGGGATGATTTGTGGCCCAATCTAACAATTAAAAAATACTGCGCTCATAAGAAATGTTTTGAAGATGATACCCGGCCGGGCCGGGAAGGATTAATTGTTCTGGCTCGGGCTGGATTTGTTTGTGTTTCTCCCAACACTTTCCTCTTCATATTCAGACAATGCACCACAGAAGCACGCAATAGTGATTACATCCCTCTGGTTAGGGTTGGCCTTAGGAAGGGCATCCGGCCGTAAAAGAGGGCCAAATTTATATGTGAGACACAGTTCACCCCCGCGACCCCACAAGTGTGGGGAAAAAACGGTAGTAGAAAAAATAACTCACCACGACATCGTTCCTGAAATGGTTGCATGTTGGAGTGCTCAGCCCGGAGGCTGGTTTGGACGTCAACAGCTCCACTATCAGCCGTCATTGGAGGCCCAGGCGTCACTGAAGGGGCGTACTAGGGAAATGAGGATTGATGTAGTTTCCTGTTGCTTTCTTTCCTTACTGAGCCAGAAGTTACTATTACATATCAGTCTGCCAAGCCCACTGAAATGCCCGCACCAACCGACCCTATGAGCAACATTATCTCGCCATTCATAACAGGGACTGAATGCATAAGGAATGGCATTACTAGCATCGTTCATACCTCGGTCACTTTATGTTGTCAAAGCCAAGGATGAGACTTAGACTGGTCAATGAAAGTAACAAATTTCACTAGATATAGTGCAGTGTAAACCCTAGGCGTTCTGATGTGGTAACACCTACGAAATATCTACACCATACCCCTTTGCGGACATCTGTCGACACACGACGTTGTTTACCTCGGAAAACCTTCCTATATGATGCAGAGTCTCAAAATAAATAAACCATCCGGGAGTTAGTAGGTTCGAATCCCACTATCGGCAGCCCTGAAAATGGTTTTCCGTGGTTTCCCATTTTCACACCAGGCAAATGCTGGGGCTGTACCTTAATTAAGGCCACGGCCGCTTCCTTCCAACTC
This sequence comes from Anabrus simplex, assembly GCF_040414725.1. Taxonomy (NCBI): domain Eukaryota; kingdom Metazoa; phylum Arthropoda; class Insecta; order Orthoptera; family Tettigoniidae; genus Anabrus; species Anabrus simplex. The sequence continues at coordinate 303,749,243 of NC_090270.1, forward strand.
CTAGGCCTTTCCTATCGCATCGTCGCCATAAGACCTATCTGTGTCGGTGCGACGTAAAGCTCCCTAGCAATAAATAAATAAATAAATAAATAAATAAATAAATAAATAAATAAATAAATAAATAAATAAATAAATAAATAAATAAATAAATAAACCACACAGACACTAGAATTTCGAAGCAATTTCTTGAGGTTGTCATCTAATTTCTGTTTCAAATTCAGTAGCGCAATAAATAACAAGAGCATAGTCCAAACCCACCCTCCGCACAGGATGTAATGGGAGGTAAATTACTATAGGAGAGTACTTTTATTTTGTTTTGAAGTAACAAATGTGTTAATACGAAACCTGGGTTCCCCGCACGTGCGACCGGCCCTCCTCCTCGCTTCACTGGCCCCCCTTCCCCGTCTCTTAATGTCATGCGTGACCCCTTCGATTTAACCCCCCCTCCCCCCCCCCCCCCATCTCTCCTCACTCACATACAGTCACAGTTCACTTCCTATATCAAGCGTTGTTTTCATTCCTCAGCCCCTCTTTGTGGAGGAAGTGCAGATGTGAGAGATGTCGTGCCAAGGGGCCGTGGATTCAGCTGATGAACTCTACCTCACTTATCAAGTGATCCGATCGACTAATGAAGTGGACCCTTCCCTCTCTTCAGCTATTGTTTTAACTACAGATAAATCTTTTCTTGAGAGTTCAGTGAATATTAGAATGAAAATCTGGCTGGACAGATAGTTTGTTAGGGTTGTAACTCAAAGGGGAGCTGCACCTTTTATGCTCAAACATTACATTAATTAACCATCTTCTTTCTATTAGAATTGACGACATTTGGAAATAAGGCAGTGTTAACATATCTTCGCCTAAGAAGAAATACCTCGTATGTCACAATGTTCTTCCTATCCAACCCCTGTGGGTGGGGGCGGCAGAATAACACACACAGTATCCCCTGCCTGTTGTAAGAGGAGATTAAAAGGGGCCCCAGGGACTCTTAATATGGGAGCGTGGGTTGAGTCCTGACATTGCTTCCACTTACTTGTGTCAGGCTCCTCACTTTCATTTATCCTAACCGATCTCTCTTGGTCGACTCTTGTTCTTTTGCGCCTCCGACGGTATTAGAGTACACGAAGCCTAGGGAGTCTCACTTTCACGCCATTCGTGGCCCTTCTCTTCCTTTGGCCGATATCTTCATTTTGTCTGATCCCTTCCATTTTTTCTCTCTGATTAGTGTTATATAGAGGATGGTCCGACTCGTTGGCTGAATGGTCAGCGTACTGACCTTCGGTTCAGAGGGTTTCGTGTTCGATTCCCGGCCGGGTCGGGAATTTTAACCTTAATTGGTTATTTCAATTGGCCCGGGGACTGGCTGTGTGTGGCATCCTTAAACAGAAAATACAAGAAAAACAAAGAGAGAATTAGAAAAAATGTAAAACCCTGCAACATTTTATACCCGTTGTCAAGACGCGTAGAAGGCGCACGATACCAATAGCAGTGGATGTCCCCGATGGAGCGTCTTACCGCTTGGAGTATGGCGACTTGTGTATCGAAACGCTTCCATGGGAGTGGTTCCTTTAGTTTGAGAAACAGGTCGAAGTCACAGGGACTCATGTCCGGTGAATAGGGTGGCTGCTCCAGGACCTCCAACCTCCACCATGTCAACAATTCCCTGACAGGAGCAGCATTTTTTGCAATTGTCTTTACGTCGCACCGACACAAATAGGTCATATGGCGACGAAGGGATAGGAAATGCCTAGGATTGGGAACGAAAAGGGCCTGGCCTTAATTAAGGTACAGCCCCAGCATTTTCCTGGTGAGAAAATGGGAAACCTCGGAAAACCATAATCAGGGCTGCCGACTGTAGAGTTCGAACCCACTATCTCCCGGATGCAAGCTCACAGCCGCGTGCTTCTAACCGCACGGCCAACTCGCCCGGTATGCAGCAGCATTTTGACAGCGGGAAATGTCATTCAGCGTGATGGGTGGATGCGTTTGGAAATAAGGCTGTGGCCATCCATCACCACCCCGGCCAATAAATAAACTGTGCCAAGATCGAGGGAAAGTGATGCAGTTCCTCCGAACCAAACAGTGAATGACGCATAATACCGCAGGTTTCTGGAACATCGTCATGCACTACGCAGGCATTTTTAACACCTCGTTTCATAATTTGATGAGTAATGAACTTATTAAAATAGTTTGTTACTGTTGTGTGGTTTATCTTCCCGCTGCCGACCTCGACCCGCAAACGGAGAGCGAGCGCGCGCTCGCCCATTATAAAATCACCACACGTCGGTGTAAAGCATATCTGATCAGCTAGACACAGGAATTTTATGCAGTAATAGATTAGAATGCAAACTAATAGTAGATTGTTAGGCAGTCTCGTCTAGGCCACCCTCTCGCAATGTAGCAAGAGTAACATAAATTCTACGGGTTCTGATGGGCCGGACCCGTAATGTTTATGCAGATCTCATAGTATAACTGTTGTGCAGTTGTCTATACTCGCTTCGGTAAGTTTGCATTATTAGTTAAAAATCAGGACTCTACAGATCACCCTGTACTACTTCAAAATAAATGGTACTTGCTGCGTACCACTCGGTCATCAGTTTATTTTTCATTTTCAGTAACTTTAATTTTTACATGCTTTACATCATAACTCAAAACCCTTTGAAGATATTTGCATCATATTTTTCATGGGTATATATTTCATTTATTTATTTATTTATTTTAATTTTTTAGCCAACATAGGACTACTTAGTCAGGTTTATGGAGATTTTTCTTCTTTTTGTCAGCCCAATACTGTTTCATCCTTTCTGGACGTAATTTTCTTTCTACTTCTGGAATCACTCTTCCTATTCTCTTCTTGTTGATTTTTGTCTGTAGTCTAGTGTGTTTATCTTTCAATATGCTGAATGTATTTGTTTTGTATTTTAAATATTCTATTGTAATATGCAACTCGCTCACGTGTTCTTTAAGTTCTGTGATCCATCTAATATTATTCTTACTCTTCCATCATTTTTCTATTATTTTTCTACTGACTCTATTTTCCGGTGACTGTATTAGATGCCCTAGGAATGATATTCGTTTCTTTTTCATTGTGCTAGTCACAGGTTCTATTTCTTTATAAACTGTCTCATTGGAGCTAGTCTCCAGACTCCGTTTACTTGATAATTTTTATTTAAACAGGTTCTCACTGTTCTCCTTTCTAACTTGAGTACTCTATCAATTGCAACTGTGTTTGTTGCTTTGAATAAGTGTTCACATGTGTATGTAATTTGTGGCTGGGAACTGTTTTGTAGTGTTTCAATTTGATTGCTATTAAGAGACATATTTTATTATATATATTCTTGGTAACATGCTGTGTTGTAACCAGTTTATCTATTCTATTTTTCCATGCTGGTTTCTCGTTCAGGTTATATGTGATTATTTCAGCTAAAGATTTACATTTTTCTACAATTTTTATTTCTTGGCCTCCCAGCTTAAGTTTGTTTGCAAGCGGAAGTTGAGTTAGTATAATTTACTTTTTTCCAAATGAATATATTTCATTATTATATGAAGAACGTGCTTTAGGCTCTTTTCTCTGCCATTAGTAATTTAACGACGTACTTTGCTGGCGAAATGTAGTTCACCATGTCTTCTGGTATGGGCTAGTTTTTTTAAATTATCACTGACTTGTCTCAGTCGCATCCTTGGCTTTGACAATATGAAAGTGACTGAGGTATGAGCGATGCTAGTAATATCATTCCTTATCCAGCCAGTCCCCGTTATGGATGATGTGAAAATATCACTCATAGGGTCGGTTGGTGCATGCATTTCAGTGGACTTGGCAGACTGGTACGTAATAGTCACTTCTGGCTCGGTGAGGAAAGGAACGGGAAACTACCTCACTCCTCATTTCCCTAGTATGCCTCCTCAGTGACGCCTAGGCTATCTATGACAGCTGTTGGCGGAACTGTGGTGGAACAAACCAGCCCTTGGGCTGAATACACAGCAAAATTGTAAATCATCTTCTTCTTCGGCCATTGCGCGCTCAGTTCACATTTAAGGATGTCAGTTCGATTCTCCGTCAGAGAGACGAAACATTTAAGACGTTCCCCTGAGATTCACACAGCCTACACCAAAGCTGAGTACAAGGTTAATTTCTGGGGTCAAAGGTGGCCGTGCTTAAAGATAACTACCCTACCCCACCAAGTGCCGTAGTTACGGGCAATAGAAGACTACCATCCACCAATCCAAGGTCCTTCTTGGATGCAAGAATATTACTCAACCATCGACAGTTCCGGTCATTCCTGGGTAAAATTATTTCTCAATATAGAGAGGTATGGTGGCTTAGTCGTAGTAATACTTTGAAATGCTCCTATCAACTTCGTGAGGAAACAAACACTTTCATGAACATGAGACAAAAAGGAGTGGTAGAATTGAGTGACGGGAACTGGATGTGAGTTTTAGCAATACTCACAGATTGAACGAAATATTTAAATGTTTTCAATAAGGGATTACAATGGGGAAAGCAAGATAAGTGTATAGTTATGTGTTAGCGTTCCTAAATAAATTAAAATTATTTCGACAGCAATTAGAGAAGGGCGGGTTCCCACACTGCCCATGTTGTGCTGAGCCTGAAGAAGCGAGCTCAAACAGTCCAATGTCATATGATCGGTTTATAAAGTTGATTGACTTATTGAAATATGAGTTTGAAAACATATTTAAAGACTTTACTGTGAACGCAGAAAAAATTCTTTTACTCGAAAACCAATCTTCAGCTGACTTCAGTGATGTACTTGGACAACTACAGCTGTAATGAATTTAACTTCAGGGACAACTTTGCAGACGGAAATCTTATTAACTTTTACAAGGCGCTTAGTAATAAGTTTCTGGCTTTCTTAATATTGGCGAGACAATACTTGTGCGCGTTTGCAAGTACCTACATTTGTGAACAAATAATTTCAAGGATGATGTTGATAAGATCAAAATTATACTTCCGCATCGCTGATGAGCATCTGCATTCCATTCTGAGGCTGGCTTTCATATTCAAACATTTCTCCACTCTCACTTCAAGTGAAAGCCCAAACATCTCACTAACTGGTAAGTTTAGACAAAGTTACATAGTAGGCTTTGCTCACTTTTCTCATTTTATTTTGTATTGTGAGTCAGTTCGTACTGCCGAAGAGCTGTGTGTGATGTGGTTGGTTGGTGAAGGAGAACGTGGTCAATATGACTTCTTCGTCTAAATACCCTAACTTAAATAAATACCTCCACATCCTTGCCTAGATAGCCGAGGATATCGGTGTGGAAGAGCGGAAGGGTCGAGAAAAACAGCGAAACCCGTGAGGGGTGAACTCAATGCTCATAAGTTTTTCATACTTATGGGGCTTCCAGAGTGCACGGCAGATTGTGGAGTTGGAAGACTATATGGCGATATAATCATTCAAGCAGATATATCCATGAAAGTATTAAGATATCTGTTAAGATTAAGAAGGGGACAGGGGAGGGAAATGCTGAATTTAGCATGCAAACAACAAATGGAACACTTGAAGGATGATTACTGGCTAACGAAAGTGAAAAGGATGCTCGACAGAATCGGCAGGTTGCTTTACGTCGCACCGACACAGATAGGTCTTATGGCGACGATGGGACTGGAAATGGCTAGGAATGGGAAGGAAGTGGCCTCGGCCTTAATTAAGGTACAGCCCCAGCATTTGCCTGGCTGAAAATGGGAAACCACGGAAAACCATCTTCAGGGCTGCCGACAGTGGGGTTCAAACCCACTATCTCCCGAATACTGGATACTGGCCGCACTTAAACGACTACAGCTATCGAGCTCGGTTGACAGAATAGGAATGGGAATCTACTGGAGTAAGAGATTCAGTATAAAGATAAGGAATTCAGTAAGAAAGTAATGGTCAAAGTGAAGGATATTGAGAAACAGGCGATTATGGCAGAATGTGGAACTAAAGGGCCACTGCTTGAATTTTGTAAAATCATACGAAATATGGCAATAAGGAGAGAAATGCCTCCTAACGGAGAATCGAGAGGAATTGTGTGGTGGCTTATGGGAATTTATAAAAATAAGGGGCAATATCTACTCTGTGGAGAAGAAATAGAAGAAGCGTATCTATGAAGAGTTTGTAGGGCAACCAAAGGAAAATAGAAAAGAGAGAGAGAGTACAATTGCTAAAATATTAAATAAAGAGTTGATTACACCCGGAAGAATAGCAATTTTTGTGCCTAAAAAATGTAGGCCTATGTGGCAGAAAGAAAATTAAAAACGTCAAAACAAATACAAACGAGAGTAATGAAGAATTAGGATAAGAAGCCTGCTTATCCTAGAATAAAAAGACAAAGATACCTCCGTACAGGCCATGAAGGCCCTTGGAGGAGTGGAAGGTAAAAGCTTCCACCATTGTTAACCGCGGCACGTGATGGGGTAGAGAGGTTAGCTCTACGCCCGGCCGCCTTTGCCCCCAGGAATTAACCTGGTACACATTTTTGATGTAGGCTGAGTGAACCTCAGGAAGTGGAAATCCCGTTTCTTAAATTGTATGACTTCCTGACGGGGATTCGAACCCACGTCCTTCCGGGCGAATCGAGCACGCCTTTACCGCCTCGGCCAGGCAGCCCATTGTCCTAGAATAATGGACATAATTACTAGTAGGTTAAAATTAATGTCACCGAGCTCGATAGCTGCAGTCGCTTAAGTGCGGCCAGTATTCGGGAGATAGTAGGTTCGAACCCCACTGTCGGCACCCCTGAAGATGGTTTTCCGTGGTTTCCCATTTTCACACCAGGCAAATGCTGGGGCTGTACCTTAATTAAGGCCACGGCCGCTTCCTTCCCACTCCCAGCCCTTCCCTGTCCCATCGTCGCCATAAGACCTATCTGTGTCGGTGCGACGTAAAGCAACTAGCAAAAAAAAAAAAAATGTCAAATATAGTAATATATAAATAGTTGTATGGTCGTGCCATATTCGATTCATAATTCAGACCTTAAGTAAGGCATGTTGTTAATGGTAGGATACTCCAAAAAGACGTGTGACAGAAAGGTAAGCTTTAAATAAGTTAAGGAAAGATACATGTTGTCCTAGACAATATAGCATTGTTAACGTCCAGGTCAAAATAAATTACACTTAGTGTAGTAACAGTCAAATAATTATAAGAGGAAAATTTAATGCATGTATCAAACTTTAATGAATTGCATGTAGTAAGGATGTAAATGAGAGTGCATATAAGTCTCTGGTAAGACCCCAACTAGAGTATGGTTCCAGTGTATGGGACCTTCACCAGGATTACCTGATTCAAGAACTGGAAAAAATCCAAAGAAAAGCAGCTCGATTTGTTTCGGGTGATTTCCGACAAAAGAGTAGCGTTACAAAAATGTTGCAATGTTTGGGTTGGGAAGAATTGAGAGAAAGAAGAAGAGCTGCTCGACTAAGTGGTATGTTCCGAGCTGTCATTGGAGAGATGGCGTGGAATGACATTAGTAGACGAATAGGTTTGAATGGCGTTTATAAAAGTAGGAAAGATCACAATATGAAGATAAAGTTGGAATTCAAGAGGACAAACTGGGGCAAATATTCATTTATAGGAAGGGGAGTTAGGGATTGGAATAACTTACCAAGGGAGATGTTCAATAAATTTCCAATTTCTTTGAAATCATTTCGGAAAAGGCTAGGACAGCAACAGATAGGGAATCTGCCACCTGGGCGACTGCCCTAAATGCAGATCAGTATTGATTGATTGATAAAAGAGTGCTCTCTTCCTTGTTTCAGGCCCTCCGGAACTAGGGGACGGGAATATTCTATTCTATTCTATTCTATTCTATTCTATTCTATTCTATTCTATTCTATTCTATTCTATTCTATTCTATTTAGGGGAAGGGCTTCCTACCATCCGGTAGGGGTAGCTCAGCCGAACTCACTGCGTGAGCTAGTCCCTGTGAGTTTGTTTCTCCTATTGTGATACATTCCGAGCAATTAACACATATTAATAATCACTAGGGTTCGGAAGTTTATGAACTAAAGAAGTGCAAATATGCCCTAAAATGTAGCTAAATATGACCGAAAAAAAGTACAGTATGACTTCAGTATTTTAGAGATTGGTAGCAAGTATTAGAGTATTACAGTAGTGCCATTAAATGTTTAATCATGCAGACTGTCAGAGCTGTATGTGTATGTTCAGTCCTCAGCTCGAAGGCTGGTTGGATCCTCAACAGCTCCACCATTAGCTGTCATAGATGGCGTAGGCATCACTGAAGAGGTGTACTAGGAAATGGGGAGTGATGTAGTTCACGTTGCTTTCCTCACTGAGCCAGAAATTGCTATTACATATCAGCCTGCCAAGCCTACTGAAATGCATGCACCAACCGAGCAACATTTTCTCACCATTCATAGCAGGGACTGGCTGCATAAAGAATGCCATTACTATCATCGCTCATACCTAAGTCACTTTAATATTGTCAAGCCCAAGGATAAGACTGAGACAGGTCAGTGAAAGTAAAAGAAAAAGTACTCTAGCCCATATCAGAAGACATAGTGTACTGTAAATACTAAATCTTTCCAGCAAAGGCATCTGACAGGGCTACAGTAAATAAATTTAAATTTCATACATTAATTCAGTATCATAGCCCTGAGGCGCAATTATTCTGTTTCCCTAAAATAAAAAATTGTATTAGCATGCTTTTTGGTATCTGTCAACGTACGTTCGTACATCATCTCCTTCTCGGAATCATGTCTTTTAAACATGCTACCACCGGACGAGATGGCCGTGCGGTTAGGGGCGCGCAGCTTTGAGCCTGCATCCGGGAGAAAGTGGGTACGAACCCTTGTACCTTAATTAAGGCCACGGCCGCTTCCTTCCTACTCCTAGCCCTTTTCTATCCCATGGTCGCCATAAGACGTATCTGTGTCCGTTCGACGTAAAGCAACTAGCGAACAAAACCTGCTACCAAACTCCTTCGGGGAAAGAAAGAAAAATACATCTATACGTACTACAGTATTTTGAAATCCTGTCTTTGAAACTTCGAGGCGACAACATGTACCTTGTTAAAAATGACGCCTCAGTTTAAACAAGAATGCTCAAGATACAACCAAATATGACACTATATCACTAAAATAAGTAAAATATGTCCAAAACAATAAATATGACCGAAATATGCATTTACTGTATATGCAACATAAAATTCCTTTAACTGAGGTCAAGAAACTATCATTCATAGTTATTTCTCAGATTTCGTGTAAAATGACCTCAGGAATTAAGTATGACTGATCCTGTCCGGTTCCATGGCTAAATGGATAGTGTGCTGGGCTTCGGTCACAGGGGTCCCGGGTTCGATTCCCGGCAGGATCGGGAATTTCAACCAGCAGTAGTTAATTTCACTGGCACGGCGTCTGGGTGTATGTGTTATCTTCATCATCATTTCATGTTCATCATAACGCGCAGATTGCCTACGGGCGTCAAATCAAAAGATCTGCACCCGGCGAGCCGAACATATCCTCGGACACTCCCGGTAATAAAAGCTATACGCCATTTCATTTCATTACTAATTATCCCTTGACCTTATTCTAATAATCTAAATCCTAACAAAGTCCTGACTAATTTTATGTTATAATCTATCAGCTTCGTTGTCCGTATTCATAATTTAAGCACACAAGGATGAAGGATTTGTTTCCATTTAATCAATACTTTATTTTACAAAAGGTTTAGAATTATTTACATTAAAACAGTACCGGTTTCGGCCTGTAAATAGGTCATCATCAGCTGTTAGTAAACCTGCTTAATAGCTATTGTACATAATAAAACATTACTAAAAACTAATTAAACGAGAATGCCTTATTCTAACATAATACTGATGTTAAGATATATACATATGGTACAATTATAGGGCTTTGAATTGTTAGAGTCCCATTCAAATATCTATGCTGTTGCCAACATTACGCCAAACGAGATATATACATATGGTACAATGAAGGGCTTTGGAATGATGAAGTACCACGAATGCCACATATTCCAAAAATTGTATAGCAGAGGCATTCTTGTTTAATTAGTTTTTGGTAATGTTTTATTGTGTACAATCGTTATTAAGCAGGTTCACCAACAGCTGATGATGACCTATTTACAGGTCGAAAAAGTTACTGTTTTAATGTAAATATTTCTAAACATTTTGTAAAATAAAATATTGATTAGGTGGAAAACTCATCCTTCATACTTGTGTAATTTTATGTTCACAAATTATCACTCGACCCTATACTAATTACTTTAAAACTAAGAATGATTCTTTCCACTTCACTCTGTCTCTTTCTGTCCTTGACCACCGAACGCCAGCATCTTCTCTGAATTCTTGACACCATCTCTGTAGTGAACATCCTCTCTTTCTTTTTCCTACCCTGGGATCACATATTGTTGTGGTGTAGGCCCACCTATCTTGATGCACCCTGGCCACGAGTCCATGTCCATTTAAGAGACCTCGCTTTGATGTATGCATCCTCCAAACCACTTCTTCTTCGTAGTTCTTCATTCCGCACTTTGTCAGTGAGGTAAATTCCCCCCAAAATTTTCTCCATTTTCCGTTGACACACTTGTATCATCTTGATCTGTCTCTCTGTGAGAGTCTAAGTCTGGCTGCCATACAGAACTGGAATGACGGAACTTTCCAAAATTTCAAACCATTTCGGAATGTTAATATTGTAATACTGTAATTGTTCAGGAGAATGGATTTTAGCCCTTAGCTACTAAAAAGTAGCCAATTATAAATAAACATTACTTTTACCATTGATACATAGGAATTTCAAGAGGAATCTAGCCGAGTAGAAGCTCAATTCCCGCTTTATACCATCTAAAGTTATACAAATCCGCACTACAGAAGTGCACTGAGGGTTGCCGGGCAGGCACACGTCACGGCGTTTACAAGAGTACGAATTATACTGTAGCATCTGAGGAGGCGCGGAGCTTACTTCTTCAATGGAGGAAGAACAAGGCATTTATATCAGGGGTGCTAAGCTTAATTTGCTGGCGGGCCGGACATATTTCTTAACGAGCACCAGGCCACATAATTTTCGCTGTCATCCTCCCAACCCCTCACTAACACACAAATACATCGACACACCCACTGAGTTGGCCGCGTGGTTAGTGTCGCGCAAATGTGAGTCTGAATTCGGGAGATAGTGGATTCGAACCTCATTGTCGACAGCCCTTAATTAATTTTCCTGGTATGAAAATAGGAAATCACAGAAAACAATTTCAGGCTGCCGACAGTGGGGTTCGAACCCACTCTCTCCAGAACGCAAGCTGATAGCTACGTGACCCAAACCTCGGTGCCACTTGCTCGATAGAACGGCAATCGTTGTCCAATGTTCCTGAAGGATCTGTAGGTTATACGGCCTACTGCTCTTTTACCATGTGCAGTAAGATATGACTCACTATATTTTAGCCTCCGCACAAACATCACCCACCTCGGCCATCATCGATTTCGCGATCTTGGTGTTACGGGTCCAATGTGTTAACGACACCCTCACCAGTGCTGGCTGTCGTTAATATTACTCGATTATCTAACAAAATGAATCATTCTAACCTACTTGCGTTGTTGAGGAATCCGCCTCCACCATGTGCCCATATATTTCTGATATATGCTGTAGGTCCATAACTTGCTCTTCCGTTTAGAAATCCTCGCCTTACTTACGGGTATGAAACTCTGATTATCTCACAGTGTTCGTAGACTATGAATTATGCTTAAACAGCATGAACACAAATTGAGCTTTAGTTTCGCTGATTGCTTTCGGGAGATAGTGGTTTCGAACCCCCAGTGTCTGCAATCCTGACGATGGTTTTCCGTGATTTTCCATTTTCACACCAGGCAAGTGCTGGCGCCGTATCTTACTTAACGCGACACACCGAAGGTAAAAAGATTTTTTTACCTATTGCACGGATTTTCACGAAACTTTGGGGTAATGTCTTTCTTTCTTTATTTCTTTCTTTCTTTGTTTCTTTCTTTCTTTGTTTCTTTCTTTCTTTCTTTCTTTCTTTCTTTCTTTCTTAATCTGTTTATCCTCCAGGGTTGGCTTTTCCCTCGGACTCAGAGAGGGATCCTACGTCTACCGCCTCAAGGGCAGTGTCCTGGAGCTTCAAACTCTCTGTCGGGGGATACAACTGGGGAGGATGACCAGTGCCTCGCCCACGCGGTCTCACCTGCTATGCTGAACAGGGGGCTTGCGGGGGGATGGGAAGACTGGAAGGAATAGAGAAGGAAGAGGGAAGGAAGCGGCCGTAGCCTTAAGTTTGGTACCATCCCGGAATTTGCCTGGAGGAGAAGTGGGAAACCACGGAAAACCACTTCTAGGATGGCTGAGGTGGGAATCGAACCCACCTCTACTCAGTTGACCTCCCGAGGCTGAGTGGACCCCGTTCCAGCCCCCACTTTTCAAATTTCGTGGCAGAGCCGGGAATCGAACCCGGGCCTCCGGGGGTGGCAGTTAATCGCACTAACCACTACACCACAGAGGCGGACTGGGGTAATGTCACCTACACAGAGTTGTCACGAACGTTTTTTCATATACAATTAATAGTTTTTCCAACATATATTTTTGAAAATTTTAATTCAATGTTTTCATGAAATTTAATTAACATGTTAGTGTAAATTCGTAATTAGGTAGATAATACTTTTTTTAATAGCACTGCGTATGGATTTTTCTCTACATAATTTATATGAGATACATCGTACTAAAGTTTGTGTAATTTTTATGTTCTAAAATTTTGGACTTAAAAATCCCTACTACTTGAAAAATTGTCCGACTCGTTGGCTGAATGGTCAGCGTACTGGCCTTCGGTTCAGAGGGTCCCGGGTTCGATTCCCGGCCGGGTCGGGGATTTTAACCTTCGTTGGTTAATTCCAATGGCTCGGCAGCTGGGTGTTTGTGTTGTCCCCAACATCCCTACAACTCACACACCACACATAACACTATCCTCCACCAAAGTAACACGCAGTTACCTACACATGGCAGATGCCGCCCACCCTCATCGGAGGGTCTGCCTTGCAAGAGCTGCACTCGGCTAGAAATAGCCACACGAAATTATATATACTTGAAAATTTCTGCAATCAAAAATTCCATACGCAGGTTTCTTAATATAGCAATAATACATATACCATACAAATTTTGTTACATTTGACAGAATATTATAGGAGAAAATGGTATTTAAATGTAAAATGACAAATGACAAGCAAAGCATTGTTACAGTGATAAAATTTTTGAATTCTGGCGAGTCAGTTCTTCTTTCCCGTTGTTTTCTCCTGCGGCGGCCTTTTCTTTGTTCTCTTCTGATTTTTTAAGGACTCGTCGGATGTTATTGAATTCAGTGAAATAACAAGAAAAAAGAAACTCAATCCTTTTCAATTTGAGTCATAAAAATTCACCCAAATTACCAAAATATCGATTTTGATCTCCGGAATGTCGCCTTAAGGCCACGGCCACTTCCTTTGCACTCCTGGCCCGGTCCTATACCATTGTCGGCATAAGACCTATCTGTATCGGTGCGACGTCTGATCATCTCTACAGAGAAGCAACTGCAGACGTCGAGCTGATCGCTACTAATGTTACTTGTTTGCTGAGAGCACGTGTTCGCCCGCGGGGGATTAGAACTAGCGAGTGGGGAGGAGACTGGATATCAAACAATTGAAGCGCCACTCTCAAGTGTTTACTTACTGTTCAGGGGGCCGAGAGGAGGGCGAAGGTCGCTAAAAGAGCAGTGAATACATTTTAATTCCTGCCCGCTTACGCTCAGTTGGACGGGGCAAGGGGCTGCACACCAGCGTCCGAGAATTATCATCTCATAGAGATACACGACAAGCTCGCCATAGACGAATGGATTACGGGACCGCAACTGCTGCACGTACACATAACCTATATTGTGTTATTACTAGATGCTGTACACGTCGTGACGTACGGATTATCTCCTTATTTTTATTATTCTACGGCTTTTCCCACCCTGTGGGAGTGTGAGCTGTGTATCACATGTGGATTTGTCACTGTTTTACGGCTGGATGCCCTTCCTGACGCCAACCATATGTGGAAGGATGTAACTAATATCGCGTGTTTGTGTGGTGCTTGGTAGTGAGGTGTTTTGTCTGAATTTGAACAGGAGAGTGTTGGGACGAACACAAAAACCCAGTTCCCGAGCAGAAGAATTGATCAAAAGCGATTACAACCCCCGACCCGGCCGGAATCGAACCCGAGACCCTCTGACCATTTAGCTAAGGAGTCAAAAATGTGTTTCCGTGGATATGATCATAGATACGTTATTTCGGAACTAAAACTGCTGGGACATTCCCGCACAACGAAATAAAATATATAAAAACACAACCACCGTAATTTCCCATAACTATGGGCCACTTTTACGTCCTTTATCCCTCTCACTCTTAAAAGATACACTGGGATATGACAAACTGTAATTTAGCTCATGCTGTATAAGGTATCCAATACACAATCTTTTATACTCATTTAAAATATATTAGTAATTATATTAAATTACGTGGACTATAGTTGTATGTCAAAGTGTCCAACTGTGGTCCAACGTTGTTTTTTCTTCTTGGAGCATAGTTGTCATAATTATCTGCAGTGATTCAATATTTTAATTTTTAATCATATTTATTAATAAGTGAAAAATTTAGCATTTTTGGAACATAACTATACCATTATCATCCACAGTGAGATTTTAATTTCTTCACAGAATACAAATTTATCTTACAAATCACTTTTGTTGGGGAATCAGTTTTACAGTTTATATTACGAATATTATACTATAGAACGTCCTCATTCTTTGGCCAAGCCCAAAAGTTGCTTTTTCTACACATACAACTGATTGTTGCTCCACTTACCGAAAACTTAATCACTTTACTATGCCAGAATTAACTTTCATATCCTACAATGACGAAGTCTTTGATTCTCAGAGAATATTCACTTTTTACGAAGGAAAAATGACCTCTATCTTCTGATTCTTGGAGGTTAGAATGTATGTTTAGTATACAAATGACCGTTGCTCCAAATTTTATCCTGTTATTTCCGTTTCAATTATCTGAAATTGCACATTATAACTTCTTTAAGTCTCCAAAACATAAAGAAAAATTAATACAAAACATCATTTGTGAAGGTTAATGTTATGTAAACACCAGAGGCGTAATGTTAGGGCCTGCAGGCGGGCCCGGGTCTTTAAGGGGCCCCACAGACTCCTCGCAAATATATATATACCGGGTAGTTCACCAGCCCCTTACTTTTTCGGAGGTAGGTAACCCAACTAACACGTATATCATAGTAATCCGGAAAACATTACAACCTACTTCTTTATGGCCATTGTACCGCATACTCCTAGTGTAGGCACTCCACTCACTCCGCTGGCTGTACACGGAGACTCGGCGGCAGGTAATGCTCTTGTATTTTTAGTTCACGGGATTGTCGATAGGAGTGTCCTTTACGATCTGCCAGCGATCTCCAAACTGTCACCAACTGTTAAGCAAATGTCCAACAAGGTCCATGTAAGTTACCACCACTAAATTACTTTTTTCTTGCCGTGCGGGCAGTATGCGCCGCGGCGATAATTAAGAGCCTCTCGAAGGGAGTGAGGCCAACTGTTCTCATGACAGAGCTTGGCCTGAATTTGGAAAGATAGGTTACAGCTACTATTTTTCTTGACGTGTTTCTTGCTGTGTTTTTATTCTGCATGGTAACGGAAGCAGCGAGTTAGGAATTATGGGATTGACGTCATGTCGGCCAATGGCCATGCTCGTAGCTGGCAGCCTAATGGTCGATGGCGCGTGAAAACTTTCATTGCGTTATAAAAGTAAATATAATTTTTTGGGCGGGGTTGGTGGGTCCGTGCCATTCGTAATGAACACATCTCTCTTCTAAAAGGATTTTAAGGTACAATTCATATACTGTATATTTCTTCGCGAAGTTGTGTGTTATATACTGGAGTGCCTACACTAGGGCGCTACCCTTAAACGATAATGAATGTGCAAAACGATCATAGCTGCGAATAACGCTATCTTACGTTTGGACAGGAAGTGTCTATAAGAACTATAGCGTGCTAACAATGCACGGAGGCTCGCGGTAGCTAAGATGGCTAAGCCCACGCATCACTGTTATTGCATCCGCAAAGCTGTGTGATAGTAGGTACGAATCACAGGCTGGTACAATCTTTCTAATTTTTTATTTTTACAGTGACTGTAATATGGCCGCATATCATTCTGTTCCAAAGAGTGAATTTTTATTTGGTCCTGGAAAAGACCGTTTTAACCCGATTTACGTAACCAGGCTGGAGTACGACGTGATGTTCTGTAGGTAGTGTTGGACATGTTGACCACTTTACAGTGTTCATTTAACTTTTTACCATTACGAATCACTTATTAATTCGATCGTATTACGTGTAGCCTACCTGTGTTATTTCAAGACGCAATAAATCACATGTTTGCAGATTACTCCTTAGTATTTGGCGCGGAATTGTGCATAGTAGTTTTTCTTTTGCTAGGTCCATGGATCAATTTACAGCGATGACACACGGCTAGGGGAGAGCATTATCGACCACAAGGAGAAATTTCTAGTTATTTGTTGTTGTTGTTGTTCTTCTTCTTCTCCTTTATCTGTTTACCCTCCAGGGTCGTTTTCCTCGGACTAAGCGAGGGATCCCACCTCTACCGCCTCAAGGGCGGCGTCCTGGAGCTTCAGACTCCGGGTCGGGGAATACAATCGGGGAAAATGACCAGTACCTCGCCTATGTGGCCTCACCTGCTATGCTGAACAAGGGTCTTGCGGGGGGGGGGGGGAGATTGGAAGGGACAGACAAGGAAGAGGGAAGGAAGCTATCGTGGCCTGAAGTTAGGTACCATCCCGGCATTTGTCTGGAGAAGTGGGAAACCACGTAAAACCACTTCCAGGATAGTTGAGGTGGGAATCAACCCCCTCCCCCCTTCTACTCAGTTGACCTCCCAAGGTTGAGTGGACCCCTTTCCAGCCCTCGTACCACTTTTTAAATTTCGTGGCAGAGCCGGGAATAGAACCCGAGTCTCCGGGGGTGGCAGATAATCACACTAACCACTACATCACAATGGCGGACTATTTGATGTTCATAAAACTAAACTATAAGGGTCTTTAGGTTATACGCGTTATTTGGGTTGCCTACCTCAGAAAAAATGAGGGGCTGGTGAACCACCCGGAGTATTTGTAGCCTAATGTCAGTCTACATGGAACTTGTCAGGGCGGTTTTGTAGATTCAGTTGAAACAGTTTGTTTTACCATTTGTACGTAGAGTAATTATAACTGTGTTGAGTATATCACAGCGCAGGTGCCGTCTCTCTAACATCACAACACGCTGCTTAAAAAAAGACCTGCACCAAATTATTAAAAATAATTATAACAATGAAAATTGATACCAGAATACCATATATTAGTTACGGAATGATACTCATGTGATGTATAGTGCATCTGAGACCTATTATGCACAAATTTTGCTGAACATACACATTATTCGACAACAATGTTTGTGGAAGAACAACATTCAGTCTCCTCAGCTTCGAATGAGCTCTCTGCGCGAAGGCTTATCAGTTGTGCGGTTTGATATTTTTCAAACTTGATTTGAACAGTTTCTGATTTTATTTTGTTCGTGTGTTTTTCTGTATTGTAATCTAATAAATCATTATAACTGAGACTTCGGTATCGGTTACAAAGTATAGTTCTGTAGTTACTGAAAAATGAAACCAACTTTAAGTACGAATAACTGAGAGGTGCATACTTGGCAATCCACCGGGCGAGTTGGCCGTGCGGTTAGGGGCGCTCAGCTGTGAGCTTGCTTCCGGGAGATAGTGGGTTCGAAAGCCACTATCCGCAGCCCAGGACGTGGTTTTCCGCGTTTTCCCATTTTCACACCAGGCAAATGCTGGAGCTGTGCCTTAATTAAGGCCACGGCCGCTGTCTTCCAACTCCTAGCCCTTTCCTTTCCCATTGTAGCCATAAGACCTACCTGTGTCGGTGCGACGTAAAGCAAATTGTAATATATATATATAGTTTGGAATTCAGCAGTTTAGCTGTTAAACCACTGAGGCAGTCAAATAAAACCTATTGAACATTATTTTTCATAATCTTACAGTAATGGATACGTGGTTTTATTATCATAATTTGACAATATATCACATTATTTGTAGATAAAATTATGTAATTTAATCTATATTATTTATTCATAGGTTTTCCATTTAGTCCGACTCATTGGCCGATTGGTCAGCGCTGAGGCCTTGGGTTCAGAGGGTCCCAGGTTCTATTCCTAGCCGGTTCGGGGATTTTAATCGCCTCTAATTAATGCTTCTATCCCCGGGACTGGGTATTTGTGATTGTTCCAACACTTTCCTCTTCATATTCAGACAACACACTACACTACCAACCACCACAGAAACACGCAATAGTGATTACATCCCTCCATATAGGGTGGCGTCAGGAAAGGCATCCGGCCGTAAAACAGATCCAAATTCACATGTGTGACACAGTTCGCACCCCCGACACCACACGTGTCCCACGCTCGTTACCCCCGTGGTAAACACCGAACTATAGTTGTGTTTCAAGTTAAATTTTTTCTTTTAAACATGGACAAACCGCATGTACAGTTTAATAATCAGGAATAATTACTGTATATCTTAAAAACATCACCAATAAATGTAATTAAAGAACAAATATTCCTTTCTAAAACTGTTTCGTACCTTGCTGTCTCTCTCAATGCACAACGCAGTTTGCAGAAAATGCCTTTCCATAAATAAAACTGTCTCCAGCTGTTGCTTCTTTCTTCGTAGTAAATTAATTCCTCCCAAGAGGGCACCAATTACTAAGCTTCAATGATCAACGCAGAAAAACTGTTTCCAAACAGAGAACTAAATAGAAGAATTGGTTAACGCCAAAGTGTACTATGAACCATAAGATTGTTCTCTTTTTTTTTCTTTCTTTTAAAATCGATTTTACGTCGTACTGACACAGATGGCGATTATGGGACAGAGAAGGTCTAAGACTGGGAAGGAAGCGGCCGTGACCTTAATTAAGTTACAGCCCCGGTATTTACCTAATTTGAAAATGGAAAACCACGGAAAACCATCTTCAGGGCTGCCGGACGTGGTGGTCCAACTCACTATCTCCCGATTGTAAGCCCGCAGCTGCGCGCCCCTAACCGCACGGCCAATTCTCTCAGCGGACCGTAGTTGCATGCCTGAAGTACAGTTAAGGGAAATTAAGGAGTTCAACATCCGACTTGTTGGCTGAATTTTCAGCGTACTGGCCTTCGTTTCAGACGGTCTTGGGTTCGATTCCCGGCCGGGTCGGGGATTTTAACCTTCATTGGTTAATTCCAATGGCCCGGTGGCTGGGTATTTGTGCTGTTCCCAACAACCCTGCAACTCACACACCACACACAACACTATCCTCCACCACAACAACACGCAGTTACCTACGCATGGCAGATGCCGCCCACCCTCGTCAGAGGGTCTGCCTTCAAAGGCTGCACTCGGCTAGAAATAGCCACACGATAGTATTACGGAATTCAAAATTCAATAGCTCTGATTTACAGCTAAAAATCGTAAAAGAGAAAATGCGCTAGAAATAAAATACAAAGTCCTAATACTAATACAGGGCTATGTCTAAGAGTTTTACCACTCGTTGCGATAACTAGAAGTGCCTCCCACTTTTAAAACATTCACAAATAATCTATTTTTATCCGCAGTGTCCAGGAGCGTAATGAATGCGATACGGACCCGCCTATCGAAATAAAAATTTGGGCCCCCTCAAGTAAAATGTAAAAATATCTGAATAACTAATGTAAATTTAATTAGGGGAGAGTCGGTTAAAACAGGGTAGTTAGTAAACAAAGTGGCGTATCTAATGAACTATGTGTACCAATCTGTTGAGTGTTTAATGACGAATTGTCCAATCTGTCTACTTACAATTGGACATGAAAAACATACATTTAAAAAATGCCTCATCACAGAAAATAATTTTTACACTTGTGTCAACTACCCCGTTTTATCAGACTAGTTGGATAAAACAGGGTACTCTATTATAATGCAAATTTTTTAAAAAACTCCATTTACAAATCCTGACAATCACTTCATGTACAAAAATCACATTTATATTGTTCATCATCATCATCATCATCATCATCATCAATGCCGGCGCACTGTTCGTGAGCCCATTCACTACACTTCAGAATTGGAGAAAAGTCCATTACAATAAATGCAAGCTGTATTATTATCTTCTCCTTCTTCTGACGATGTGCTATACTGCCGTACATTTCCAACTTTCTTTGCTTTCTTCTGTCCAACGTTTCTGACTTCAGTAGGCCTAAAACTGTTAGAATGTGGCCCCATTTGAAGTTTCCTTTTGGGAGTCTTCCCCTTTTACATAGAAGACTTTAATTAATTCTTCCTTATAAGGTGACCTTGTAAGAACAGTTGTCTTTCCTCTCCTTCTATCAGATTTTTGTTCCGTTCTTTCAACTATCGGCACTGCTTTTATGTCTTTCCGAGAGACGTGGAAAGCTGAAGTTGAAGGCTTAGGCCTATCCGACTGGGAAGACCCTGGTGTGGTTGGAAAAGATGTTTCTCTGTTTACTAACTCTGAAGTAGGTTCCAAAGGCGGGACATCACCTTTCTCCAACGGTGGGTCAGTGTCTGTTGTTTCAGCAGGCTGATACATCCAATCAGGGAAAATATCTGCATCCAGTGGGAAGATTCCAGTTTGACGAAATGCATTTACAGCAGTCTCAATAGAAGCAGCTTTCATGCAAGCCCTGCAACTTGATTGATGGTTATCACTCGTCCAGGATGACACTGAAATCACTTTCGAAACTCTTGAGATTAATAATTACTCAGTGGGGCTATGAATGCAGCATCCAGAGGCTGCATTCGGTGGGTGCAGTGTGGGGGGAAGCATAAGAGATAGACATGGTTTTCTCTAGCCATATCAATAAGTTCAATACTCTTTGTGTGTGTTGAGTGACCATCCAAGAGCAGAAGAACGGGTTTCTCTGCAGTTGGTTTAGAAAATTCAACACATCGTTGAAACCACTTTAGGAAAATGTCTTTCTGCATCCATCCGCTAGGGTGATACTCCGCAGTAGATCCTGGCGGAGCATTATCCAGCAGCTCAGGCTTGACTCTTTGTCTAGGGAACACAAACATTGTGGGCATATACATTCCAGAAGCGCTCATAGAGGCTACAGCAGTCACTAAGATGCCTCTCTCCGCAGAAACCAAACCGCCAACTTGACGTTTTCCCCTCAAGGCAAGCACCTTTGATTGCTTATTACGGACTGTTGTTATTCCTGTCTCATCCACGTTATAGACTCTATCGGCTGTGAAGATGTGCCTATTATAAAGTTCTAACAGCAAACTAAAGAACTGCTTCACCACTGCACGGTTAAAGCCATTGCTCTGGCAGGAGATGTTGGCTCGGCAGAACGCAGGCTTATTTCCGGATTCCTCTTCAAAAACGAATAGAACAGCATTTTCCTGCCATCTTCTTAGTCTTGCTGAAGTTATGCGGCAAGTTATTTTTCTCTGCCAGTTCGAAAGCAAGACTCCGCACCTCATCGGTGGGCAATCTAAACAATCTGCTTTCCATTAACAGGATATATTCAGCCAGTTCATTTTCCTGCACCTGATTAAATACAGGTTTATAGCAGCATAGACCTAAAATAATAATAATAATAATAATAATAATAATAATAATAATAATAATAATAATAACTACAACAGTTTTATTAAGTTCTTCTAAAATAGTAAACAGGCCTACCTTTCCTTGTAGCATCCTCTAAACACATTCCAATCCGGGCATTTTTTACACGTGTTTCCAGAGTACTCTGAGGAACCCCAAAGGACTTTGATGCTTTCAAATAGCCCATTTTTTGGGGCCAAAACTTCCGCTACAGCTTCTTTCATACTCTTTTGACTCCATGACTGTCTGTCAGTTTTCCTTTTATAAGGCGCCATAATTATGGCATAATTTAAGTTAGATACTGTGAATAATAATAATAATACATTTTCTAATTGAACAAACTAAATAAACAATTTGAAAATCGCAAACGGCGATTTTTAAATCAGTTAGATAAAACGGGGTTCTTGCTTCGAAAACCGAGTGTAGGAGGGCGTACCTTAAACAGCTGTAAAGATAGCAGCTTCCTCCTCCTCCCCCTCCTAGTCCTCCTCCTCCATATTAGACGCAGTTTTACAGATAGATAGGCAGTTGCATTTTGCCGGTGTTGTTATTTTCCGGTTGCAGTGTAAAACTATACATCATATCTAACTGTAAAACATCTATTACGTTTATGTGTGATTTTTGTAGTGGGAGTTTTTCAAGACTTGACAATTGTTAGGTACACCTTTTGTTGTAAAATGTCATGAAGTTTCACACTTGTGGCCAGAGCTTACCGATCCCCTTTTAGAAGAGATCAAAAATGAAAGGTCGATTCCGCTATATCGCCGAGCGTTAATAGAAACGGCTTTCGCAAGTATCAAACTCAAGATCAATGCGTAAGAGGAAGGATGCTCCAGTATACAAGTTCTAACTCACAAGGCAATAAACTCAGCAGAGCGGAGCGCAGAGGAAGGCATAATACACAAAGCCGTACTTCGGAACATTAAAAAAAAACACATTAATGGTGGGCCATACCCAGGAGGAGTTATCGTGGTAAGTGCATGTTAATCATAGGAAAGGAATACCAGAAAAGAGAACTCCCAAAGCACAGAATTCTTTTTTTAAAGATAACATATATATTGAATAAAGTTTTCAAAAATACAAAATATAGATCCACCAAAAAGATATAAAACAGATCACGAGGGACTATTTCAATGGTCAATAATCTAGTTTAGATAGAAACACACAATTACAACGAAGGGAAAAATGACCCGTAAAAAATCAACATTATCCTTGGTTACAACAAGGGATAAAAACCCCGAGAATTACAACTGTTTTTGAGGTACAACCAAGGGGTAAATGTCCCGTGAATTACACATATCTTGACTCGTACAAATTCGAGTGAAAAGGTTAAACCTGAGCAAATCAATGTTCTTGTGTACATACAAGCTCCCATAGGAGGACCATTTGATGAACCGGAATAAGATAGTTAAAAAACAATTGGCAGTAATTTTAATTGAAGAGAGGTTTACAATACCAAAAAGGGAGTACTTTACAAGATACTACCACAATCCCCCAGATTCGTGTTTCAGCTTAGACCATATAGGAAAACATATGAACATCGAAGCTACCTAGTGTAGATAGATCATAAAAGGGTTAGCAGACCGCGATACACCATCTTAAATAACAAAGGTAAACAAAAGGACGAAATAATAAAGGAAGGGAAAGGCAAAAGGAGGGCAATGAGGAGAAGAAAGAAGAAAAATCAGGAGGGATAAGGAGACAGAGTACTGATCAGGCCGCGAAGCTCCCACATCACATGAATGGAAGGCAAAGTTCACACATCACACATCGCGAGTCCAGTCCACATTCTCGATTCACTTTTCTATCTCAAGTTCGGAGCTAGAATTTTACCAGAGTGACAATTTCGTAATGCCCTTAAAAAAGGACTAAAGTTCGGATTCCAATTAACAAGCCGAAGAAAAGGGCAAAACAGAATGAATGTTCATATGAGAAGAAATATGAAGTCTGCTCACCCAGTACGTTGAACGGAGAAATTTTAAAACCAGTATGTACACGGGCCAGCCGCGCACACTTGCAGAGCTTCCACTGCCTATCACAACATTTGATCCACACCTGAACATCGAGCAAGCACACGCAGCCCGTATATATACGGAACCAAGGTCGCCGTAGAACATGCGAGAAGCGATGACGTCACAGGGCCTCGCGTGGAGCGATGAAACAGTCCAGACAGTCAAGTGGCAGGCATGAAGGCAGACAGTTCGTATCGCGAAATGATGCGTTGGGTTTGAGCATAGAACAAAAATAAGGTAAGCGATTTGAACACGTTACATATTCCGCCCACCCGAAGAAATCCGAAGGATTAGAGTGGCTGCTGATAAAACGGCGATGAGGAATAGAGATGACGATGGCGGTGCAGGAGATGCCGAGCGATGTGGGCGTAGATGAAAAGTAGAAAATCCGATGACAGCATAGGTGACGGCAGGCGGAGAAGCAGATCCGAAGAATGATGAAAGAGAAGACAGAGAGCTGCAGGTCCCACGAAGTCGCAGCGCGGCGCCAACTCGAGGATAGGGCAGGCAGAAGCAGCAGGGCGAAAAGAAAAGAAAACGGATAGCATGAGTGACAAGATAACAGATAAAAGAAGGAAAGGAGAAAGGGGGAAGGACGGGGGGGAAACGGGAGGAGGACAAGGGAAAGATCCGGTCGACAGGGTAAAGGAACATATTCAATTAAAATGTCTGCATAACACATTAAGCATAGAAACGTACAGATTATAACAACAATACACAAAAAAGACCACATTAAATATAAAAAGGGGGAGGATCAGGCATGAAAATATATTTTTAGGCAGTGGGAGATGGACCTGGGTGAGCAGAGACAAAAGAAGAGAAAAAAGGGAGAAAGGGAGAACACAAAAAAGTGAAGGGAAGAAGGTGATGGACAGCGAATTAAGTAGGCAAAAGAACAAGCCAAAAAAAAGAGAGTAATAACCGACCCGATCAATACACATCTCCCCCCACCCCCTGCAAGAAAAAGAGTAAGGGAAAAAAGGGGGGAAAAGGGAAGGAATTAAGTATGAAACGGCTTTAGAAGAGAAAAATGAGCCTTTCGGAGGTCAGTAGGGGATTCCACAGACTGGAGCTGAGCGGTATTAGGCGAGGGAAAAGAAAGAATACGGAAGGGCCCATCCAACGAGGGGAGAGTTTAGCAGAAATATTCTGAGGTGCAGAGCTGAGGGGGTGATTTTTAAGAAGAACTAAATCAAACAATTTAAATTTAGAAGGTAAGACACGAGAATTACACAGTTTCTTGTGAACTTTGCTGGCCTGAAAGAGCTTTTGATAAGCGGAATGCAATTGGGAATGATTAAGACGATCGGAGGGGGCGTCCAAAAGCGAGGGTAGATCCCACGTTAGAGCAAGAGGGGTATTCAACTCACGGCCGAGAAAGAGTTTAGCCGGAGTACAACCGGTAGAGGAATTAATGGTGGAGTTGAGGGCCAGAACAAAAGAAGGAAGTTCGGTGTCCCATGATTTCTCGTTTTGGGAGTGGAAAATAGATAGAAACGTTCTCAGGTGACGGTGGTAGCGTTCAATGGTATTTGCCTGAGGGTGATACGGGGAAGTGCAAACTTTTTTAATGCCGAGAGAAAAACAAAAATTATAGAACTGTCTAGAGGTGAAAATCGAAGTATTATCAGAAATGAGAACTTTAGGGAGACCAGTGATAGGAAAGATGTAATTAAACAAAAGATTGATAACAATTTGTGAGGAGATATTTCTCAAAGGACGAACAATAAGAAATTTAGAAAAACCATCTAACAGAGTGAAAATATATGAATTGGATTTATAGGATTTGACAATAGGCCCAACAATGTCAATGTAATACTTTTCAGACGAGTAAGTAGCAGGAGAAGTGGCATAGGAGCCGTAAGGAAGGTGATTTAACGGTTTATGTTTCTGACAAGAAGGGCAAGATCGAACCCACGAAAAAATGTCTTTACGCATTTGCGGCCAAAAAATTAGGAGGCAAGGCGAGCGTAGGTCTTAGCTCTCCCAAAGTGGCCGCCCATAGGCGAATCATGAAAATATTGAAATACCATAGATCGGAGAGTGGAAGGAAGAACCAGGTGAGGAGTAGCTTTAGGGGTAGGTTTAAAGAGAAGGAGTTGGTGATGGACCCGAAATGGGCCAGAATAATTAGGAGAAGTAATTTCTTGAGAAATTTGTTGACAGTACGGGTCAAGCTGTTGATGGTGCAAGCAAGATTGAAAAGAGAGGGGAAAGTTAGTTAAAGAAGAGGCGGAAATAACAGAGTTAACGGGAAGGGAATCAAGCTCGGAGGGTTGAAGGTGGTGGTCATCAAAGAGACGGGAAAGAGCATCGGCGACAGAATTATTATAACCGGAAACGAATTTTAAGGAGAATTTGAAACGAGACAGGCGGAGTAACCAACGACCAGTACGACCTATTTTTGGGGCATTATGTAGTAGCCAAGAAAGAGCCTGGTTATCAGTGCTGACAATGAATTCACGATGGTCGAGGTATTCAAAAAAGTGTTCTATTGAGAGAATAAGAGCCAGGGCTTCTTTTTCGTAAGTAGAATACTTTTGTTCAACAGGGGATAACAGGCGGCTAAAATAGGCAACAGGAAACGTACGGTCATTAACAGTTTGTTGAAGGACAGCGCCAATGGCAATGTCCGAGGCATCAGTGGATAGTTCAAAGGTAAGATTAAAGTCCGGAATTTGTAAGAGGGGAGGATGGGATAATTTAGATTTAAGAAGATCAAAGGCCATTTGTTGCTGAGGGGACCAGTGAAATTTCACCCCTTTCCTTTTGAGCTTATTCAATGGATCAGCAATAGATGAAAAATTAGGGATGTACTTGGCATAGAAGCCGACCATTCCCAAAAAGGATCGTAAATGTTTCAAGTTAGTAGGAGGGGGTATCTTATTAATGGCGGAGACACGGTCAGGGTCAACAGCAATACCATCAGAGCTCAATATGTGGCCAAGAAATTTAACGGAGGTTTGGGCGATCAAAACGTTAGAGGGATTAACGGTGAGACCGACATTGCGAAGACGAGTAAGGACTTCGCGTACATGAGACAAATGCGATTCAAAATCAGGAGAAAAACTAAGATATCATCAACGAAAGGAAAAAGATATTTATACTTAATGTCAGCAAAAAGGGAGTCCACAAAACGCTGCATTATTTGGGAGCCTAGATTAAGGCCAAAAAGAACTTTTTTAAATTGATAGAGCCCATTAGGAGTAATGAACGCCGTATACCGAGAACTGAGGTCATCTAAGGGAAGCTGATTGTAGGCAGAATTGAGGTCGAAAATTGAGAAAAATTTGGAACCGAAAAAATGTTGGAATGCCGAGTTCAATTTAGGCATCGGATAGGCGTCATAGACGATTTTCTCACTGAGCTTCCTGTAATCAACAATGAACCTCGCAGAACCATCAGGCTTATCCACCACAAAGTCGGGGGAGGCATAATCGGAAGATGATGGAATAATAGTATTGTCTTTAAGCATTTTCTGAAGCAACTGATTTAAAACTTTCATACGAGGAGGGCTAAGAAAATAAGGCGAAGAGCGAACCGGAGTAGAATCCACTAAATCGATATGTGCAAAAAAAATCTTAACTGTTCCCAAATCAGAGGTAATAACATCAGAAAATTCGGTAAGTAAAGCTTGAACCTGATCAGAATACATAGAGTTAATAGTAGGAAGTAGGGAATGTGAACGAAAAGGAAAATCAGATATGCTAATCAACGGAACAAACTTGTCCGAAAAGGGAAAAAAAACTTTAGACTGGGCGGAATCGAGGAGACCAGTATGCGAAAAAAAATCATATCCTAAGATAACCGGGAATGACAAGTCCTCAACAATCTGAAAAGTGAAAGGCCAAGAAAGGTGCTGTAGTTTAATATGTAACAAGATACTACCCAAAATTTGTAAGGGTTGATTAGAAACCGAAAGACATCGAAGGGAAGATGGAAGATATTTCAAATGAGTACTATTGTGAAGTAAATCTTCATAAAATTGGGAACTAATAAGTGACACTGCCGCCCCAGAATCGAGGAGCGCGACAGAGGGAAGGTTATTAACAGTAAGTAAAACATGACAACTCGGGGGTAAAAAGGAAACAGAATTATGTATGGATTGGGAAGATGCTAATACGGAGGTAAGCTGCGAAGAATGAGGCAGATTTTCCCCATGTGAACGCCTACTGCCTAAGGACGCGGGTGGAGGGCGTTTCCCGAAGGCACATTAGTACATTGACGGGCAATATGGCTCGGTAATTTACAGCGATAGCAGGTTATGGGAGGACGAACACTAAGGGGGGGGGGGTACTGCAGGCAAAGAAGAACGTACGGGAGGAGCAGTAATAGGTGGAGGAGAGACGGAAGCATAGTAGGAACAATCCCCTAAAAAATTTATAGGGTGCTGTTGAGCGAGATTGCAGAGTTGAAAGAGGGAAACAGGGGGAGCAAGAACATTAAAAAGCATGCGGAATGATGGGGCGGCATAAAACTGAATAATAGAGATCAGTTCGGAAGTATTATATGAAATATTTAAAACATCACTATAAGTTATAATAGAGTCCAAATAGTCGTGCGCAGGTTCGTTGGGTAGCTGGTGGCGTCTGATGAACTCGGTACTTAGTTTGTGACGGACTTCTAGGGGTAAGAAATAATTGGGTACCGCATCTCTCAATTCATACCAATTTGTAAAGTTTGACATATTATCCAGCCAAAAGGTGGAAAAAACCCGTAGTTTCGGTGGAAAGGAGGCCAATTAATTGGGAAAAAGAGGCAACTTTTATGTTTAAGAACTTGCGAACCGAAAACAGCCAAATGGTAAGATTTCGGGGATCTGTCGCTAATAGCTGGGGAACTTGTAATAATGACTGCTTAATAATTTGTACATTAAGTGCACAATCAACAGAGGGGGTAGTAGGTACTGGTGGTTGAGAAGAAGGGGGAAGGGGTGGGGCCATGTGATGTAGTAAAACGGAAGGTTTAGTATCATCAGATTGAAAATCAGGTGTGTGGTTGGATGAAGACGGGTATAGGGAGGGAGAAGACGAAGCAGAAGGAAAGGAAATTAAATTCGGTACAGGAGGTTTGGGCAATGATAAATTTGGTGGTAGCGGAGAAGATAATTATGAAGAGTCTTCCCCTAAAGGGAAGTTATCGGAAAAGCAAGCCATAAATACGACCAGGAAGAAGAAAGAAAAAGAAAAGGAAGAATAAAGATAATCAAAATAGAGGGTAATCTGCTACCATATGTTAGGTACAACTTTTGTTGTAAAATGTCATGAAGTTTCACACTTGTGGCCAGAGCTTACCGATCCCCTTTTAGAAGAGATCAAAAATGAAAGGTCGATTCCACTATATCGCCGAGCGTTAATAGAAACGGCTTTCGCAAGTATCAAACTCAAGATCAATGCGTAAGAGACAGGATACTCCAGTATACAAGTTCTAACTCACAAGGCAATAAACTCAGCAGAGCGGAGCGCAGAGGAAGGCATAATACACAAAGCCGTACTTCGGAACATTAGAAAAAACATATTAATGGTGGGCCATACCCAGGAGGAGTTATCGTGGTAAGTGCATGTTAATCATAGGAAAGGAATACCAGAAAAGAGAACTCCCAAAGCACAGAATTCTTTTTTTTTAAAGATAACATTTATATTGAATAAAGTTTTCAAAAATACAAAATATAGATCCACCAAAAAGATATAAAACAGATCACGAGGGACTATTTCAATGGTCAATAATCTAGTTTAGATAGACACACACAATTACAACGAAGGGAAAAATGACCCGTAAAAATCAACATTATCTTTGGTTACAACAAGGGATAAAAACCCCGAGAATTACAACTGTTTTTGAGGTACAACCAAGGGGTAAATGCCCCGTGTATTACACATATCTTGACTCGTACAAATTCGAGTGAAGAGGTTAAACCTGAGCAAATCAATGTTCTTGTGTACATACAAGCTCCCATAGGAGGACCATTTGATGAACCGGAATAAGATAGTTAAAAAACAATTGGCAGTAATTTTAATTGAAGAGAGGTTTACAATACCAAAAAGGGAGTACTTTACAAGATACTACCACAATCCCCCAGATTCGTGTTTCAGCTTAGACCATATAGGAAAACATATGAACATCGAAGCTACCTAGTGTAGATAGATCATAAAAGGGTTAGCAGACCGCGATACACCATCTTAAATAACAAAGGTAAACAAAAGGACGAAATAATAAAGGAAGGGAAAGGCAAAAGGAGGGCAATGAGGCGAAGAAAGAAGAAAAATCAGGAGGGATAAGGAGACAGAGTACTGATCAGGCCGCGAAGCTCCCACATCACATGAATGGAAGGCAAAGTTCACACATCACACATCGCGAGTCCAGTCCACATTCTCGATTCACTTTTCTATCTCAAGTTCGGAGTTAGAATTTTACCAGAGTGACAATTTCGTAATGCCCTTAAAAAAGGACTAAAGTTCGGATTCCAATTAACAAGCCGAAGAAAAGGGCAAAACAGAATGAATGTTCATATGAGAAGAAATATGAAGTCTGCTCACCCAGTACGTTGAACGGAGAAATTTTAAAACCGGTATGTACACGGGCCAGCCGCGCACACTTGCAGAGCTTTCACTGCCTATCACAACATTTGATCCACACCTGAACATCGAGCAAGCACACGCAGCCCGTATATATACGGAACCAAGGTCGCCGTAGAACATGCGAGAAGCGATGACGTCACAGGGCCTCGCGTGGAGCGATGAAACAGTCCAGACAGTCAAGTGGCAGGCATGAAGGCAGACAGTTCGTATCGCGAAATGATGCGTTGGGTTTGAGCATAGAACAAAAATAAGGTAAGCTATTTGAACACGTTACACAATCTTGAACGACATGAAGCTGTAAAGCATTACTTCGAAATATATGCATGCAAACAATGTACTGCTATATTCAACAGACGTGATAATCTCACTCGACATGTAAATGCTAAACACATTTGTTTAAAGAAGAGTGATCGAAACGATATAACATCGTCACAGCTTACTATAACTTCTGTTACTAATCTCACACCACCAGATAAAGAGGAGATGCATAAGGAAGAAAAACAAAACACAACGTTTCTTTTCCATCGGAGCTTTATCATTCTACTTTATTTTCTAACCCAGCAACGTGTTCTGTAGCCGTGCAAACATCTCAAGAAGAGAAGCAGGATGCATCAGTAGAAGAAAAATAAGAAGATTCAACCGCTTCTTTTCAACCAAACCGTGTTAAGTATTTATCTGCTGATAACATTGCAGAAGCACATACCGCATCCAAACAAGTTCTTCCCTTGTTTACACATCAACTGTCTATATGTATTAGCAAAACTCGGTCACCCTATGCACATGTAAGATACTGTAAAGACGAACTTACTCGTTGAACGATTACAACTCCTAAGAGCTTATCAAGATGTTGCATACACAGTGTATGTACGAGAGATTCAAGACATAGGAGATGAATTACGCCGTAAGCGTATTATTGTGTAACATATTCCCTTCCCGACACTACTTTTTTAATGTAACAGCTGTTAAGATAACAGCTTCCTCCTCTTCCTCCGAATGGACATGTTCCTTCTCCTCCGCTTCATAGGTCAGCTACGTTCCTCCTCCTCCTCCCCCTCGCAGTTACTAAGGTTACCTCAATCCCTCCTCCTACGGAATAGTCCTTTATCATCAACATTAGTGTGTGCTTCGGCATCGTACGCTATGGAACAGAACAACAAACAAAACTGTAAATGTGCATGCTGTTTGCATGCTCTTAACGCAACATCTTATTTATCTCACACGAGTAAGTGAGGCTATTAAGATGTTCTATAAATATAGAACCTCGATGCCAAAACATCTTATTCAATACTTGCCGCCAGGATTTTCATCTACGTACGCTGCCCCTTACGTACCTGATTTTTGGGACATCCTTCCTCTACACAGTAAGATGTCAATCGATGTAGCTTTATGCAGAACTTGTCAGCGTCATTGCAAGAATCGAGGGGAAAATGTTGATGGTGAATGGGATGGACCAAATCCGAGGATTGAACACTGTACACAGTGTATAGATGAACTTTTTCCAGTACCTGATGACGATGATTCAGAAAAGGAATAAACCACATGCATAATAGCAAGGTAAGAAGTGCATTATCTACCTTGTATAATATATTTCTAAATATTTTTGTTTAATTTGAATGTTGCAGAAGGCATTTCGGAAGCATGCTAACTATTCACACAACGTTGTTAAGAAGCATAGCAACCTTGTCAGCAGCAAAACGAACACTGTTGTAGCACATTGTAAATAAATATTTGATTGCATTCAAAATGTTGTACTTATTGCATTTCTCGCACCTACTCTAAATGCTTGAGAAAACGAACAAGTCTAAACATGCACAACTATGATGACGTCATCGCTGCAGGTTAATAGCACGTGCTCACTCTTGCCTTCGCGATGCATGTTTAAACTTATTCGATAGAGATATGCGTTGACAGAGGAGAAGGCCATAACATCTTATGCATAGCCGCCATCTTGTGCAGTAGCCTCTCAGCTAGCTTTCTCTGTAAGAGCCTGTGTATAGCCGCCATCTGGTGCAATCGCCCATAGCCGTCATCTCTAACAGCATCTTGGTTTTATAATCTAAGACAATAGTGTGTTGAGAAGGGCAGCTTGCTATAAGATAATTGTAAGTTGTAAAGGGCAGCTTGCTTGCTTGCGGCGTGGCTAAGTCCCGCGCTATAAAGTTTACTTCCGTGAAGATAGCAGTAAGCCATGTTCATGTAGTTAAAAAATAGCGGCTGACAGCTATCAAAAAGCACGTGGATTTTTCAAATTGCCCGCCAGTACACGCCTAAGGATAAGGTTTAGTGCTGTAAAGATGACAGCACGATGCGTTGTTGTTTAAAGATGGCGGATGACAGCTGTCAAAAAAGCACAGGGAATTTTTCAAATTGCCCGCCACCACGTGCTTAAGGTAGTAGCCGTAAAGGTAGCAGCACGGTGCTCTGTTGATTAAGGATGGCAGCTATCAGCTGTCAAAAAGCACGTGGCTTTGTATACAAACAAGAGCATGTGGAATTACAAATTGCCCGCCAGCACGTGCATAAGGTAGTAGCCGTAAGGTTTAGTGCCGTAAAGATAGCAGCACGGTGCTCTGTTGATTATAGATAGCCGCTGTTAGCGCCATCTGAAGCAATTTGATAGCCGCCATCTTGCGTAAGCGTCCCTAGGGCGTCTCATAAGAGCGCATATATAGCAGCCATCTTGCGCAAGCGCCATTAAGCCGTCTAATAAGAGCCTATGTATAGCCGCCATCTTGCGCAAGCGACCCCAGGGCGTCTCATAAGAGCCCATGTTTAGCCGCCATCTTGTACAATTAGATAGCCGCCACGTTGCGCAAGCGCCCTTAAGCCGTCTGATAAGAGCCCTTGTATAGCAGCGATCTTGCGCAAGCGCCCCTAAGGCTTTTCATAAGAGTCTATGTATTGCAACAATCTTGCGCAAGCGCCCTCAGGATGTCCCATAAGGTGCTGTGTATAGCCGCCATCTTGCCCAAGCCCCGTTAAGCTGTCTCATAAGGAGCTGTGTATAGCCACCATCTTGTGGAATTTGATAGCCGCCGTCTTGCGCAAGCGTCCCTAGGGAGTCTCATAAGAGACTATGTATAACAGCCATCTTGCGGCCACCATCTTGCGCAAGCACCCTTAAAGTGTCTCATAAGGAGCCGTGTATAGCCGCCATCTTGCGCAAACCCCCTTAAGGAGTCTCATAAGGAGCTGTGTATAGCTGCCATCTTGTGGAATTTGACAGCCGCCGTCTTGCGCAAGCGTCCCTAGGGAGTCTCATAAGAGACTATGTATAGCAGCCATCTTGCGGCCACCATCTTGCGCAAGCACCCTTAAGGCGTCTCATAAGGAGCCGTGTATAGCCGCCATCTTGTGCAATTGCGTCGGGAAGGGCATCCGTCCGTAAAACTGAGGTTAGGCCCTTCCATTAGGTTAGGTTAAGCTCCTCCAAGATAGCGGATGAAAGGTTAAGCTCGTTCTCTTAGGCGTCAGGAAGGGCATCCGGCCGTAAATCTGAGGTTAGGCCGCTCCATGAGGTTAGACTAGCTCTCTTATGCGTAAAAAGTTAGGTTAAGCTCCTCCAAGATGGCGGATGTGAGGTTAGGCTCGCGCTCTTAGCCAGCGCAGTCAATGCGGCGGAGCCCTCTCCCGAGAGCATGTGGAGGTGGAGGCGGCGGAGGCCCTCTGCAGAGGGCCTGCGGCGGTGGCGACGCTCGAACTCTCCTGTTATGCTCCTTATATAACATGTATAAGATCAAAGGGGCCGCTTAACACTTGAGTTGACTCCGAGTATAGTGTATTATTTACTAACTCTTTGGTCTCAGCGACACACCTTCTCCAATACACGCGAATTCATACAAAATTTCATCTAAATTAACAATATATATTTTAGGAGAAATTAAAATACTAAGTTGAAACACACACTTACCACTGTCCATATTTCATAAATATAGTATTAAGTTTCATATTTTAATTTGTATTGAATATTATTTATAACATTAGAAATAAGAAATGGAAATGTTCTGCGTTGTATAAGTGGGCAGAAATGCCTATTGAACAATAAATAAATAAATAAATAAATAAATAAATAAATAAATAAATAAATAAATAAATAAATAAATAAATAAATAAATAAGTAAATAAATAAATAAATAAATAAATAAATAAATAAATAACAATAATGTAAATAAGTTAAATATGGTGAAATAAATGGCATTACAGAAAGCGGACCCTCTAGAACTTTATTTGTATTTCCTACTTTTCAAAACTCTATTCGAGCTTATTTATCTATGAACTAACTGTTGTACCCCTACTTGACTACGGAATTCTATATTGTATATAGAATTCTAGGTTAGGTAGGTGCACACGTTGTGAATAAGATTGTATTACATTGCATAGCTCTTAACGTTACCCAAGAAATGAAACGGGAAGTCACCAGACGTCTTTTCTTATGTGAAGACTGGATTAGGAAATGTTCATTGTAATGGTAGGCCCTCTTGCCTACCATCAGTCACAATCAAGTTGGGGAGTTTTCATTATTATGGCAGACATTCACTCTCCACCTGCCTTTTTTACATCCTCAGAAAGACTGTCTTAGTGGTTTTCCCAACTGTAATCAACATAGGTCATTACAATAACTCCCGTAGGAATGTCGCGATTGAAAGCAATACTATCATATGAAATATTCGATCAACTGAAAAACCACACATTTTCTCACTTTTAACGAATAGTATTACGCTGCCGATCTAACAGTCCAAAGTTCCAGAGATGGAATGACCAGGCTGCAGAGAGCCGTGAACACTCTTTAATTTCGGGGTGAGGGGGGTTGCGAATAGTGTAGAGTCCTAAGGCAAAAACTATGCCCTTTTACTCATCTGTTTAATAGGAGTACCCGATGAGTCAGAACATCTCAATTCACTACACGGGCGGGGTTAGAAAAGTATCTGAGTTGAAGGCAAATTTTCCCTCCACCTCAGAAGAAATACCCCCTCTTCGCTGCTAATTTGGAATAAAATGAATGTAGAATTTAATAAAAGTGAAGAAGAAGACGCTTTTCTTAAGAAACGGCTCTTTTCAGAGTTGAATTTTCAGTTACTTAGTGAATTGTGGTGTTATAATTTGGAATGGGACGAAATTGTAATTCTGGACCAGGTCTCAAGTGAGTCTCTGCCATTATTGCGTTAAGTGTGCACACTGATCATTCCAATCAGTGCGTCAGAGTAGGGATCGAGTACCTGGAATACTATGATGAACCAGTGTGTTACGTACCAGCATTATCAGAAAATGTATGAACCAGAGGAATGTCATGCTAAAGAAGGAAGTTATCTAACTCCCCAGCTATTTCCCGCCAATATTCAGACAGGCTGTTATACTCGGTACGCGGCGGTAATTCCATCTATCGGAGAGGAGTGGCAGCATAAGAGACAAAGAATGTTACAACAAACATTGATCAACGTAATGTTATTGTTCATCAATTTTATGAGCTTTCGATATTATAGGTCTTCACATTTAGTTTTATTTCGACATTGAAATACCACTCTTATCACAGTCGGTACGGTGAAACTGAATAAAACATAAATGATCAGAAATTGTATTCTCTATAAATATCGTTAAGTAGTAGTACCTTTCGATAGGACCATTAACATGGGTATTTAAAAATTAAATTTTAGGCGCCTTCCCCTAAACTACCATTTCATCCAGGGCGAAAAACATGTTTATAGCTTAGACTGTAGTTTCTTATTCCCCGCCTATATATACCGATTTTCATTAAATTCTCTTTACCCACTTTCTCGTGGCTCGGCGTTGACTTGGACTTAGCAACAAAAATACGAATTCATGAATATCTGTTATAATAATCGGTACGGTAAAAATGTACAAGACATAAATGATCGGAAATTTATTTATCTATAGGACCACTAATAACAAATATTTGACAATTGCATTTTAGGCTTTCCCCTAACCTACAATTTCACTCAGCAAGAATAAAATTATTTATAGCCCAGATTGTAGTGGCTCATTCCCTTACTTTACATACCGATTTTCATTGAATTCTCTTTAACCGTTTCCTCTTGATGCGCGTACATACATGTAGACAGACAGACATAAATTGCGGAAAAGTAAAAAGTGCATTTCCTTTTTACTGCAGACATGACCGATACATAAATACCATTCTTTTAAAATTCTGAACAATCTACAGACAAAACTCTTATTGTATGTATATATAGATGTCATTCCACGCCATCTTCCCACTGACAGCACGAAAAATACCACATAATCGAGCATCTTGTCTCCTCTTTCTTAAGTATTCCCAGCCCGTAGTTCGCAACATTTTCGCAATATTAATCCCTTGGCGGAAATCACCCAGACCAAATCGCGCCGCTTTCCTTTGAATCTCTTCCAGTTCTCGTATCATTAGTCCTGGCGAGGTTCCTTTACACTGGCACCATACTCTAACAGTGGTGTTACCAGAGACTTACACACCCTATCCTCTTCTACAACCCCTATATACTGTCATAACAATCTGAAAGACCTGTAACTTTCCTTAACAATCTTGTTAATATGATTACCCCATCTAGGTACTTACAGGTGTTCCCCATGAGGTACCACCTTCAACACAGTAATTAAAACCGAGAGGACTTTTCCTCTTTGTGAAACTTTCAACATGATATTTCATCCCATTACAGCCCATAAGAGGCTAATTAGAGATATATAAAGTTACACTAAGTGCGTATGATTTTAGAGAGATTATTATTATTATTATTATTATTATTATTATTATTATTATTATTATTATTATTATTATTATTATTTGCAAACAGAAAAAGAAAGCAAGTTACTTTAAAAACGTTCATTCCACGTTAAGAAAACAGTATTGCTCTTATGGACCTACAAGGAGTGAACACACCCCGTCTGAGCCACCCATAATTCTTCGTGATTAAGGGATATTATACTGTACTTTGTAATGTATTAGAGGCATTTTTGCCCATGATGTATTAAAATAACTAATTAACATCTTCTTTTTCATAAATAAATTTGTAGGGAGGAAGCACAATGACTGGAACAGCCATCGCATCGTTGCCTTCTTTCATTTTCCTTCTTCTGGTACAAGCCTCGTGTAGTCCCTCACTCTGTGAACCGCCGGCAGCTCACTTCTGTAGTGAAGTCATCTACAGTATTTATTTGTTGCGTGTGTGTTTATAGGCTTTAAATCAGTGCGTAATTGTCTTGTATTGAGTGAGAGTTATGCGATAAGCCTACGTGTGTGATTTATTTTCTTAAAATTAATACTGTGATCTTTTGTAGAGTCATCTACAAAATTTATTTTTTGCGTCGGTTTTCTAGCCGTTATTGCCTGGAGAAATTTATTAAGTGCAATTAAATGCTTCAATCACCTCTCGAGCCCATAAACATTATTTGTCTATTTTCTCCCCTAATTTGACTTACACTTCAATGCTGAGGTTTTTTATATGTCTTACTTTACCTCTGATTCTGTACAAACCAAAAATAGGCCCTCCAAACCCCCATCACCTTTAGTTCATAAACATAATTTGAAGATTAGTTTCTTTCGCTTTTTGTCTTGAACTTAAGTGCTGAATTTAAAAAATGTATGTGCCGCCGTTTTCCCGTGATGGTGTTGAGCAGAGCCGTTCTATATGGCAACCCTGTTGTCATAAGAGCAATAGTGTTTTCTTAACATGGAATGAGATACAGTATGTCTAATAGAATATTTATGCTACAGTTCTAAACTGCATTTAGCATATCCTAATTGCAACAATGGAATTCTAGTGAGAGCTAAATTACTAGAGAGATATCAAATACAGTAGTGACAATACGTGACACTCAGCAAGATATCGAGGGACAGCTAATAGAGCTCTCTCTCTAGCGGATTGACCTGAGAACTACTGATTCTTTCATAAGAGCACGTGTATTTGTGAGTGAAGTTCTTGGTGTTATTTGTGCGTTTTCAGTGCCTCTTGCGACTTGTCTCCCATTTTAACAAGGCTAAATTCGGAAGTGTCTGGTATTGTCTCTACTGTATTTGGAGATATCAATCAATCATTACTGATCTGCATTTAGAGCAGTAGCCCAGGTGGCAGATTCCCTATCTGTTGTTTTCCTAGCCTTTTCTTGAATGATTGCAAAGAAATTGGAAATGTATCGAACATTTCTCGTGGTAAGTTATTCCAATCCCTAACTCCTCTTCCTACAAATTAATATTTGCCCCAATTTGTTCTTTTGAATTCCAACTTTATCTTCATATTGTGATCTTTCCTACTTTTAAAGACACCACTCAAACGTATTCGTCTACTAATGTCATTCCACGTCATCTCTCCACTGACAGCTCAGAACATGCCACTTAGTCGAGTAGCTCGTCTCCTTTATCCCAAGTCTCCCCAGCAAAACTTTGCAACATTTTTGTAACTCTACTCTTTTGTCAGAAATCACCCAGAACAAATAGAGCTGCTTTTCTTTGGATTTTTTTCCAGTTCTTGAATCAAGTAATCCTGGTTAGGGTCGCATACACTAGAACTATACTCTGTATGTATGTTGGTTATTCAGCCCGAAGGCTGGTTTGATCCTCTGCAGCTCCGCCAACAGCTGTCATAAATAGCCTAGGCGTTGATGATGATGATCTTTGTTGTTTTAAGGGGCCTAACATCGAGGTCATCGGCCCCTAATGGTACGAAATGAGACGAAATGCAATGACAAAATAAAAATACACACAAAATCCTCCACTGACCAGAATTCAAAACGTGAGGACGAAAAAATGAAGTTAAAACAATCAGTGGAGCCGACCCGCAATGCCTCAGTCTCAGAAACTGACGGAAAATAATAGTAATACTGAACAAGGGACTGCTTCTATAGCTCAATACTAAATCGATGATGCTTGCAAGCTAAAGGGGTTAAAATACAGGTCATCGCACTCTCATAATGGTACTTATCGCTTGGAAAGTAGAACCATGGTATTTGACATGGTGCGGTACTAATCAACAGTATCGTAGACTCGCGGTATTCCACACATTATGGCACTACTCACAGGTAATGAAATTCGCACAGGTAATACAGACCTATGGTGTTTCACACATAGCGGCGCCATTGACAGGCAACGCAAACCTATGGTTTTCATCACATACGTGTACTAACCACAGGGACTCGTACTATCCCGTGGTGTTCCTTATGTAGTGGGTACTAATCACAGGCAAGCCAGAACCCTGATGTCGCTCATATAGTGCTACTAATCACAGGTACCGTAAAAGCCTGACCGCACGGTGCTCCTGATTGCTACTAATCACAAACCTATTTGGTACCTAACATAGTGGTACTACGCGCAAGTTATAACGACCCATGGTGTTCCCCGCGTGATGGTACTGATCACAAGTAGTTTCATGGTTCTAATCCAATCATCCCTTGGTCGCCCCTTTTAGTCGCCTCTCACGACAGGCAGGGGATACCGTGGGTGTATTATTCGTCTGCCTCCCCCACCCACAGGGGGTGTGTGTTTGGTCCGCAAGAGGTATTTTATTTCCCTCAAGTCCGCCGGTAAGCCGGTTGGGACCCCCCTATCCGCCACCTGGGACGCGCCACGTGGGAGTATCACCTCTCCCCCTGCTACGCCAGCGTAGTAGGTTCGTGGAGCCTAGGCGTTACTGAAGAGGCATACTAGGGAAATGAGGAGTGAGGTAGTTTCCCGTTGCTTTCCTCACCGAGCCAGCCATTGCTATTACATATCAGTCTGCCAAGCCCACTGAAATGTATACACCAACCGACCCTATGAGCGATATTTTCAGACCATTCATAACAGGGACTGGCTGCATAAGGAATTGTATTAATAGCATCACTCATACCTCAGTCGCTTTCATATGTTCAAAGGCAAGGATGAGACTGAGACAGGTCAATGAAAGTAACAAATTTGATATAGCCCATACCAGAAAACATAGTGCACTGTATACACTACATCTCGCCAGCAAAGGCCCATGCGCAGAGATCTGCACCCTTTATTTACAATCCCATTTTCTTATATTAACACCTAGGTACTTACAATGATACCCGTAAGGAACATTCACACCATCAAAGCAGTAATTAAATCTGAGAGGTCTTCTCCTATTTGTGAAACTCACAACCTGACTTTTAACCCCGTTTATCATCATACCATTGCCTACTGTCCATCTCACATTATCGAAGTCATTTTACAGTTTCTCACAATCTTGAAACTTATTTATTACTCTATACGGAATAACATCATCCGCAAAAAGCCTTATCTCTAGTATGTAGCCTCGTCCGTAGTATGTTGGGTATTCAGCCCGAAGGCTAGTTTGATCCCCAGCTG
The DNA here is from genome assembly GCF_040414725.1 of Anabrus simplex. Lineage (NCBI taxonomy): Eukaryota > Metazoa > Arthropoda > Insecta > Orthoptera > Tettigoniidae > Anabrus > Anabrus simplex. Next base: position 303,789,848 of record NC_090270.1, read on the forward strand.
CTCAGAAAATATTTCTCAATAGTAAAATTAAGCACGCTAATTTCAAGAAAATAACAACACTACTCTGTACTGCATTCAGATGTATCCTAATTAGAAAAGGTTATTACTACGCCCAAAAGAAATGAAAATGCTGTTAAAAGTTGAAATTTGGAAAAACTACGCAAGGATTTCACAACAAAGCTAAACAGATGGTTGTAATAATTATTACTATTTTACCCTAATACCATGCTCTAATAGAAGTAAAAACTGTCGTGTAGTTAAATACTGAATTATCGAAAGGGTTACTGTACACAAGGATAACACACGATTATAGCAGGCAAGATACTATCTAATCAAATAACTACACTACAATTCTCAGCTGCGCTTAGGCGTATCCCAAGTATAATATGTTAACTGAAACAATAGGACCGGAGTTAACACCAAAGACTTGATACTGCGTCAGGTTATTATTCTTATTCTACAAACGCGCTAACAGATGAGAAATGTTTACCCTTTTAGAAAAATATTACGCAATGAAACAGTAACACGATAATTTTTAATAATATAACTAACTACTCTGCAATATTTCTAAATTGCGTTTATGCGTGTCCTAATTACAATTGGTTAATTTAAACAACAGAAATGTAGTTCAAACTAAATTGTTATTAGAAAGTATTTTAGTCTTATTCCTACAAGCTAACAGAAAGTAAGGCTGCTGAAAGATTGAGGATGCAAGTATAAATTACGCCATAGACTTGAATTACCTACGCAGTACTACACGTAAGTTATCGGAAAACAGGAATCAGCTGATTTTTGTTTTGTTTTCTTCACCATACCAAATACAGTAGAGACAATACGCAACACTTCCGAATTTAGCCTTGTTAAAATGGGAGACAAGTCACAAGTGGCGCTCCTAGTGGCTTGACCTGAAAATTCGCGCTAAATTCAAATATCAATGGAAATGTATATATGGAAATGGATAAATAAGTTACGTCTAGAAAGAGTTACTAAGGTATTAACTTCAAAGTTGCTAAAACAATTCTGGATACATGAATGAAGAATTATTTAACAGGTTATTATTTAAAGACTGAAATTAGACATATAATCAAAATGTGAAATGGACTGCTGGGAAAGGGCTTGATCTTTCATTTATGCATTACTTTTTTAGCTTTAGAATTCCTGCCTGAACCCTCACGGCTAGATTTTTCTTTTTTTCTAATTTAAAAGCATTGTATCATCATATTAAAACACTTGTCAAAAAAATTTCGGCACATTCCTTACACACATGATTCAATGAATTTACATTCAAGACCTGGACAAGTTTCCTTTTAACTTGAAGCCCACTAACAGAAAGAAAATCTATAAATTTAGCCTCAAGAAGATTCAAACTTTCCCTATTAGCAATATTTGCCATAATGTCATTACATTAGGGTAAAGCAAATTTGCATCATCATATTGTTTCAACAGAATATGTAGATTTGTTAAATCACCCATATTTTCTTCAGTGCTTGACAACGCATTTCGGTATTCCAAATGGGGTAACTTGGAACACAACCAGCCACACTCATATGCATATGTATTTTCCTGAATTAAATCAAACCCACAGATCACACCTACAACAACACACAGGTATTGAAGGTTAACTGCTGCACTGTACAATAAAATATGCATATTATATTTTAAGCCAGTTTAATATGGGTCGAGCTGGTCAGAAGATTATGAAGTACTATAAAAATCTCTTTGTCACTGTAAGAATATATATACAAACACAATATTACTTACATTTCCTTGTCATGAGGGAAAAGGAAGAAAGACCGCGCATTCTTCTCTACTTCATAGTTATTGCAGCCAAACACAGCACATACCTTTCCCCTCATGCTGAGAGGAGATATCAAGGAATGACACACGCTACTATTTAATTATGTCAACTCACTGAAAACGCTTAAATAACACCAAAACCTTCACACACAAATACACGTGCTGTTATGACAGAATCAGTAGTTCTCAGGTCAATCCGCTAGAGAGAGCTCTAATAGCTGTCCCTCGATATCTCGCTGAGTGTCGCGTTTATATCTCTACTGTATTTGGCCATACCATACCCTTGTTCTCGATCATGGCTAACAATGCAATATTTGACTACCAAGACTTTAATAAACGATACAACGTCCGTTAACTATTTCTCCAGAGAAATACTGTATATTGTCAGCTGAATTTTTTCTTTAAATAAAATTTACGTGGGTAATCGTGTTATTTAGGGGGGTACGTAGCTCGATTCGAATCCTGCTCGATTCTGGGTCGACATTTCCTTCTCAAGAATTACATGGCGTCAGAAAAGACATCGGGTCTTAAACCCCCAGCCAAAACCAAACTGTGCTTGGGTGGCTCCAGAGACCATAGAGATAACTAGTATAACTTTTCGTCGTGTTATTTAAAGAAATTATTGCTTTCATGATAGATGGAACCGGCGCTTGGAGATACTGTGTCTTTTTCTTTACAAATGTAAACGCTGCGAAAGTTACAACTCCTTATAATATCCTGTTTTTGTAAGCATTCTATAAACTAACGTACGGATATTTAAATAAAACAGCTAATATTATTTCTTCTAATCGAAAATCGAAACAGAGTGAAACTTATCTTACAACACGTAGGCCTAATCTGCCCAATGCCTACGGAACTAAATGAGGAGCTGACATGGGAAAGCACTTAAATCCAAAAGAGCAATTTTACAGGAGAAGCAAAAAACTGTTTCAAAGGTCTTGTTTGAATAATTTATTTGAAAAACTGTTTCAAATGTCTTGTTTGAATGATTTATTCATTATAACAGTAATACGAAAAGCATCGTAAATTTCAAAAATACGAAAAAGACTACGGATTGCATAAATAGTTTGAATTATAAGCAAATGTTGCGGTAAAATTCCTTGTACTCATCATCTAAGTAATCCACCATCGAAAGTAAATCCTTCTTCTTGGCCTCATTGATTATTGGAGTACTCTGGATTGGTGGAAGTTCTCGAAGATTAGCGACATCATTAAGGGAACAGTTTTTCTTCAAGATCCTGTATCGCTTCCTCTCCTCAATTGAGTTGAAAATTTTTCGAGTTAGGATGATAGGGAATCCAATTTTCGTAATTTTCACCCATCACAGTGTACTTATTTTCATCTTGGTTGTGTCCAGAAGTCGGTCACTTACCAAAGACAAGTCACGAAAATCTTCAAGAGCCATCTCAAAAACATTGCAAGGTTGGTCGAATTTGCAGTCCCGGACCATGTCTCCCACCTCGCTTGGAACCATTGCTCTGCAGATTCGTTACCGCTTTTCAATTATTACGAAGTCCTGGTCACAAGGCATGTAAGAATGACCAGAAACTAAAATTTTGAGTTCAATAGTTTCAAAATAGTCTTTCGCAATCAAATAAATTAGAGCCATCAAGACCATGCGAATTTTGTTCTGGCCTGCGCAGTTATCGCACCAGATAACTATGTGTCTCTTATGGATGAACTCTGGTTTCAGTACTTTCACGATGCATGATGCTACTTCATTTCCCCCCCTCCCAGCAATGCCTTCGTGCCACATGCACGTGTAACTGTTGCTTGTATCTCCAACATGAATACACAAGTTATAATTGGAAAGCTGTCTACAATAGAACATGCTTGAGTGAGTAAGTGAGGGTGTGAACATTACTTGCTGCATATCTATACTCACTGTGCAAGCAGCACTTGCAGGTGATCGGGACTGGGAGCAATCACTGTCCAGTAGCTGTTTTGCCTTCTCAGCGTTGCGCTAATGTACTTCACGCTTTGCTATTAAACCAAATTTTTCAGGCCATTCAGTAGATTTTATTTTATGCTTCAAAAGATCACATGTTGCACACGTGTCTGTGCGAGGACGATGAAATTTCAACTTCGGAAATTCTTTCTTGAAAACCCTGCTAAAAATCTGTAACTCATTTGACGTTAAGGATGCTTTATTTGATAAGCCCTATAGATCCTGTGGACATTAAGGTCCGGGCTCAAGTAAAGCTGAGACGATAGACGCCTAGAATAATGGGTCTCTTCCGATGAAAAAGACTGTATATGGGCTTTCATGAGATCCCTATATTCATCAGTATATTTGAATTTATGGGCATGTGAGCGTGGATTTTGCCCTCTTGTGTCCTTCCAGACTAACTGCCCTTCTTTTTTCTTAGTTATTAGACGACCCAGGCGATTGTCTGATATCCCCAAGATACCACATAATACCTTACCGCAAACTTTAACGTGGTCTGCACAGGTTGGTAATCTATAAACCACAGTTACTTGACGATCGCGAGTAGTTTGTGTGTCACCCACTTGTTCAGTTGTTGAAACCCTCTTTCTACTTCTCTGAGTGCGGATTAAACTCATCAGTCCCATGAGAAAGTTACAGCGCGCTGAGAAATCCTCTTTCCAGAAATCGTTATGCAATGTCTTAGCTCCTTGAAGCAGGTCCTCGTTCGTTCTACACTTGTTCTACACCTTTTGCAATTAGACTGGAAAGACGGAAAGCACTGCTATAGCCTATCACACCAGTTGAAAAGATAAAGCAAGTAAACATAACTTTCAAAGCTCATCGAGTACTTACCTTTTGAAACGGACGACGGAAGTCAAGGGGACGATTTGGTTGCATTTTAAGTTAGGTATTTATCACAAGAAACCCTCCAGTGTTATAATGCAAATTCGTCACCGTTAGCCAATAAACAACTCTGCCACTCCACACATTATCATGACACGAAGCGATGAGAACCACTCTCGCCTAACACAGACAAGACTCAACGGACATACGTGCTTCTCTATGCCAAAGCGTCTGAACTTATAACTGATGCCATCTAGCGACCTTCAGAGGAACTGACCTAAACGAGGGACGGACTTACGGGTTTCTCCACGCCATCAGCATTGCTTCTTACTTGCATATCCGCGAAAAAAGGGATTTTTGGACTTAAGTGCTTTCCCACGTCAGCCCCTCAAATGTAAAATCCAAATATCACTAATCTCAATTATAACAAATAAACATTAAGCACCAAAGTGTATAGAGCTAAATGGAGCACACACAGTCACACACACAATTGACTAAATTTTTATAAGTATTAACTACTTGTTTACTAACATAATACAAAGCTCCTGAAAAAGCCGACCAGTCGCTAGCGCCCAGCAATCTCCAAACAGACCTTTGGAAATGACCAAATTTCCGACTACGACACGTATAAACGAGACTAGCTGCCAGCGCCAACATATGTTGCAGCCTATGGCTATTATGAATAATGAAATACACAATATTACAATTCAAATATAACACAAAATAATGCACTATAAAATTAGACAATTTAACCTCGACAGAACAGAATTTCTTCCAGGATTCACAGCAGAGTGGTATCGTTCACAAAGATTTCTACAACGACCATATACACAGTCCGGAGCTGGTCCATGGAGTCGTTTTTTCGCATAGTTTATAATGAAAACCATGGACGGCGAATCTAGTAACTATGATTGATAGCAAACACTAGTAATCGAGTAGGTTTGTATTCCAGACAGGATGCCTCTCCATCTACGCGTTCGGAGGTGACTTTACAGTCCGATGCGGGAGTTACATAATTTGCCACAGTGATGACAGGTAGTCCCAGATGGAGCAGTCATGTTGTTTATATTTCTCCTCAGCATTTCTCTTTCTTTCCTAAGTTGCCTCTTATCATTCGCTGTACGTCGGCAGTTTTCTTCAAAGACAGTGTATAAACGAGTATAAACGGTCAAGGGCTAAGTTTTCCCCATTATCAACATCAATGTTACATCTCTTCAAGTTAGCCTTGATTACATCTTTAAATCGATTCCACTGACCGCCCACGTAACGTTTACCTACTGATAGCTCAGAGTAAAACAATTGTTTGGGAATGCGATTATTGGGCATGGAAACTACGTGCCCCAACCATCATAGCTGGCGTCATTTCATCAATTCTATACGGGTGGTATGTACCACTTCAAGAACACTGATGATATTTTTCCAGCTTCTTAGGGTGTCAACTGTAGCATGTCCAGGATTCAGATCGGTAGAGTAAGGTTGGAAGTACAACAGAATTGTGCTCAAGAATCTTTGTTGCGATATTGATATCATGATTGTCAAAAACTCGAGCTCTTAACTTAGCAAAGGATGCTCCTACACGGTTAATTCTGTGTTGGATTTCTGAATCTATAATTTCGCTCTATGAGAGGGTGCTGCCAAGGTATGGGAAGGTATGTACTATTTGAAGGATCACCCCATCAATTCTGACATTGATATCTCTTTGACCTTCCCCAGGGCTGGTTGGTACAGGATCTGTGTTTTGATGGTATTCAGTTTGAGTCCAATCTTGTTGCACGCAGCGGAAAAACCATTCAGGATTATCACAAGCTCGCCTTGTGTCTGACCTACGACAGCATATCATCAGCGTAATGAAACTCAACTAATGTTGCAGAGAATGTCCGAATTCCTGCCTTTAAATGGCTCAAATAAAAAAGTTTACCATCCATCCTGTAAGTCATATGTATTCCTGGAGGGAGATCATCTCTTTCAAGTTCCATGACAGCGGCAACATACGAAGAAAACAAAGTGGAGGCTATCGCACAGCCTTGCTTAGCACAGGTATTGATATGGAATGGCTCTCCAATAGAGCCGTTGCCAATGACAGCTGCCATCATATCAGTATAGATCAATTTCAAGATGGCAATAAATTTCTTCAGAAAACCATATAGAGCTAAAATTTTCCACAAAGATTCTCGGTTCACAGAGTCAGATGCCTTAGTAAGATCAATAAAGGCAATATAAAGAGGTCATTTTATTCTCTACATTTTTCTGAAGTTGACGAGCTGTGAATATCATATCTGTGCTTCCTATGGAAGGCCTAAAGCCACACTGACTCTCTGGAAGTAATTTCTCCACCAAGGGTACAATACGATTTGCTATGAATCGAACAATAAGGTTTCCCAGGCACGACAGTAAGGATATACCCCGTTAGTTATTGCAGTTTGTTCGATCCCCTGTCTTAAATATGGGAACTACCAGACTGTTTCTGAAATCAGGAGGTATTCCTTCAGTGCTCCAAATTTTGACAATCAGGTCATGTATGTGTCTTATGAGTTCCTCGCCTCCTTCTTTGAGAGCTTCCACTGGTATACCATCAGGACCAGAGGGTCTGTGATGCTTTTCTTCATTGACAGCATGCTTAACTTCATCTAGTGTTGGCGGGAGCCAAATTCTTCATTGATGGGAGCTTGTTTTAATATATCATACACCTGTTCATCAATAATCGATTCCTGGTTCAGAGTGGTCTTCAAAATGCTCTTTCGACCTATTCATGATGGAGTATTAATCTTTTTAAAATGTACTCTCATCGCTGGACCAAAGGGGATTCCTCCTAACCGTGGTGGGACCATTAACTGCTTTTTTCGCTTGGAAGAACTGTCGTGAATCTTTATCTGCTAGATATTGCAACTCTTTTGCCTTTGCTTTCCGCCATGCATTCTTGAGCTCACGGGTTTTTCTTTGCACATTTGCTTTGACAATACTTACGCCTTGCTTCTTTAGAGTGGGAGTTTATGTCCTTTCGCCATGCTTGCAAGGCTTTTCTCTTCTCTGAGATCAATGCTTCAATTTCTTCATCATTTTCATCAAAACAGTCCTGATGTTTTCTGGTCTTATATCCTACTGTTTCTTTGCAAGCATCTTGAATAGTGGTCTTCAGACTCTCCCAGTGTTGCCTTACATCAGGCTAATATTCCTTAGGCAAAGTCCGAAGAAGGAGCTCTCTTTTATTTTGAAGTAATTTCTGTATCGCCAAACTTCTCGGTTTCAAAAGCATGTCTGCAGCTCTTCTGTTGTTCCTCCTCTGGGTGAACAGTGACAAAAGCATCCCTGATCTAATAAGTCTGTGATCTGTCCAACAGTCATCAGCTCCCGTCATTGCTTTGGTGACGAGAATGTCGCGCATACCTTGCTTGCGGACGATTACATAGTCAATGAGGTGTCAGTGTTTCGATCTAGGATGCTGCCATGATGTTTTGAAGCAATCCCTTTGGCGAAGGATAGTGTTGATGATTATCAATCCATGTTCAGCACATTTTGAGAGGAGTCTAACACCATTGGAGTTTTCACTGCCAACTCCCTCCTTGCCAATGACACCATTCCATACTTTGTGGTCCTTACCCACTCTGGCAATAAAATCACCAAGCAAGATGATTTTGTCTAGGTGATTGACGTTTGATAGGATGCTATTCAGATCTGAATAGAATGTTTCTTTGATGTCATCATCGGAGTCTAATGTGGGGGCATATGCGCAAATTATTGCGGCATGCTGGTCGGCATTTAATCGAAGTCTTAATGTTATGATGCGGTCATTATGTCCAGTTGGAAGCTCCAGCAGGTCTGTGAGAAACTTATTCTTGATGGCAAAGCCTGCTCCATGTATTCGGTGTCCGTTGATAGGTTTGCCCTTCCAGAAGAAATTGTATCCAGCACCGTTTTCATTCAACTGACCTTCTTCAGTAAGGCGGGTCTCCTGGAGTGCTGCTATGTCTATATCATATCTTCGTAACTATCTACCCACAAGGGCTGTTCTCCTTTAGGATCTCTATTTTAAGGGCCATCATTAAGTGTTCTTACGTTCCATGTAGCAAAATATAATTTCTTTCTTGTTCCACACTATTGAGGGGATACCATTGAACGCGGCTATCCAATCGGTACTAGAAATGGCTGGCTATGTTTAGGGAAACTTTTCCATTCCCTTCCCCGTGTGAGGTGAGCAGAGTGGACCCTAAATAGGACTGCTCGATCGTAGATGCAGCAACCGAATTGCTCTGCAGCCACAACCCTAAGCAAGACGACGATCACACATCTACCGCCTACGTGCCAGGTTATCACTAGAGGCTTCCAGACATCACAATCCTGCCCCCGTCGCAACTTTCTGATCGCCGCAGGACTTTTGGAAGAGTCAAGACTGCTGTGCGTGAGGGTCTATTAGAGAGAGATTGTTGCTGCACTTCAACAATCGCACTGTACTTGATGACTAAGGAACTGTTTTCAATGGCAATCAGATGCAAGACGATTGAAGTGTTCCTATTCACTGCAGCCTTCGTCCGCCATTCCAGCCGAGGAGAGACTTCCTGTCCTTACGCCTGGTCCGCCGTTGAGGACTTTCTATGCCGTTGACCAAATACGGTTCATCCGCCTTTAGGGGAAGTTTTCTGCCCCAAGGGCAAGAGAGTGCCCTGAACTATGATGAATTTATGTGTCATTTCCTACACAAAGGCTTCGTCAAACCTACTAAGGGAGAGCTCATCCGCATGTAGCCGTTGGTTCTCCCCTAGTTTGCCAGGTTTGGTACTGACCATGTGACCCTCGGCCAGACACATACGGTAGCAGGGTGTTCCTGACATGACATACCTAGTAACTGTATATCTTAATTCGTACACTTTGCACATCCAATCTTTATAAGCCATTGCATCAGTGGCATAAACGTCTCTCCAGATGTATTTCTTTTTTAATTGTAATTATTGCAATAGTTGTTAGTATCCTGGCGTGGATTGCGGATATATTTGGACATGAATTTCCTCTATGTAGAATAGTTCCCTTGTCAATTCCTAAACCAGTCGTGAAATAGTGTACTTTGAAACACACAAAACCTTCTTCAACCTAGTCGCTTTATCTTCTTCTAAAAATGCTAAGTGCTTCTTCTTTAGATATGGCCAAACGATCTCCAAGCCCTTTGCTACAACGGGTGTTACCTTCATCTGAAACAATTTTGGAGCTGTCCTTAGGATGAATCTATTTGGGTGCCGGATGTCATTCCTTGTCTTGATCACCAGTACCGCATTTACTCGATTTCTAATGTGCCGTGTAAAATCATTGCCAGAATTCGGTAATATATCGCCCAGGTACTTGAAGATGTTTTCACTTTTTCAGGGTTCCGTTCCTTGGGCTGAAAATTATTGACCTTCCACCCTTCCAAACGACGTCATCGACACTGTCTTTTCTTCGTTTAGATGAAGCTCAGTGTTTTCCGCCCATGCCATCAACAGGTCGGATGCTGCTTGCTATGATCAAGGTGCCAACACCAAATCATCTACATAGATGTGCAAAATTATTTATTCTGGAAAATTTTCTGCAATATTCGCAGTCGCAATGATAAACAACAACGGGATCAGTGGATCATCCGATAAGACGTCAGTGGTTTGTTCTGTAGAGCCGTGTTATGCAACTGTTATTCCCTACCAATTGTCCTTATTTTTCAAACAGGACCTTCCTGTTAATTATGTTGAACGCCCTGGAAAAATCTATAAAAATGCGATGTAATTTTCCTCTTGAAACTGCTAGAGCAGACTCGATATCATTTTGAAGACATTGAATAGCGTGTGTTGTTGATCTTTCCTCTCCGAAATCCAAACTGTGCCTCCGGGAGTCTGGCAACGACATCTCTATTTAGACGCTTGCAGATGAGCTTGAAAATGGTGCACGCGAGAGCAACACGGTACCTCTATAGACATTTGGGTCTTCCGTATTTCCCTTTCCCTTATAGAACATTCCAACAGTAGACCTCCTCCAATAATCAGGAATCATTGCCTGTTGAATACAGCAATTTAACACATGGGTGACGGGCCCCGAGAAATCTCGTAGTACGCTCACCAGCGGTAGGTGACGGGCCCTGAGATCTCGGTTTTATTCACGACATTGTTATCGGTCTTCCTGTGACATCTCTTGACCATATCTTGAACTATTTCGGCCGTGCACATTGAGTAGAATAAATCGTAGATGTATATCTGCCACTTTTCTTTTATTCACGGCCTCTTTTATTCTTTCATTTAGTTTCGAAACGTCAACTTTCTTTCTGCCGGTTCAGTCAATGACAAGATGGAGCGTCCGCGGAATACGGTGTTAGCTCACGACGATATTTTAGAAGAATTATATGCCGATGATCCTTCAAATGGAAATAGTCTAATGAATTAGTGGAAACTGAATGTGATAGTTGAAGTGATATTCAAACCTGTACAGGCCGTAATTTACGTAGTGTACTTATTTATTCAAGTGATTCTGACGACGGCGATAACGATGTAAACATTAATGATGTGTTAGGAATTGACGCTGAAGATGGTTTTGTAAAAGCAGATCGACTACTACTAGGGTCATTGGAGAGTACCCATACCAACTTTAAAGATAAAATATTGACTGGTTTAATATTTATGTACATTTTTATAATCAAGTGCACCCAAGTATGCTTAGTAGAAAAATGTCCGGTCCACAGGGTATGTGACAAGCTCAAGCATCCGGTCAGCAATGTGTTAAGATTGAAGTAATGGGTTGTTTAAACAGGAGCAGTACACTTTTAAGGTGTGATATATTCACAAAGACGCACACTAATTTATTTACAACTCATTTTTACATTAAACGCACATCAATGAAACACCGTTTTGAACAACTGCCTATCGCGAAGCATAAAAAGGAGACTGCACCAGAGACATGTCAACTATCAACTCAACAAAGCCAATTCACATACTTCAAACATGACTTCTACACACGTCTCATCAAAACAAATCCTGTTAAACAATAACTCCTGTTCCACCATCAAGACTGCCTCCTTATATATTTTCCCGGGCAGGCTTCAAGAAGAATATGTCACAACATATCTCCTCGTGAATTCTAGAGTGTCCAATCGCATAGTTACAATGTAAGAAAGGTTCTTCATAGTTCTCGTCGTACATCCTGGATATTGCGGTGGATTATACATCATATATACAGGAAATAATAAATCATATACTATTAATTACGGATTCTTACATTAACTAAACTCATATTAATATATATGCAGCACATGTTTCATGACATAACCTCACAAATAATATGATCGTCCATACCTAAGTACGTAAATAATAGTAATACTAATACTAATAAATGGATGTAAACACTTCATAGCCATACCTCACAAGTAATAATAATAATAATAATAATAATAATAATAATAATAATAATAATAATAATAATAATAATAATAATAATAATAATAATAATAATAATTCGAACTCGATACTTGCATTATTCACCCATGGGTTACAAATATTGTTTTCAAGTTATATCAGTCTATTACACTTGCGTCAGGTGCTCATTGTAACTGCGGTTAGGGCCAGAAGCCGTATTGTCTTTAGAACTGTCAATTACTGCCGCCACTTCCTCAATTGTGAAAAATCCTGGATCGTCCATGATTCCCGAATTGCTTGCTTCGTTATGTAATGGGCCGCTATCTTCTTTTGTAGAGCGCTACTAAGATGATTCTCCTAAACTTTCATTGGAATGTTTCTAGGATTTTCCGGTTGCCTTAGATTTAGTACTCTGTATGGTCTCCTTTCGCCTCCTCAGTTAGACGTTTATCTTCCTGTTCCTGGTACACTTCCTTTATTTTTTATGATACCTCTGTACTCCTTCCTCATTTGGCACAAGCTTGTAAACACTCATCAGTTGGAAGGTTTAGTGCTAAGTGTAGAGCTTCTATTCCTGGAATATATGGTAAGTAAAATGGTGTCTACCAGCAGTGTTGCACCTCAAGGTGTTGAGGATTTTCAGAAATGTAATAGTTTAATGGAAAATAGTGAGTGTATAGAATTTAATGACGGGAAGAAGGTGTCAAATACCAGTGGAAGTGTGGATCAGAGTAACAGTAGTGACATAGCCCGAAGGGAAAATAATTCGCGAAGTGTTTGTGTATATGATGCACGCATCGTGCATGCCGGGGCAGGAAATTATGTTGACTGTGTTAATGTATTGTCCGAACTGGCCTCAAGGGATGAAATCATTTGAATGTTAAGGGAGAACATTGAAAATATAAAACGTAAGAGACTTAGGTTAAATGATGTGACTGAAGTGCAAACTGAGATATGGTCGCAGGTAATTACGAGGAGTTGTAACAGTAGGCCTAAAACTAATCATGATCGAGGCGCAGGTCTAGGCATTGAACTAAGGAAAAAGTTCCAGGTCCTTGAATCAATTACGTCTAGTGGAGAAGAATGTGTAAAGACTAATAACGTTCCAGGCATTGCAGGGAAGCCTGCACTGGGGTTGAGGAAGAAGAAATGTAAGGTAGTTGTGTACGGGCATAGTCATGGTTGGGATATTGCTGTCGAACTTGGAGGTATGCTACCGATGAATGCCGTTGTAGGTTTTGTCAAGCCAGATGCTCTGTTCGAAGATGTATTTAAGTCAGATAAGATAGAGATGAGAACACTTTGAGAATGACTACGTGATTATTATGGCAGGGATGAATGATATTGCTAGAAATGAAGCATCAAATGTTATTTCTGGTGTGAAGAAAACACTTTGTAAATGAAAGACCACCAATGTAATATTATGTAATATTCCACATCGACATGATTTAAATGAATGTTCTTGTCTAAATAAGTTAGTTAATGATACAAACAGGCGGCTACAGAAGATTGTCAAATGCTTTCAAAATACTGAAATAATTGATATGGGAAATATGGATCGAGGATATATCACTAATCATGGCATGCATTTTTACAGAAGAGGGGAAAAGCAGCTATGGAATATGATAAAAAAAGAGAAATCCAGGAACAATTATCATGATTAATGCCTTAATAATGCCATACCATTGCTGTTCGATCAAGATGAGAAAGATGCAGTACATTTGCAGGTAATGAAAGTAAGAATAGCTGAGGAAGTAGCTGAGGTAAATGCTACAACTAAAGAAGGATGCCCAGGAGAAGAAAATCAACTGAAAAGGATTAATGTGATTCTACCTCAATCATCAGGGACAGCAATACCAGAAAGCACTGAGTACACAGGGAAAACTCGTAAGAAAACCATTGAGCTCGTCAGTAGGAGTCACTTGGACGAACGAGGAGATGAATTACTTGAGAAGCTGAATGCTGGAGCAGCATCAGGACGAACTGCGGTAGGGTGGCTGAGATTATAGGCGGTAAACTGTAAATTTATTTAAGAACGTCAAGTAAGACAAGGTAACGACCAGTATTACTGGAGCAGGATTTTTAATGTAAAAGGTAACAATAGTAATAATTTAAAGGGACAGCTAAATTTGTTCCACCAGAATGTTAAATCTTTAAGAAATAAAATTCTGGGCATGGAAGTTCTGTTGACAGATAATCTACAAGTGTATGATGTTTTATGTTTAACTGATCATTGGTTGGTAGAAGATGAGATTTCAAACTTTGTATTAGAAGGTTATGCTCTTGCAAGTAAGGAAAATGAAATGTTGAGGTTTGTGTATACTGTATATGTAATTAATAATCTCAAATATAAGCAGTTGGAAAAATTTGAGTATCTGAATGTAGAGGAGCATTTCCAGTCTAGCGTTTTGAACTACTGGATTGTAAGTTAATACTTATATGCATTTATAGAAATCTTTCTACTAATGTTGAAAATTTTTATAACAATATTGAGAATATTTTAAATGACATACAGAATAAGAACAAGATTGTAACAATCATGGGCAACTTTAATGTAGATTTTTAGGGAATAATGCTGGGAAAGACAAGCAAAGACTAGAAATGCTGCTTTCCTTGTATGGTCTAAAGGCAGTTGTAAATCAACCAACTAAAATATCTGGGGATACCAAGTCAGAAGTAGATCAAGTTGAATGAGGAAAAGTGGAATTATGAAATAGAAATTTATGATACACGTTTTACAGACCATTTCGCTCAAATTGTGCATCTAAATTTTAGGGTAATAAGAAACCTTAATTTAAAAAATAACAATGTCATTTGCAGGTAAACTAGAATAAGTAATAAGGGAAATATTTCATATTTTGACCAGTTTTGGGCCAAGGAAATTAGGGAAAGTGTATATATAAATAACTCAACTAATGAGGCCTTCAGTGAGCTTTTAGGTTTGTTCAGTGGCGGCTCGTGAAAAAATCGTCCTACGTGCTACAAAAAACAAGCTAAATACGCTGTTTTAAATCTGCATATTGCCATGATGAACAACGCATACTTCAAACTTTTTAATAATAATAATAATAATAATAATAATAATAATAATAATAATAATAATAATAATAATAATAATACAACTTTTCTCACAATTTATAACTCAGAACAAACAAAAACAACATTAATTTGGAAGCAGATGAATACTTCGACAACTGTCTACGAGATAAATAATTCATTCGAGAAATATTGTTTTTGCTAACCTAATGGCGCAACTTACATCAGTGCAAATAGAATCGTGGGAATATAGATCCTCACTAAGAACACTAATTTAATTTCACTTTATATATACTGCAGTGGTCCGCCTCTATGGTGTAGTGGTTAGCGTGATTAGCTGCCACCCCCCCGGGTTCGATTCCCGGCTCTGCCACGAAATTTGAAAAGTGGTACCAGGGCTGGAACGGGGTCCACTCAGCCTCGGGAGATCAACTGAGTAGAGGTGGGTTCGATTCCCACCTCAGCCATCCTGGAAGTGGTTTTCCGTGGTTTCCCACTTCTCCTCCAGGCGAATGCCGGGATGGTACCTAACTTAAGGCCACGGCCGCTTCCTTCCCTCTTCCTTGCCTATCCCTTCCAATCTTCCCCTCCCTCCACAAGGCCCCTGTTCAGCATAGCAGGTGAGGCCGCCTGGGCGAGGTACTGGCCATACTCCCCAGTTGTATCCCCGACCAAGAGTCTGAAGCTCCAGGACACTGCCCTTGAGGCAGTAGAGGTGGGATCCCTCGCTCAGTCCGAGGGAAAAACCGAACCTGGAGGGTAAACAGATGATGATGATGATGATATACTGCAGTGGATAAATAATGATAAATTTCCGTATAAACTTTAGCGTCCGCCTCTGTGGTGTAGTGGTTAGCGTGATTAGCTGCCACCCCCGGAGGCCCGGGTTCGATTCCCGGCTCTGCCACGAAATTTGAAAAGTGGTACGAGGGCTGGAACGGGGTCCACTCAGCCTCGGGAGGTCAAGTGAGTAGAGGTGGGTTCGATTCCCACCTCAGCCATCCTGGAAGTGGTTTTCCGTGGTTTCCCACTTCTCCTCCAGGCGAATGCCGGGATGGTACCTAACTTAAGGCCACGGCCGCTTCCTTCCCTCTTCCTTGCCTATCCCTTCCAAACTTCCCATCCCTCCACAAGGCCCCTGTTCAGCATAGCAGGTGAGGCCGCCTGGGCGAGGTACTGGTCATACTCCCCAGTTGTATCCCCCGACCAAGAGTCTGAAGCTCCAGGACACTGCCCTTGAGGCGCTAGAGGTGGGATCCCTCGCTAAGTCCGAGGGAAAAACCGAACCTGGAGGGTAAACAGATGATGATGATGATAAACTTTAGCACTAATACAATGACAGAAAAAACACGCACCAGTAATATAACCGCGAGATTTAAAACCGCACAAAGCAACTGAAAGAGCTGCCAACTGATTCATTGAGACCTCCCCTATTACCAGAATAAATGTCCGGCTCCATGGCTAAATGGTTAGCGCGCTGGCCTTTGGTCACAGGGATCCCGGGTTCGATTCCCGGCAGGGTCTGGAATTTTAACAATCATCGGGTGTATGTGTTGTCTTCATCATCATTTCATCCTCATCACGACTCGCAGGTCGCGTACGGGAGTCAAATCAAAATACTTGCATCTGGCGAGTCGAACATGTCCTCGGATACTTCCGGCACTAAAAGCCATACGCTATTTCATTTCACCAGAGTAAATTACATTGTAATGCGGGATAACATTTAGGGTCAGTCAAATATTCTTTGACTCACCTACGAATTCCTTATTTTTGACACAAAAGGAAGATGGATATTTTAATAAGCATGTGTGAGAGAGATTGCCTCCACTTACGCTTTACTTTCGACCCCAGACGATGCTACTCTCTAGTGGCAGACTCGCTTACCACGTTCAACATCAAGGTAGCAGGAGACATCGAGTACTTCTACCCCCTTGCGGGAGAGGAAGTAACTATAGACGGGATCAGTGAAAGTTGATCCCGGTTTACGGTATACTCCGCCGGCTAGGGGGAGTGTTGCAAGCTTGGCTGCGCCTGCGTATTGCTTCCTTCAGGCTACAGGCAAGGGCTCACTTCACATGAGCACGAGCTTTGTTCCCCGGGAGAACGGCGCTAGGTGTTCGACAGATCTCGTCCTGATTTTCACAAAACACAAATTCATATCGTACTCAAAACAACGAAAAGGCACCAGGGTAATTGTACTGTACATAAATAATATTCCTTACAGTTCCAAGCTACGTGCTGGAGCCCGGTAGCACGTATTGACCGGCCGCCACTGGGTTTGTTCAGCTATTACCATGAAGTGGCAATACTAGTCAAAAGAGTAATCGTAAAGATTTATGGGAATGGGTGGTTTACAACAGGAATTAGAAATTCAAGTAAATTGGTTAAAAACCAAAACTGTAAAAGGGAGAAATACCTCATCTGAATTGAAGGATCATTGTAAGAAATATAAGAACATATATCAAGAAGTTTTGAAGGCTGCCAACAAATTGCATAATGAAAATGACCTAAAAATTCTAGAAACAGGTCTGAATGTATGTGGAACATTGTAAAGAGGGGGGAAGGTCCTCTAGTTCCAACAAAAAGGAATATTACTGCTACAAATGTGGGAAAGGAAATCAGTGACCCAGAAGAAGTTGCAGAATTCCTTAGTAACTATTTTCCAGAAGCAGTTTGCAGTTTAACGGGAAATTATCAAACATCAGTGATAAGAACAAACTTGAATACAGTTCATAGGAAAGTATCATCCGTGCTCATTACTCCTGCGACTGAGCAAGATATAGAGAAAATAAAGTAACCGGTAATAAGAAATTTTCTGGTTTAGGTGGTTATTCAGATAACCTTATTAAATGCTGTTACCATACATAATCAAACCTTTCTGTTATTTGTTAAATTTGTCACTAACCACTTGTAAATTACCAGACAATCTCAAGTTAACTGAAGTTGTTCCGATACATAAAAATGGTAGTGAAGAAGATGCTTGTAACTATAGACCTGACTGCCTCCCGTCTGTATTCTCCAAAATCGTGGAAGGAATTACGTTCGATAGACTACTATCATTCGTAGAGAAGCATAACATATTAGTTGGTTGCCAAAATGGATTTCGTAACAATAGATCTACTACCACAACATTCATTAACTTCATTGAACGGATATAAGACGCACTAGATGGGAGGGGTGCATGTTTAGCTATTTTCTTAGACTTAACAAAAGCTTTTGATATAATTGACCACATCTTGCTTTTAGAAAAGTTAAGCATGTACCGTATGGAGTTCGGGGAATGGCCTATAACTGGTTCAAATCTTTGGTAGGGTATAGAAAACACATTGTTGAAATATCATATACCGGTACTGATTTAAGCAAAAATGAAATTAAGAATGTATATTCCTGTGCCAGAAACATAGATCATGGTGTTCCAAAGGGGTCAGTTTTGGAATTATTATTAGTTTTACTATTTATGAATGGTATAGTCCAAATTGTCGGTAAGAATCAACGCGTGCAGTTAACTTTGTTTGCAGACGATATTCCTGTTTTTTGTAGCTGATGAAATTTCTGAAGGGTAAGAATTAAAGTCAGGCAATGTAATGAGTAATACCCTTAGCTGGCTTGAAAATAATAAATTAATCTTAAGTAAACAGAAAACTTCTGTGATTAGATTTTACAATAAGGTTAATCTAAATATAATTTTTCCCAATATCATTTTGAGAGACCCTAGTTGAGTACTCATCACCAACAAAGTTTCTTGGCTTGTGGATGAATGAATCATTAACCTGGGAAAAACCTTAGTAGAATTTATTTCATGATAATATCTTTGAAATGTAGTAGGCAGTCTGGCCTATGCTGACGACTTTGTCTTAATGGCAGATTGTGCCGAAAACCTGCAACTTGAAAATAGATGCAATGAGTATGGTATGAAAATTAGCCTCTCGAAGTCTAAATTGATGTCGATAAAGATGAGGAAGTTGCAGAACATTTGCAGGTAATGAAAGTAAGAAGAGTTGAGGAAGTAGTTGAGGTGAGTGCTACCACTAAAGAAGGATGCCTAGGAGAAGAAAATCAGCTGAAAGGGATTAATGTGCTTCTACCACAATCATCAGAGACAGCAACACCAGAAAGCACTGAGTACCCAGGGAAAACTTGTGAGGAAACCATTGAGATCGTCAGTAGCAGTCAGTTGGATGAACGAGGAGAGGAGTTACTGGAGAAGTTGGATGTTGGAGCACCATCAGGACGAACTGAAGGAGGGCAAGCTAAACAACCAGAAATAAGAACGTCAAGTAGGACAAGGAAACGACCAGTATTACTAGAGCAGGATTTTTTTACGGTAAAAGGTAGCAATAGTTATAATCTAAAGGGAGAGCTAAATTTGTTCCACCAGAATGTTCAATCTTTAAGAAATAAAATTCTAAGTATGGAGGTTCTGTTGGCAGATAACCTACAAGGGTATGATGTTTTATGCTTAACTGAACATTGGTTGATAGAGGATGAGATTTCAAATTTTGTATTAGAAGGTTATGCTCTTGCAAGTAAGTTTTGTAGAAAGAAAATGAAATGTGGAGGTTCATGTATATATGTGAATAATAATATCAAATGTAAGCAGTTGGATAAATTTGAATATCTGAATGTAGAGGAGCATTTCGAGGCTAGCTTTGTTGAACTAGTGGATTATAAGTTAATACTTATATGCATTTATAGAAATCCTTCTAGTAATGTTGAAACTTTTTATAATAATATTGAAATTATTTTAGATGACCTACAGAATCATAACAAAAATGTAATAATCATGGGTGACTTCAATGTAGATTTTTTAGGGAATAATGGTGGGCGATATAAGCAAAGGCTAGAAATGTTGTTTTCCTTGTACGGTCTAAAGGCAGTTGTAAATCAACCAACTAGAATATCTGGGGATACAAAGTCAGCAGTAGATCAAGTTGTATTGAATGAGGAAATGTGGAACTATGAAATAGAAGTTTATGATACAGGTTTTTCAGATCATTCTGCTCAAATTGTGCATCTAACTTTTAGGGTAACAGGAAACCATAATTTAAAAAATAACAATGTAATTTACAGGGAAACTAGAATGTGCAACACGGAAAATATTTCATATTTTAACCAGTTATTGGCCAAGGAAACTTGGGAGAGTGTATATAGAAATAACTCAACTAATGAGGCCTTCAGTGAGTTTTTGGGTTTGTTCGATTATTATTATCAAGTGGCAATACCAGTCAAAAGGGTAATTGTAAAGAATTATAGGAATGGGTGGATTACAACAGGAATTAGAAATTCAAGTAGACGATTAAGGTTTTTAAGCAAATGTGTGAAAGGGAGTAACACCTCATCTGAATTGAAGGATTATTATAAGAAATATAAGAACATATATCAAGAAGTTTTGAAGGCTGCCAAAAGATTGCATAATGAAAATGAGCTAAAACATTCTAAAAACAGGTCTAAATGTATGTGGAACATTATAAAAAGGGAGAAAGGTACTCTAGTTCCATTAAAAAATAATATTACTCTTACAGATGCAGGGAAAGAAATCAGTGATCCAGAAGAAGTTGCAGAAATATTTAGTAACTATTTTATAGAAGCAGTTCTGAGGTTAACAGAAAATTTTCAAACATCAGTGACAAGAACAAACTTGAATACAGTTCACAGGAATGTATCATCCATGTTTCTTACTCCTGTGACTGAGCAAGAGATAGATAAGGTAATAAAACAGATGGGTAAAAAGAAGTCTTCTGGATTAGATGGTTATTCAAACTACCTTATTAAATGCTGTTACCAATACATAATCAAGCCTCTCTGTTACTTGATAAATTTGTCACTAACCACTGGTAAATTTCCAGACAAATTCAAGGTAACCAAAGTTGTTCCGATACATAAAAAGGGTAGTGAAGAAGATGCTGGTAACTATAGGCCTGTCTGCCTCCCCTCTGTATTCTCCAAAATACTGGAAAGAATTATGTACGATAGACTGTTATCATTCTTAGAGAAGCATAATATATTAGCTGGTTGCCAGAATGGCTTTCGTAAAAATAGATCAACTACCACAGCATTCATTAACTTTATTGAACGGATATATGACACACTAGATGGGAAGGGTGCATGTTTAGGTATTTTCTTGGACTTAACAAAAGCTTTTGATATAATTGACCACAGCTTGCTTTTAGAAAAGTTCTACATGTATGGAGTTCGGGGAATGGCTTATGACTGGTTCAAATCATTTTTAGGGGATAGAAGACAGATTGTTGAAATATCATATACCGGTACTGATTTGAGCAAAAATGTAATTAAGAATGTGTATTCCTGTGCCAGAAACATAAATCATGGTGTTCCACAGGGGTCAGTTTTAGGACCATTATTATTTTTAGTATTTATTAATGATATCGTCCAAATTGTTGATGAAATTCAAGGAGTGCAATTAACTTTGTTTGCAGATGATATTACTGTTTTTGTAGCTGATGAAAGTTCTGAAGGGTTGGAATTGAAGGCAGGCAATATAGTGAGTAATATCCTGAGCTGGCTTGAAGATAATAAATTAATTTTAAGTAAACAGAAAACTTCTGTGATTAGATTTCACCATTAGATTAATTTCAATATGGAAGTTAGTCCAATATCATTTGGAGAGACCATAATTGAGTACTCATCATCAACAAAGTTTCTTGGCTTGTGGATGGATGAATCATTAACCTGGGATAAACATACAGAGTTTATAGGGAAAAAGCTTAGTAGAATTTATTTCATGATAATATCTTTGAAAAATAGTTTTAATTTAAAGGCTTGCCAAATTATGTATTTTGCATATGTCCATCCCATACTAACCTATGGAATCATTTACTGGGGGAATTCACGATATAGCGAAGTCATCTTTAAGTTACAAAAGAAAATAATTAGAGGAATGGCCGGTGTCGGCAGGAGGACAAGCTGCAAGAAATACTTTAAACTTTATTTTATTTTACCATTGCCTAGCCTTTATATCTTCCATACACTTGTATATATGAAGGAGAATGTAAACAGCTACACCATAAACTCTGATGTACATAGGTATAATACTAGAAATAAACACAGTCTGCACATAGAACCACACAAAACTAAGCTATATGAATCAAGTTTGAGTTATGCAGGAGTACATTTATTTAATAAATTACCAGACTACATTAAGCAGATAAAACCATGTTCAAAATTTAAGAAAGAATTATTCAAATTTGTTTCTAACCATTGTTTTTATTCTATTGAAGAATACTTAGCTCTTGAAAATTAACTTATGTATCACTTTTTCTTTTAATCTGTGCCTCTTTACCACATTGTATATTTCTCTTTATTTATCATGGCATGTATATTACTGTTTTATCCTTTGTTACTGTAAATATGATTATTGACGTGTCCCATATCACTGTATGATCAGTTGGACGAAATAAAATACAATACAATACAATACAATAGATAAGAAATTCAACGGAACTGAATGTCAGATTGGTGATACAAAGCTGGAACAGGTAAATAATTTTAGGTATTTAGTTTGTGTGTCCTCCCAGGATGGTAATATTGTAAGTGAGATAGAATCAAGGTGTAGTAAAGCTAATGTAGTGAGCTCGCAGTTGCGATCTACAGTATTCTGTAGTTGCGATCAACAGTATTCTGTAAGAAGAAAGTCAGCTCCCAGACGAAACTATCTTTACATCGGTCTGTTTTCAGACCAACTTTGCTTTACGGGAGCAAAAGCTGGGTGGACTCAGGATATCTTATTCATAAGTTAGAAGTGACAGACATGAAAGTAGCGAGAATGATTGCTGGTACAAACAGGTGGGAACAATGTCAGGGGGTGTTCGGAATGAACAGATAAAGGCTAAGTTAGGAATTAACTCAATGGATTAAGCTGTACGCATAAACCGACTTCGGTGGTGGGGTCATGTGAGACGAATGGAGGAGGATAGGTTACCTAGGAGAATAATGGACTCTGTTATGGTGGGTAAGAGGAATAGAGGGAGACTAAGACTACGATGGTTAGACTCAGTTTCTAACGATTTAAGTATAAGAGGTATAGAACATAATGAGGCACAGCACTAGTTGCAAACAGAGGATTGTGGCGACGTTTAGTAAATTCACAGAGGCTTGCAGACTGAACGCTGAAAGACATAACGGTCTATAATGATAATATATGTATGTGTGTATGTATGTATGTATGTATGTATGTATGCATGTATGTATGTATGTATGTATGTATGTATGTATGTATGTATGTATGTATGTATGTATGTATGTATGTATGTGTGTGTGTATCTTTGAAAACTAGTTTTAATTTAGAGGTTTGTCGTATAATGTATTTTGCGTGTGTCCATCCCATACTAACCTATGGAATCCTTTACTGGTGAAATTCACGATATAGAGAAGTCATGTTACAAAAAATGCCGTAATTAGAGAAATGGCCGGTGTCGGCAGGAGGACAAGCTGCAATAAATATTTTAAACTTTATTCTATTTTACCATTGCCTAGCCTTTATATCTTCCGAGCACTTGTATAAATGAGAGAGAATGTAATCAGTTTCATTATAAATTCAGATGTACATAGGTGTAATACTAGATATAGATACAGTCCGCACGTAAAGTCACACAAAACTAAGCTTAATGAATCAAGTTTGAGTTTTGCAGGAGTGAATTTTTTTAGTAAACTGTCAGACTTCATTAAACATATAAAACGATGTTCAAAATTTAAGAAAACATTCTTCAAATTTGTTTCTATTCTACTGAAGAATACTTGGCTCTTGAAAATTAACTTATGTATCATTTGTTTATCTGTGCCTCTTCACTAGATTGTATATATCTCTTTATTCCTCATGGCATGTATATCACTGTTTTATCCTTTGTTACCGTACTGTAAATATGGTTATTGACGTGTCCCATCTCACTGTATACTGTCGAGTTTTCCAAATAGCCAGCATCGACCAGTCCTGTTGGAAGCAGGTATGAAAATACCCTTGGTGACGTCAGTACCTGTACCCAGGTGGAATTTTAATTGTGCAAACTGGGATAAATTCTCTAAAGATCTTGATCAGAAGCTGTGTGATACAAATCTAGAACCAACTGCTAGTAACTATGATGATTTTGTCAGCTTAGTCGTTTCAGCTGCCAAATCGAACATTCCGAGAGGTTTCAAAAATATTATGTGCTTGGTTGGAATCAAGAAAGTGCGGCCCTGTATGAAGAATATCAAACAACAGGCAGCCAAGAAATAGGTTCATAGCTTCTACGGTCATTAGAAAGAATAGAAGAGAAAAGTGGAAAGGAACAGTGAAAGATATGGACTTTTGCAAAATCGAGCAGAAAAGCTTGGAGAGTCTTAAATCGACTTACTGGAAAACACTATTCTAAAAAGCAGTGCACTAACTTGAGCCCAGATGCCATTGCAAATAGAATGGTTGAAGTCACCCGAGCCAAGAGAGATAAATGCCATACGAAAACTGTGAAACGTAAGCTCACCGAGCTCAAACATGGAACAAAGAAGAATGAGGATCTGTCTAGACCATTCTCTATTCAGGAAGTTGAAGCTGCTATCAAAATGCTGAAAACCGGTAAGGCTGCTGGTCCTGATAATATCTTCAACGTATTCCATCGAAATATAGATCAACATAGCATAAAATGGATCACTTTTCTTTTTTACTTACATCCTTCAGACTAATAACCTGGCGAAGCAGTTCAAACAGTCAAAGGTGATCGCCTTTCTTAAACCTGGAAAGTCGGAGCAGAGATCTGAAAACTACCACCCAATAGCACTTTTCAGTTGCACTTATAAACTCTTGGAGCGAGTCCTCCTCACTACGATAGCACCACTCATTGACGCTGTAATTCCCCCAGAGCAAGCTGGTTTCAGAAAAAAATCGTAGCTGCACTGATCAAGATTTGTCTCTTACCACTCACATCGAGGCAGGCTTCCAAAAGAAGTTAAAATCAACAGCTGTCTTTATTGATCTGACAAGTGCATATGATACTGTCTGGCAACATGGACTAATTCTTAGCGTGTTGGAAGTAATTCCCTACTTGGAAATTGCAAACCTAATTTCCAGCATGCTCTGAGAGAGATAGTTTGTAATATACCTAGATGATTCTAAAAGTCGCAAAAGAAAATTAAATAACGGTCTGCCACAGCGATCAGTATTGGCCCCAATTCTCTTCAACCTATACATCCATGACTTACCACCAACCACAGCTACTAAGTTCATCTATGCAGACGACATTGCATGGGTAGCTCAAAGCAGAAATTTTGAGGATGGAGAAGGCATTCTTTCAGTCGACTTGGTCAAAATGTAAACTTTCTTCAAATCTTGGCGTTTGATCCCAAGTGCTTCAAAGACCGAGGTTTCATGTTTTCATCTCAGCAACCGACTCGCAAACTATGAGTCATCTGTCTTATTCCTGGGTGAAAAACTAAAGTACAATCCGTTCCCGAAATATCTAGGAGTCACACTGGACAGAACTCTGAGCTACAAAGAACATCTCACCAAGCTCTCTCACACAATCGCTACAAGGAATAACATCCTACACAAGCTTTGTAGCAGTTCCTGGGGAGCCTCGGCTGACTGCTTACGATTAACGAGTATCAGTCTTGTCTACTCTGCAGCGGAATACTGTGCCCCAGTACGGCTGGAAAGTGCACTTGTGCATAAAGTGGATACTAAGTTGAATGATCATAACTGGTACTGTAAAGTCAACACATCGCCACTGGTTACCCGTGCTTAGTCATATCCCACCACCCCACCTGAGGAGAAATGAAGCTCTGCTGAGAGAAGCAAAGAAGATCTGGTCATCTCCCTCATTAACAGTTCACCAGGAATTTTGTTACCTATCGCCACGACGACTTCGATCTAGAAGACCAGCAAGTATACTCGCTGGCCGAATCTTGAGGGATAATTTTAATCTAAACGAGAGCTGGAGGGATGAGTGGTCAATTTCAACATCTGGAACAAATGGTTATGACCTATATCCAACCCTGAAAATGAAGGGATTCGACCTCCAAAGAAAACGATGGTGTCGCCTCAACAGACTGAGAACTGGGCATGGACGCTGCAATTTCTTACGCCATAAGTGGGGTTGGATGGATTCTCCAATGTGTGAATGCAATGAAGAGGTGCAGACCATGGACAATGTTATCCTGCGCTGCCCTCTTCATGCCTACTCCGGAAGCCCCAGCGACCTGTTTCATCTTTCAGAAAGTGCTGTAGAGTGACTGAAACACTTGGACCTGGACTTATAAATTTGTAGTTATAATCACCATATGATTAAATTAAATTAAAAATCTCACTGTATGATCAGCTGGATGAAATAAAATACAAGAAAATACAATATCCATGACCATCGGTCACGACACACCGGTCTTCAGTGGAGATGCTGTCTGTGCAACAAGAAATGCGTAAAATCTGAAGGACTGTCCGAAAAAAAACTATCACACTCACCACGTACGGAAAAGGCCTCTAAATTCTGTAATCTATGAGGTGCAAAACATACGTAAAAACTATGTATACTATGATATATTGTGCACATTATGCTTTGTAATAATATAATCAGTAATAACAAATACACTATAGAGAATACGTGACACTTCGCGAGCTATCGCAAGACGCGGGACGATCATAAAATTGAGTGTAGTAGTAATATCGATCAACTTATGCAGTGTGAAATTTTGATTGGATTTGTGTTAAGATTTCCATGAAAATGTCATTTATCCGGTGACAGAAAGTTTTGGAATTACAATCATACAAGCACTGAACCATGTTTGGTAAAATTTGTGCTGTTTTTGACTGCAATAACTTTGAACTTGCTCAGCTATAGAAACCTTTCTTCCGTTTTCCTCGAGACAAAACATTGTAAGTAAATTTCAATATTGTAAAATATTAGTGTACACATCACATTAGGTTTAACATTTAGTTGTCAAGTAGGTACTTATAGATTACTTAAATGAAGAAAATTAAAACAAAATACATACATCAAAAATACTTATTTTTCTACCGTTTCCCATATCTGTGGGTCGTGGGTGCGAGCTGTGTCGAACATGTGGATTTGGCCCTATTTTACGGCCCGATGCCCATCCTCACGCAACCCTAGATGGAGGGATGTAATCACTAGATCTCGGATTTTAGGGAAAAGCCTATTTTGTTCTAGAAGACAGAACTTCAATTGAAGTCGTATTTATACGTTTCATGTATTTATAATGTTAGAAACGGTGGTTCTATAGTGCCTAAAAGTACCTGAATTGACATTAGGACCGATAATTGCCTATACTAATATAATTCCTTCTTTTATCACTAAATCCGTTACCATGCTTTTAATATATTAAGAGAAAATACAATATTTGCTGATTCGTTTTCAGTATTCTTAAACAAAATCTTATAATCGGAAAGCTGTAAGCCACACACCCCGAAAAGCCTTAAAAACCTCCTGCAGGGAACACTTCCGTAGTCTGTCACGAGGCTGAAGACAGCATCCACTGAAAAACTCCATCTCATTCTGTGTGAACATTTCGGTATTGTTCAGTCTGTGAATTATGCCGAAAGTGTCAATTCCCAAGTCGCCTTTAATTAAAAAGTTGCAAGAGTTTTTCCATTTCACATCGGATGATAAAATTATAATCTGTGACGTTTGCAGCAAACCGGTGAGGGAAGCTTGTTTTATATTCCCCACTAACGCGTTATTACCAATTTAGCAAAATAAACATGGTACCGGGTATTTTAATTGATGCCTATTAAAATACGTAAAATTGAAACTGCCTAAAAATATTTGATATCCTATTTAGACAGTTAAATTACATTTTTGCACCTAAAAATCCGAGGACTAGTAATCAGTATTGCATGTTTCTTTGATGGTTGGAAGTGTAGTGTGTTGCCTGAATATGAAGAGAAAGTGTTGGAACAAACACAACCACCCATTCCCAGAAACACAAGAGTTAATTAGACGCGATTAATATTTCCTATCCCGCTGGGAATCGATTCCGTGACTTTCTGAAGAGAAGGCTCCAACGCTGACCATTCAGCCAAGAATTCGGACAAATGAAATCATCATTGACTTTTATTATTTCTATCAGTATTAACATTCAACTTTCGTAGTAGAACAACGTAAACATAATTATTTAGCTTCATTATTTCTATTAATTTTAACATGCAGCTTGCGTAGGTTCAATCTTACCACCTGACGTTTAAGCTCAGGCCGTCAGGTGCGCCACTGTCAACATCTCTCGCAGTTCAGTATGGGAGAATGCGAGTGTCCCGTATTGTCTATAGTGTATTTGGTAATAATTAACCTCATTAGCATGACAGACAATAAATAAGGGGAAAATTTCGTTAAAAAGTGCATGCGGGAAATGTCTGTACACAACCATTAACAGGAATTTTACATTTTACGAAGTCGTTATTAAATAAAGAATTTATTACGGCTGAATGGCCATAGTGGTGTATATATATGACATATTCCGATTAGAAATTAATCTATATAATAATACAGCATATTTACATACATTCTATTCGGTACTACTGTATATTCGTTGAGGGACTTCGTTCTCCTCTGACATTTGTCAAAATGATAACGCTCACACTTGCTTTGACATAACGCGCACACGCATTCCTCTGTTGGTTCGTGATATCCTGGTCTTGTACATAGTTTGTTATGGAAGCCATGTATGGCTAATCTGTTAATGGCGCTTCTCATACTGTTGTCTGGCCCAGTCCAATTCTTATATATCATTGCATCCGAAGTATAGAAATCCGGGTCAATCTCATTCCGCTTACGTCTTCTGATTCTTAGGTGCTCCCGTTCTTGTTTCTCAGATGACAGCATCTTCCACCTTAGATGTTCTATTAGAAACGGTTCCCTCACCAGTTCGTAATCCATCCTTGAGGTGTCATTTTTGATACTCCCAGAATCCTTTTCAGGGATCTCGCTTTTACGTTTTCTATTGAGTTCAGATCTCTTACTGTTAATATTCCCCACATTGATTCTAGGCAGAACGTAACTATTGGTACGATCTTTGCATGGAATAGTCTGATGACTGTATTTATTGGCAGTTTGGTAGGTTCCTTTATGTCGAAGATTGCTCTCAATGTTGCACTTGTCCTTTCTATGATGTGAAGTGTGAATGATCTTGTTGTTGTTTGTAAAGTGAGTTCTAGATACCTGAACTGATTTACAATTTCAAGTGGTTTGCGTTCTATTTCCAAGTGAACTTCGTGCGCTAATCTACCACCTTTACGGAAAACCATTTGCACTGTTTAGTTTTCACTTATTTGTAATTCATTCTTCTCTGTCCATACTGAGATTTTATTGAGTGCTTCCTGTAGTTTTTCTTTGTTAGTTGAGCCTATGGCATACATGTATGTGTTTACTTCCTTTTCCCTTTTGCTTTCTATTAAGTATATCTGCAGTGAATATGTTAAATAGTTTGGGTGATCGCGTTGTTTGTTTAGATTCCTTTTCTAAACCCGCATTGTTCTTCCGGTGTATGTTGGATTGATAGCTGATATATTCTTTTGGTGAGAATTCTAGTTAGAGTTCTCATAGTAGCGGTTTCTATGGCTATTCCCCTGTAGTTGTTCGGGTTATTAATGCCCCGCTTTCCCTTATACAAAACCTTAAAGATTTATGTTTTCCAGTTCTTTGATATATGTCCCTCTTGTTGGCATTTGTTTAGGAGTTCTGACCAAATTTCCTTTAGGTCTTCATACGATTGCCATAAGTTGTTTATCTGCCGCTTTTTTAGACTTTATAGAGTATATGGCCTCCTTGATTTCTTCCTCCGTTATTTGTTCCATACTATACTCACTTGTGATAGTCCTCTTCTTTACAAGGGAGTGTGTTTCCAGTTAGTATTGTTTTAAAGTGTTCTTCCCACGTGCTCAGGTGGTGATTGGTGGTGATTATTGTTTTAAGAGGAAGTACAACTAGGCAACCATCATCTATATAACACTAATCAGAGGGAAAAAATGGAAGGGATCCGACACTTCGAAAAATGAAGATATCGGCCAAAGGAAGACAAGGGCCACGAAGGGCGTGAAAATGAAAGACTCCATAGCCCTCGCAAACCTAATAGCGTCGGGGTCGGAAAAGAACAAGAGTTGACCAAGGGAGGTCGGATAGGATAGATGAAAGTGAGCAGCCTGGCACAAGTAAGTGGAAGCAATGCCAGGACTCAGCTGAGGGCCCCGTGGTCGCCAACCCACGCTCCAAAGTTCAGAGCCCTTGGGGCCCCTTTTAGTTGCCTCTTACGACAGGCAGGGGATACCGTGGGTGTTATTCTACCGCCCCCACCCACAGGGGGATCCCACGTGCTCAGCTGTGTATGGTTTGATGACGATAATTCCCTCTGCTTGAGGGCTATGAGTATGTCTTCTTCAGCTTCTTTCACTAGCTGATTAGCTTGTTGTTCGTTGTAGGCTGCCTCCTTGTTATTCAGCAGTTGCTTGTATTTCTTTCTTGCTCTGTGGTAGAAACTGAGGACTTCCATCGACATCGTGTTTCTTGCATTATGCAATGCCTTGAGAGTGTTTCTTCTTTCCTCGTAGCATTTACTGTCAAACCAGGCTTTCGCTCTCCTATCTTTTTTATGTTCGATTTATTGATCTATTGTGTTTCTTATAGTCCACTCTAGGTCATGGATATTTCTGCTGGTCTCCTGTATAAAGTCGTTATAATAAAGTTTTGTTGCAGCCAATGGCCATATATAAATTGATTCTACTCTTTACTATATTCATGTAAGGTTTTTCTCTTTTGCTACACTTGTTGAAGTGATATCGTTCACATATTTTCCCACATAATTTGCACACGCATTCGTGATATATCTCTTTTACACATAGCTCATGATGAAATCCGTGTACAGCCAGCCTGTTGATAGCACTGCGCATGTTCTTATTTGGGCTCATCCAGTTTTTGCTTGTCATAGCATCCGTCACGTGAAACTCCGGCCAGATTTCTTCTCTTTTTCTTAACCTCAGATTTAGGTGAGCAATGGTTTGAGGTGTCGATGATACAGAAAGATATCATAAGATAACTCATAAGCTAGTCTAGATGGATATATCTTAGAAATACCTAATATTCTTTGCAGAAAGGTAGCTTTCACTTTTTCACGGGTAGTTAGGTCTGATGTTGATAATTTGTCCCATATTAAATCTATGCCATATGTCAGAATGGGTAGTATCTTTGCATGAAAAAGTTTCATTGGCGAGCCAATTGATATTTTGGTTGGGTCTTGTATATCATAAATGTTGGTGAGGAGGTATAATTTTCGACCCCATAACGGCTCGGGTACAATGCTCCCAACCAAATCCTGATAAGGACGACAACGTTTTGCCTACATCAAAGATTAAGCTACTATTATGGAATATTGAAGGACTGCTGAGCATGACAAACACACTAGAAGAGATGATACAGGAATTTGATGTAATAATCCTAGTGGAAACATTTTTAACGCATGCGTGGCAAACTAGTAAACATTATTCAACATTCGTCATGGCAGAAAAACCTCCAGTAGGGAGGCCCAAAAGAGGCATTGCATGTCTGTTCATTGATCAATTCTCACCATTTAGTGTACAATACAGATCTACGAACGTTTTAGTAGTTCGAACCAAGCCGTGTGTATGTGTCTGTGTATATTTCCAGCCAGATTTCTCATCAACTGAGATTATTGAGGTAGTAAAGCTTTAACTGTGACTACGAGGGATGATGCCATTATCCTTGCCGGAGACCTAAATTGTCGCATCGATACAGAACAACGAAAATCAACAGAAGTTTTGGACTTCTTAGAAGAGGAAAGTCTTCGGTTGGTGAATGCCTCTGAAATGAATACCTACATGTCTCATAATGGTGCTAGCACAATAGATCTGGTGTTTATAAACTCTAAGTTTGTGCCGATCAAGCAGGAGGTTATTCTCGAGGCGCAACGGAAACACCTACCAGTTGCAACTTCCTTACAGCTGGAGAATAGGCTTCGTACGCTTGATACAGTTGGAGACCGTACAAAAATAAGTAAAAAAAGTTATCCGTCTCTTATCTGTGGTGAAGATAATCAAACGATACTTAACCTATTACGAGAAGGTAATCTTAATGAGGCTGCATTATATCTAGAAGTGCTGCTCCAGAATGCTACTCTACCAACAATACCTGTGATCAGGAAATCTCAGCCCTGGTTCACCAAGGAATGCTATAAATGTCGTAGAGATGTTCTGGAAGCATTACATACAGCCCGAAGAGAGAAAACAAAAGAATTCCTTGAAATACACTGACAGCAAATGCAACACCAAGAAGGAGTGGTCAGAACTTTATGCCAATTGCAGGGTAGACTGACGTCACTGAGGTATGCTCATGATGTGAAATGCGCCGCTGTGCTGCGCACGTAGCGAACGATAAATGGGACACGGCGTTGGCGAATGGCCCACTTCGTACCGTGATTTCTCAGCCGACAGTCATTGTAGAACGTGTTGTCGTGTGCCACAGGACACGTGTATAGCTAAGAATGCCAGGCCGCCGTCAATGGAGGCATTTCCAGCAGACAGACGACTTTACGAGGGGTATGGTGATCGGGCTGAGAAGGGAAGGTTGGTCGCTTCGTCAAATCGCAGCCGATACCCATAGGGATGTGTCCACGGTGCAGCGCCTGTGGCGAAGATGGTTGGCGCAGGGACATGTGGCACGTGCGAGGGGTCCAGGCACAGCCCGAGTGACGTCAGCACGCGAGGATCGGCGCATCCGCCGCCAAGCGGTGGTAGCCCCGCACGCCACGTCAACCGCCATTCTTCAGCATGTGCAAGACACCCTGGCCGTTCCAATATCGACCAGAACAATTTCCCGTCGATTGGTTGAAGGAGGCCTGCACTCCCGGCGTCCGCTCAGAAGACTACCATTGACTCCACAGCATAGACGTGCACGCCTGGCATGGTGCCGGGCTAGAGCGACTTGGATGAGGGAATGGCGGAACTTCGTGTTCTCCGATGAGTCACGCTTCTGTTCTGTCAGTGATAGTCACCGCAGACGAGTGTGGCGTCGGCGTGGAGAAAGGTCAAATCCGGCAGTAACTGTGGAGCGCCCTACCGCTAGACAACGCGGCATCATGGTTTGGGGCGCTATTGCGTATGATTCCACGTCACCTCTAGTGCGTATTCAAGGCACGTTAAATGCCCACCGCTACGTGCAGCATGTGCTGCGGCCGGTGGCACTCCCGTACCTTCAGGGGCTGCCCAATGCTCTGTTTCAGCAGGATAATGCCCGCCCACACACTGCTCGCATCTCCCAACAGGCTCTACGAGGTGTACAGATGCTTCCGTGGCCAGCGTACTCTCCGGATCTCTCACCAATCGAACACGTGTGGGATCTCATTGGACGCCGTTTGCAAACTCTGCCCCAGCCTCGTACGGACGACCAACTGTGGCAAACGGTTGACAGAGAATGGAGAACCATCCCTCAGGACACCATCCGCACTCTTATTGACTCTGTACCTCGACGTGTTTCTGCGTGCATCGCCGCTCGCGGTGGTCCTACATCCTACTGAGTCTATGCCGTGCGCATTGTGTAACCTGCATATCGGTTTGAAATAAACATCAATTATTCGTCCGTGCCGTCTCTGATTTTTTCCCCAACTTTCATCCCTTTCGAACCACTCCTTCTTGGTGTTGCATTTGCTCGGTCAGTCAGTGTATATGCCAGTAAAAGGAGAGCATACAAGTTACTACTAAAAGAAGCCAAAAATCATTATAGAGAGGAAGAAGAAAAGAAACTTATAGAACGTGTCAGTCTAGATCCTTACCTGGCTCTGAAGCGTAGACAACCGAAGTTCTCCAGGAACTTACCAATGGAAGTTTGGGAAAAGCACTTGAGTGCAGTGCTTCAAGAGAGAGACACACGACCTACTAATTATTTCGTGCCAGTTTTTCAAATAATCCCTGAAATTGACGAATTTTCAATTAATGAGGTTGTATCAACTATTACAGCATCTAAAGATAACAAGGCATGTGGCCCAGATCACATTTTTAATGAACATCTTAATGCTGCTCTCCCAAAATTGGGTGAATCCATCACTCACCTAATGAATGAATGCTTGCGGCAAGGTAGGATACCAGACAACTGGAGAAAATCGACTATTAAAATGCTATATAAAGGCAAAGGTGATACCGCAGATCCCAACTCATATAGAGGAATAGCGCTAGAATGTACTCTACTAAAGACTTTAACTTCATTAGTAGGTAAACGTCTCATTAATCTGGTGGAAAATAACCTACCGGAGTCGCAATTCGGATTTAGAAAAGGAAAATCAACGACTTTAGCTATCCGCTGTCTCCAGAATGACATAGAGGAAGCCTTAAAGAAACCAGGGGGTAAATTGCATGTCATCTTTATAGATTATTCGAAAGCTTTTGACACCATAAGCAGAACCATACTGTTAGAAAAATTGGAGAGTATCATTGGTAGTACGAACTACCTTATACCGCTGATTAGGAACTTACTGCTCAACAATTCAATAGAAGTAGATAATGGCATTACCAAATCTATTATTTTGGAACAAACAACCGGGGTATTGCAGGGAGACCCGTTAAGTCCATTATTATTCATCATTGCGACAGCAGACATAGTAGATTTGGTAAACCAGGAAAGCGTCAAACTATTAATGTACGCTGATGATATGGTCTTAACATCAACGTCAGAGAAGGAACTCTAGGAATCATTCAACCAAACAGTAGGCTGGATAAATAAAAATGAGCTCAAACTGAATGTAGAAAAAACAGTTTCCATGACGTTTAGAAGAGGGGGGCCTCATGGAATCTTCTATTATGAAGACCAAGAACTTGAGTCCGTAAAGCATTTTAAATACTGGGGTGTAATTTTTCAAACCCAAGGTAATGTTTTCACCCTCCATCTCATGGACCGTCTAAATGCATCTATGAAAGCAATATCTGACATTAAGCATCTGAGAAACTTGTCTTTAGAAACGGCCATAAAACTCTTTCATCTAAAAATCAGCCCTATAGCAACACATGGCTTGGAAAACATTTGGGAACATTTGAGTATGAAACAGTTAGATAAAATCGAGAAGTTGAAGGCAATCTACTTGAAACGGGCTCTGTGCCTCTCGGAATATTCTCCTTCCCGGCTCGTGTATGAGCTATCCAGAGAGGGATTTTATGTGGAAGAGCTAAGGTTACTGTTGTTACTTCCAGCAACAACACCCTATATACATCTGCTTCGAGACCTACGATCGAAGAAGGCTGACATCTGGGAAGATTTCTACTCTACCGATGCCATGCTAAATCGCGAGTGGGTTCAATGTGGATATGAACTGCGACACCTGCTAACAAGGTTCTCCGTTCATGGGTTCCATTATAAACTGTGTAATATAAAGCGTTATCATGAACCAGGTTTGAACTGTGTATGTTTAAGATGTGGTGCACACTGTACTAGGTACCATGTTTTAAATTGTAAACAGCGACCAGAATCACTGGTGAAATTTTGCAACGAATATTAATGTTTTATATAGTAATTCTTTGCACATTGTGCGCGTTAAATAAATTATTAAATTCCTCTTATTGCTGCTGCTGCTGCTGCTGCTGCTCTTTCCCTCACATCTATTTTGAACGAAGATCCTGACGTTTGTAAAGTGATGCCGAGGTAACGAAACTTATTTACGGTAGTCAAGTCTAGCCCTGCATATGAAATTCTATCTGTCGTTGCTATTCTTCCTCCTTTTCTGAAAACCAACGTCTTGTCCTTGTTAACCTGGAAGTCGTTTGTTTCGGCCCATTCCTGTAATCTATCTACAGCGACCTGAAGGTCTTCTCTGTTTCTCGATCTTATTATCATGTCATCTGCGTAGGCATAAAGCACTGTCGATAGATTATCTGTTATTCTTGTGATGTCTGTTGTAGCTACGTTAAGTCGTTATTAATCATTGTAATCATAGAGGTCATATTCTCATTTTATTCCAAGAATTTCAAGAATAAGCGGGAGTTTGTAAAACTAGGTTACTCTCGTGAATAGGAAATGTCAGAGAATTTCTTATTTGTTTACAAACATGCTCATCTCATTCATGCAAAATGAAGAACCGAATTGCATCTAAGCCGTGGTTTTCTCCACGGTTGTTTTGTGACGAATTGGATTGCTGTCAGTATGGATAGTGGACTCATTAAATATGGGTAAAGTTCGGAGTTGAATATTATTGTCGTTCTGCTAGACCCAGACGTGTATTGTTTATAATCCTCATTATTGAATACGTTTTTGATGATTGTGCTGGCCATGACTTCTGAACACAAAATCAGGAGCATATTTCGTATTATGAAATATACGTGATAATAATACGACATACACCGTGGAACTTCATATATGATGCTTACTGGAAGATGACAGAGAAAGAAAACTGGGATGATCACATCTTATCTAACCTTACTGATGCTGATTTCGAACTACCTAATCTTGATTGGGTTGATGAAGATGAGGAAGACGGTGATGGCCTTAAAACTAAGGAAATAAAGGAAGTGGTGGTGGAAGAGAGTGGGAAAGATAAACTTGATGACACAATATTATCGACCCCATCAGCATCACATTCAACAAGAGAAGTACTAATATTGCTGGATAATGATAGAAAGAAAATTATCACTCTTCAAGAGGGTGAATTCTATCAGATTGAACAGAAGCTGTTAGAATCTCTCGAAGGTGACCCTATTTTCAAGAAATCTGTCCGTAAATCCCATATTGTGTTTCAGGAGTATAATACAAAATTTAATACTTGGGTTGATTTTGATAAATCTAAGGAAATATGTGATGGTGCACATCTTAAAGCAATTTTCATTCCTAAGCCTAAGGAGGAATCAAGTTCACATCATAAATCCAGGCATAAGGAAAAGAAACATAAAAGAAAGAGATCTTCAGATCGTGATTCCAGGTCAAGATCGAGCAGTAGGACACACAGATCATACAAACACCAAAAATCAGATCACGGTAGTGAAAATGATGATACTCAACTTGTATTGCACCCAAGCATTGATGCAAACATGGCAAAAACTGAAGACTTATGCTCTTCTAGTGAACCAAACATGACTGTGATTTGTAAGGAAGTAAATGATAGTACATTTTTGGAGACTTCACACACTGCAGATTCTAAACACACTCAAGCAGGGAATAGTGTGATCAACAAACATTCCTCAGATTGTTCATTGCCTACCAGTACTACCTCCAGAACGCATTCTGAACTTCCCAGATTTTCTGCTGCTGAAGGTAATTATTTAATTTGATAGTCATGTTAATTTTCTAAGAATTAAGACAGTCATAGTTCACTCATTTATGTTTGTTGTGGTCTGTTATTTTTAATTTAGCCTACATACTTGTGGTTGCAGACTTTCATTGATCTCTTTGCTGCAATTGAACTGATTCCGTGCCTCTTTCTTTGAAATCAAGCACCAAGACTAACTAATGTCTCTTAGGTATTCCTCTGCATCTCTTACCTTCCATGGCTAAATCCATTATTCTCCTAAGTTACATATCCTCTTCCATTTGCATTCCTTTCAGATTTTAGTACTGTGGTAAGAGTTATTTACTTTTTCAAATCCAAAAATAGGTGCATTATTCTATAGCCTAGTATACCTAATTTTGATTTAATACTTGTAAGGCATAAATCGAAGCATACTGTTTTCAAAAGTTAACATCAGGTTGGTACCGGTATCATTTTTCACTATGGATGAATTGTGAACAAAAACGCTTGTATGCCCTCAAAAAGATTTCAAAGACAACAAACTTATCGTGACCAAGGCAACACAGCAGTGATTTTAGACAAAAACGAATATATTAGTGAAACAAAAAACTTCTTTAAAGACAGCTCCTTTTCCATAATTAAAAAGAACCCCATTCAAAAAGTTTCAAGACTCCTCAAACAAACTCTGAAGAACACATCCTTTCTGTTTACTGAACAAGAGAAAGCTAAATTCATAAGTATGAAGGTCTCCCTACAGCTAAAGCTCTCCCTAAAATACACAAGGCCGGCGTTCCCATTCGGCCAATCATTAATTATAGACCGAGTCCATTATACAACACGTGCGTTGAATCTTAGCAGATAGTAGAAGCGGTTTGAGTAGGTTTCCTGAATCTGAGTTAAAGAATCTGAGTGTCTTGTAATAGTTAAATCTAGAAAGTTTATTTTTTGATCTATTTCTGTTTCTAGTATGAATTTGATATGAGAATCGATATTACTGAGCCTAATGAGGGTGGTTGAGGCGCTGATTGATTTTTCATCCATGATTGCGAAGAACTCATTAACGTACGCAGCCCAGAAGTGAATGTTGTCAAATTTATTGTCAATTTTATTGTGTTCAAGGAAATCTAGGTATATTTCTGCCAAAATATCCGAGGCCTGCGATCCCATTGCCAAACCATCTTGTTCAAGACCATAGCGAAGATAACAGTTGTCCACCTCTTGTTTGAGTTTTTCAGTTTCAGCTACTTGCTGCCAGATTGAAGGTGGAGCTATGCCACAAGTGTGGAATGGTTTTTTGACATTTTTTGTTGGTTTGAGGCAGCCAGAAATTGCATGGCACTTGTCGTTCAAAGCAATCTCTTGGAATGGACAGAGTTGACCCACACAGGACAAGCATACAAGTAGTACAACAGTGTCTCAGATCACGGAAGAGTTTCTCCCAGTGATTCCCTGGGATCTGTTATGAGTTCACCTGATTTACGGTACCCAAAACACTATTCATTTACTTTTTCCCATCCCTTTCTACAGTTCTTTATTACTGTCTAGAAAGGTTTCCTCGTTGCTTGACCTAGCCTTATCAATGCCAAATGGGAAGCCTTCAAGATCCGTCATTCAGTGTGAAGAAAGCTGTGTTTCAAGATCTGAAACAGAAATGTCAGACTCAAATAAGAGAAATGAAGAACAACTAATGGCAGGAGAAGGCTCTAGAACTGAAGTGGTCTACTTGTTCTGGTTTGGTGTTTGAGATGGTACTGTTAAATTCTCAAATGTTAGTCCCTGGTGCAGGCTGAGCAAGTACCTTGGTTGTTGTTTTTTTTTTTTTTTGGTGTTGATGGTGAGGCCAAAAAGGCCATATGCATCCTTGAAACTGTTGACTGACTGTTGTAGTTCCTCAGGTGTAAGAGCCAGTGATGTGGTATCATCAGCATACTGCATTTCAGCTACTCTAGTAACACCGGTATGTCTTCGCGAGTGAAGTCTGGGCAAGTTGAAGAGGCCACCATCAAAGCGGTACGTAATCTTTGCACCGGGGATGTCTGTAGTTTCATAAAGCATGGCCGCCAGATATAAGGCATTCAGAGTTGGAGCAAGTACGCAACCCTGCTTCAGTCCATGTGGGATTGAGTATGATTCGGAGAAGTTGTTTTGATGGAGAATCTGTCCAGTCATACCATCATGAAGTGCTTGCACCAGGCCCACAAAATGCTCAGGACAGCCAAAGCGTCTCAGAACTGCCCACATAGCGAGTCTTGGAACACTATCGAAGGCCTTTTCCAGATCATTAAACACAAAATAGAGAGGCTTCTGTATTATTATTCTCGTTGGCTGGTTTACCTCTAACTTGAATTATTACACTCCCCTATCTACAGAGCTATTTCCTGGCTGAAGCCCGGCAGGCGACAGAAGTTTCATATGTGTACTTAGTTTGATATATTGAACTCTGAGTGAAGATCTGCCCATATACATTTCTTTAAAATTCCATTTCTTGTCCTCATTTCATAATTGTAACATCAGGTCTGGCACTTCCCTTGCTATTTCCATCAACGACTCTTCTATGTACAATAGACCCTCGTAAGTTTCCGGGAGAAGCAATGAGAATGTTCCGCCTCTAGCCACGTCGCAAATATTCTGGTACACATCACCTGAGCTATAAAAAGAGAGGTTAGTCACGGACAGTCAGTCAATATTAGTGTTTGAATGCGTGGTAGAGTGAGTGTTGGATTCCATGGTGGGGTCGGTGTTGGATTCCGTGGTATAGCCAATGTTAGAGTAACTGTGGGACTCTGTTGGAGTCAGCATGAGACTCAGTGTGTTGGGGTTCAGTGGCTGGGCAGAGGACGACAAAGGTGTTGGCTGTTGCTAGTGTCCCACCGAGGTCTGAACGAGGAGTGTCCAGCGAGAAGCTGGGCTGAAGATGGCATACGGAATGGAAGACTGTGTACTATCCAAGAGTACTTCGTGTATGTGTACTTTTATGGACTGAGGACTGCCGTGAGCCAGCGAGGGAAGCAGCTATCGTTGATGTAATTGGAACTGCATTAATAATTGTTTTGTGAGTACTGTTCTGCTGTTTAGTACTGTCGAATTGTAGCTGTTTAGTTGTTTACTGTGTCTGACTGTGTGAATTACTGGACTATCTCTCAAGTCGAACCAAGAAATAGTAATTGCGTGTTGTGTAGCCAGTAGCACTGTATTCAAACCCAGCAGTTTGCCCGCAGCTGCTGTATGGGGTGACTCGACTTAGAGAAGTGAAAGTAAGGATTATTCCTGTCCCCAGGTAAAACCAATGGGCCGGACTGCCTACTGTGCCCAAAGAAGAGAGACTTGTAAATAAACAGCAGTTAGTAAGTGTAGCTGTTCATGATTTCCCAAATTGAGAGTATGAGAGTAAAGAGCCTTGTTTTCAGGGGTAAGCCTCCACCTTGAATTAGTTCCAGAGGGATGTTGTCTGGTCAAGGTGCTTTCCTAGGTTTCACCCTATCAAGTGCCTGAATTCCTGAAGTGAATTCCTGATAAGTTGGTGGCATCACCATCCATGTTTGAGGGGTGAGTTGCGGTACATTCCGTAGAAAGTCATAGTCAGCAGTGGAGCTTTGGTTTAAAAGAGTGGCGAAATGTTCCTTCCAACGCTCCAGGATGTCTCTACCATCGGTACGAGTGTTAGCACCATCAACTGTCTTCAGAGTTCCAACTGAAGAGCGAGATGGACCATAGATCTCTTTTATTCCTGCATAGAAGTTCCACAGGTCTCTGGCATCAGATAGTCTTTGGAGTTCTAGAGCCTTCTCATGCCACCAGTTATTCTTCATTTCTCTTATTTGAGTCTGACATTTCTGTTTCAATTCTTGAAACACAGCTTTCTTCACACTGGATGATGGATTTTGAAGAAGGGATAGGTAGGCTTCCCGTTTGGCATTGATAAGGCTCAGAATTTCTTCATTGTTGTCCACGAACCAGTCTTGCCTGTTTCGTTTTTCGTAGCCGATGATTTCCTCAGTGACTCAATGATGGCCCTTTGGAGTGTTGACCATTTTGCTCCACCTCATTTGTGCATACTGGATTGCTTTCCAATCTGTTCATGATCGCATTTTGGAAGTCTGATGATGTGGATTTTTCTGAGAGCTTGAAAGCGGCAAACTTACGTCGGGGCTTACTTGGGTGATGCATAGTTGGTTTCCGATGGAAGAATATTCTGAGTCGACAGATCAGAAGTTTGTGATCTGTCCAACAATGATCAATACTTCTTGCAATCTTAGTGATGAGAACATCTTTCTTGTCACACTGTCAGGTGATGACGTAGTCGAGGATGTGCCAGTGCTTAGATCGTGGGTGCATCCATGTGTTCTTGTAACAGTTAGGCAGGTGAAACTGAATGTTAGTGATGAACAGCTCATATTCTGCACACAGGCCGAGAAGTAGCAGACTATTGGTATTGCAGTTACCAATACCATGTTTGCCCATTACACTTTCCCACAACCAATTATCCCTTTCCACACTGTCATTGAAGTCCCAAGCAGTAGCAGTTTGTCTGATGGTGCTATCTTGGTGATGATGGAGTTCAGCTGGTGGTAGAAATGGTTCTTAGTTTCTTCACCGGCTTTCAGGGTGGGGGCATATGCAGAGATTAGTGTGATGGACCTATCTCTTTAGAGTGGTATACGGAGTGACATGAGCCTTTCACTGAATGCAGTGGGAGTGGGCTGATAATCATTTACCAGTTTTGTCTTAACTGTGAATCCAAATCCATGAATACGGTTCTCTTCATTCTCCTTCCCTTTCCAAAAGATAGTATAGCCCGATCCGGACTCAATGATCTTCCTTTCATCTGATAGTCTAGTTTTGCTCAGTGCAGCAACGACTATGTTAAGTCTAGCAAGCTGATGGGTGATGAGAGCTGTTCTTCTCTCCGGTCTGTCACTGTTGTCATTATCAAGCAGTGTTCTGACATTCCAGGATCCAGTTATAATTTTACATTCATGTGCCATATTTCAACCGTGTGTGGGGTCACCTGCTGGGTGCAGCTGTCCAGCCAGGCGAAAGGGTGACTTCTGATGTTTAGCCCACATTTTCAAGGGCCTTCTCCATTTGGGGTGCGCAGCAGTGGTCCTAAATAGGCCTGCCCACACACACGCAGGACCAGATGTTTGAGTAGCCACCGGGTCTCATGAAGACGACCATCAGACATCTGCCACCAATGTGCAGGTCCGGACTAGAGGCTCCCAGTTTACCCTAAACCTGCCTCCACCATCCTCTGTTGGATTTGATCGAAGTGAAGAAAGTAGCAGGAAAAGTGCCACTGGCGTAGATTTGTTTAAGGAGGATCACAACTTGCCAGGAAGTGACCCTCACACTATGGTCTCAAAGCTATATTCTGTGGCACATGTGAGATGAGACGTGCAGGGTTAGGCACCAAGATTGCAGTGGACTGCCCCAGACTCCAGTTATGGTGCTTTGTGGATAACAATCAGGAACTGGAAGGATATAGCAACAAAATCTTGAACGTCATCTATCAGATAGACATACATTACCGACTTTTTCAGTCCTATGTGTTTAAGGTATGCCTATTTATTATTGTATTGTATATACTATTGTATTTATATTAGTATTACAGTAAATATTATTGCTGCTCTGATAATCCGACTTGTCTTGTGTTCTGACCATGCCCTCAGTCCCAAAGGCTCTACTGTATGTTTACAAATTGAAGATCATTTTTATGAACTGTTGCAAAAGTGCTTTTCATATCAGAAGTTCTTATGGTAGATTGTTCGTTAGAAGTGGATTGTGTTTTTCTTTATCGTCGTATTTGAGTTTGAGATTAGTTTTAGTATCTTTGTTGTTAAATATTTCTCTGCTGCCCATTTAGTTTCATAAAATGATTTCAGAGGAATCAGGAGCTTTAAAAGCAGATTTTTGTGCAGCTGCTTATTGTCCATTCTTAAGATACCAAGATTTTGATATTGGTGTGGTGGCTTGCATGCTCATTGAGGTTTCCTTGAGCTGCCCAAGTGATTCCTGTGTAATTTTCTTCATTTCTTTCACTACCAACTTATAATTTATTTCTACGTACTGGGCTGAGTAGCTCGGTGAGTAGCGCCTTCACAGCCAGTCCATCTGGCATGACTTCATCCGCCTCCTTCGCTTATTTGCCATTGGGTCTTCAAGTGATGGATTCTAGTGTCATTTCCTCCACTGAGGGGACCATCACCCCACCTAAGGGGCTCATCCTCCCAGAGCCGTAGGTCCCTTTAGGGACTCAG
Organism: Anabrus simplex; assembly: GCF_040414725.1. Classification (NCBI taxonomy): domain Eukaryota; kingdom Metazoa; phylum Arthropoda; class Insecta; order Orthoptera; family Tettigoniidae; genus Anabrus; species Anabrus simplex. The sequence continues at coordinate 303,833,275 of NC_090270.1, forward strand.
GTTATTTACCACCGCCCAACACTTGGCATTAGCAGTTTTACAGCTGGGTGCCAGATCAGCCGACCCTCCTCCTTTCTCATTCTGGACTTGGGACCGAACAATGGCGGAGTTAAAGAGGACATACCACTGCAAATATGTTGCATCAATTTTGGGGAAGACGGAAGAAGGCAGCAACCTGTGTGAGGCAATGAAATATTTTAATATAAAGGATGCTGTGTAATATATACATTTGAAACTGCATTACTTGAACTTCATAATGTTGCTGATAGATGGGTTATAATAGCTATTGCATAGGAATCGCTTTGCCAACTAATAAAAATCGTACAAGCATTTTGATGTTTTGAAGCATATGTTGACGTATCATGTGCAGCCGATGGTATTTTCTGCCTTCCTCATTGATGGCAGTGACCCATAGACAACCTAGATGGCTACTTTAAAGGATATTAAACAGCTTGTAAGATACATACAAAAAATTGTGTACAGGTTGCACGAGAATAAAACAAATAAAGTGATTTCAATATGCCATGTTTGTCCTTTTACCTTACCAGGGATTCCTGCAACCCTACCCCTATGTGGTGTCACCTTTAAAAGTCCTTGTCATACATTTTCAAATTTTACTTAGGAAATTTCCTTTGTTGGAGCTTTTTCAAGAGAGAAAATGTAGTGTCATGACTTCTGAAACATCCCTCATATTTACACAGTTGCTGAGGCTTGGGAAAAATTAAAGGCATCCACAAATGAAAAATCATGGTGTAAACTCTAGCCGAGAATGACAGTTGAAATTGATCAAAATGAAGATGAATTTACACAGGCAATCGTCCAAGATTTGCAAATCAAGAAAGCTGATGTTCAAACCAACGATGTTGATGGTTACGTTGATGTTGACTACACAACAGAAGAAGGAATAGGCGATGGTCAGATCACTGCAGCTGTTATCCAGAGTGCAGATGATATTGATAAAGAAGACTTGATGAAAACTACAAATCTCCCTGTCAAGTATCCCATGCAAGCAGACTTTGATTTAATTCTTGTGTACATTGAATAGAATACTTGTTCCACACTTATGGTGCTTTGTGGATAAGGATCAGGAAATGGAAGGATATTGCAACAAAATCTTGAATGTCATCTATCAGACAAACACCATTACTGACTTTTTCATTCTTAAGTGTTTAAGGTATGCCTATTTATTATTGTATTGTATGTACTATTGTATGTACTTTTATTAGTATTACTGTAGATATTATTGCTGCTCTGATAATCCAACCTGTCTTGTGTTCTGACCATGCCCTCAGTACCAAAGGTTCTACTGTGTGTTTACAAATTGAAGATAATTTTTATGAACTGTTGCAAAAGTGCTTTTCAAATCAGAAGTTCTTGTGGTAGATTGTTCATTAGAAGTGGATTGGGTTTTTTTCTTTAGAGTTATATTTGAGTTTGAGATTACTGGTATCTTTTTTGTTAAATATTTCTCTGTTGCCCCTTTTAGTTTCGTAAAATGATTTAGAGGAATCACTCCCTTTAAAAGCAGATTTTTTGTGCAACTGTTTATTGTCCATTCTTAATATACTAAGACTTTGATATTGGTGTGGTGTCTTGCATTCTCATCAAGGTTTCCTTGAGCTGCCTAAGTGATTCCTGTGTAATTTTCTTCATTTCTTTCACTACAAATTTATAATTTATTTCTACTTACTGGGCTAAGTAGCTCAGATGTTAGACTGCTGGTTTTCTAAGCTCAAGTTGGTGAGTTCAATCCCTGTTTAGTTTGGTGGTTTTGAAGGTACTTAAATACGTCAGCCTCAGGTCAGTAGATTTACTGGTGAATAAATGAACTCCTGCAGGACAAAATTCCAGCACCCTGGCATCTCCAAAAATCATCCAAAACTTAAATAAATTCCTTATAATTTAATTTGTGTGCCCTGGTGCTCATGAATTCCAGCTTTCTAAATGGTTTTGGCCACTTGTAGTTCCTTTTAAAATCACCACCACCACCACCACCACCTAAAGACACTTATCGAAACCTTTACAGCATTTAGATATACTTCATTAATAAAGTATGTCTCATGCCAAGTTTTTACTGAAATTGACAAACCTCAAGTGTATTGTCCCTCTAGCATCAGTCATTAAGTCATTAAGTAGATATTAGTTTACAATACATTTTTCTTTGATGTCGTAGAATGGTTGAGCTGTAGACTTTACACTTCTCCTCTTGTACTTAAGGGGGCTGGTATTCATTCGTTTCCACCCATAAATAGGTAAGGGTTATTCTGCCCGAAGCAGGTCTGAAACTCCGCAGAGGTGTTCCTGAGCCAGAGTTTACGTGCGGTAGGGTGGCCAGTTCCTTTCCGCTCCTCCATTCCCTTACCCCCCACCAACAGCGCATGGCAACCCATCCAACTCCTGACCACTCCCAATGTTGCTTAACTTCGGAGATTTCACAGGATCCGGTGTTTCAACACGGCTACGGCCGTTGGCACCCATAAATAAACTCTTTCAAATCTCTGCAACAGATAGTGGAGACTTATGTGTTAAGAAAACCAAATAATATATTTTAAAGCATGTATTAGAAAAGACTGTTGTAGGATACCGGTGGACCCTTACAAAGTGATGTGCCATCATTGATTTTTAGCAGTCTCCTATTTTCCATCAGTTTCCCACAATCATAATTGATTTAGGCTACAACTTTACTAGAATACTGTAAATAAAAGATCTAGATTTCATAAGAAAAAAGGATAGATTATTTGAAATATGTATCCATTGCAGCTCAAATTAATAGCATTAGTAATAGGAAGGTAACAAACGAGGAAGGAACGTGTATGTAGACAGTTAAATGCAGGGACAGGTCTGAGTGCAAAGAGGAAAGACAAACATGAAAACAAGGACAAAAAGACAAATACCACGAATGGGGGAAAGAAAGGTATACATATAATCACATTGACTGGTCTGCGAGACGAAAAGGATGCAACATAACAGAGGGAGAGAACCACCATCTCCCTCTTTTCACAAACAACCACTCTCATTATCACTGCCGTTACTAATACATCCATTTCTTCTCAGCTGCTGAGAAGCTCATTTCTGCGTACCTGTAAGAATATATTCATAGATAATTGTTAAATAAATTTTAAAAAGACAGATCTGTGATAACTTAGCCTTTTCTGGTTACTAGCAGCGCAGTAGTTATCTTTGGAGTGTTTCAAAATCCGATTCATGCAGCATGGGTGATGTAGTCGTAAAGGTTTTGAACCATGGCATCATTGTGATAATATATTTGTACTGCAAAGGTTCTCATCCTGGGGGGTGCGCCCCCCCCCCCCCTGGGGAGGCATTGGAGAATTTCAAGGGAGGCGTGGTAAGCAATGATAAAGAAAAGAATTTACTACAAAAACTTTTCATCACTGCTAAATTGAAAAAGAAGTTGTTCCTAAAATTATTATACCTCAAATTATTATGCTTTATAGTAACGTTGGAATTTGTGTTTTTGAATTGTGTAATGAAATATGTAAAAAATTATAAAAATTGTTAGGTACACTTTTGTTGTAAAATGTCATGAAGTTACACACTTCTGGCCAGAGCTTACCGATCCCCTTTTAGAAGAGATCAAAAATGAAAGGTCGATTCCACTATATCGCCGAGCGTTAATAGAAACGGCTTTCGCAAGTATCAAACTCAAGATCAATGCGTAAGAGGCAGGATGCTCCAGTATACAAGTTCTAACTCACAAGGCAATAAACTCAGCAGAGCGGAGCGCAGAGGAAGGCATAATACACAAAGCCGTACTTCGGAACATTAAAAAAAAAACACACATTAATGGTGGGCCATGTTAAATCACAGGAAAGGAATACCAGAAAAGAGAACTCCCAAAGCACAGAATTCTTTTTCTTAAAGATAACATATATATTGAACAAAGTTTTCAAAAATACAAAATATAGATCCACCAAAAAGATATAAAACAGATCACGAGGGACTATTTCAATGGTCAATAATCTAGTTTAGATAGGCACACACAATTACAACGAAGGGTAAAATGACCCGTAAAAATCAACATTATCTTTGGTTACAACAAGGGATAAAAACCCCGAGAATTACAACTGTCTTTGAGGTACAACCAAGGGGTAAATGCCCCATGAATTACACATATCTTGACTCGTACAAATTCGAGTGAAAAGGTTAAACCTGAGCAAATCAATGTTCTTGTTTACATACAAGCTCCCATAGGAGGGCCATTTGATGAACCGGAATAAGATAGTTAAAAAACAATTGGCAGTAATTTTAATTGAAGAGAGGTTTACAATACAAAAAAAGGAGTACTTTGCAAGATACTACCACAATCCCCCAGATTCGTGTTTCAGCTTAGACCATATAGGAAAACATATGAACATCGAAGCTACCTAGTGTAGATAGATCATAAAAGGGTTAGCAGACCGCGATACACCATCTTAAATAACAAAGGTAAACAAAAGGACAAAATAATAAAGGAAGGGAAAGGCAAAAGGAGGGCAATGAGGCGAAGAAAGAAGAAAAATCAGGAGGGATAAGGAGACAGAGTACTGATCAGGCCGCGAAGCTCCCACATCACATGAATGGAAGGCAAAGTTCACACATCACACATCGCGAGTCCAGTCCACATTCTCGATTCACTTTTCTATCTCAAGTTCGGAGTTAGAATTTTACCAGAGTGACAATTTCGTAATGCCCTTAAAAAAAAGGACTAAAGTTCGGATTCCAATTAACAAGCCGAAGAAAAGGGCAAAATAGAATGAATGTTAATATGAGAAGAAATATGAAGTCTGCTCACCCAGTACATTGAACGGAGAAATTTTAAAACCAGTATGTACACGGGCCAGCCGCGCACACTTCCAGAGCTTCCACTACCTATCACAACATTTGATCCACACCTGAACATCGAACAAGCACATGCAGCCCGTATATATACGGAACCAAGGTCGCCGTAGAACATGCGAGAAGCGATGACGTCACAGGGCCTCGCGTGGAGCGATGAAACAGTCCAGACAGTCAAGTGGCAGGCGTGAAGGCAGACAGTTCGTGTCGCGAAACGATGCGTTGGGTTTGAGCATAGAAGAAAAATAAGGTAAGCGATTTGAACACGTTACAAAATACAATAAATTTTATCATGAAGTATAGTAAATTTTTTTACATAAACCTTTTTCTACATGTAATAAATCAACTGATAAATACGAATTTATGACAAATTTACAGGAAATAATTTTATTTTTTACTTTATTTTTCAGTTGTGTTGTGCAATTTCTATCAACATATCTATGTGAATGTGGGTTTTATACGCTGGCTTACATCAAATCAGAGGACGGAGCATGGCTAGTTGTTGAAAGTGATCTGTGTGTGCATATCACAGTTCGAACTAAACATTAAGAAACTTGTGAAAGAAAATTATTTGCTGGTTAATCACTGTAATCTAGTACGGTATCTAATTTATTGAATATCAATATCACAATATTCACAGCACCTTTTTTCAGCAGTGCCTTTCATTAGTCATTAATTCTGTTCTTACACCATCAAATCAAATGATGTAGTTTGAGATGTTAGTTGCAGGGAGTGTAGAATCCTCCATAATATATTCACGGTCATTTGTTTTATTTTCTTGTATTAAAATCATTATACAACTTTTTTGAGATGTTAACCCTAACAGAAAAGTAGAACTTTTGTAAATCAATAATTCATTAGAGAGGTGTGAAATAATTTACAGATGCAAAGAGGGCACAGCCCCACTAAAGTTTAGAACCACTGCTGTACTGCTTCCAAAATATTTATCTAAACACTGTTAAATAAGCCAGAAAGGAACAGGGTATTGTAGCAGAGACACATGGAAGAGCTATTTCATAGCATCTCCTCCTCCTCCTCCTCCTCCCCCTCTTTTGCATTTCACTATCTGAATGTCATCTTTGAAACAGTGAGAATATTAAAATGTTTATTTTCTTTATAATATTTAATTGAATAAAATCTTTACAAATATATAAATCTGAATGCTGGTCTATTTGTCTTCTTTCTTCCATCTAAAAACTGCCGTGACTGATCCATGTCAAATTTGTCAAGCTTATAGCTGATACCTTTGATCAACATATAGGCTGTTTACTATAATGCAGTCTCTTAAGGGGCCATGCAGCAGAAGAAAATGAGAAGCAAGTCAGAGGAAAGTGAAATGCTTAGTTTTATTAAAAAATAGAGCCTGCCAAGTGTATTAGAATTCAATTTCCTAGGAAAAAAAAAAGAATGTAGTACACATTTTCTTCCTAACTTGTAACAATTTTCTGGGGAAAAAAATACTTTCTTGTTAGTCTTACAGATAAACATACAGAATTTACCAATTACATTTCCTATACAAATGCTAACAATTCCATGAACCTACTACGCTGGTGTAGCAGGGGGAGAGGTGATACTCCCACGTGGCGGATAGGGGGGGTCCTAACCAGCTTGCCGTCAGACTTGAGAGAAATAAAATAGCTCTTGCAGACCAAATACACAACCCCCTGTGGGTGGGGGACGCAGATGAATTCACGCACGGTATCTCCTACCTGTCGTAAGAGGCGACTAAAAGGGGAGACCAAGGGATGATGATTTTAGAACCATGAGAGTACTTGTGTTTAGCGTCATTATGTCAGGAACATCGTGGCTCAACAATTATTTTGTGAAGAATTCCATGGATCTACGTTACCTAGGAGTAGTACCCTTATGTGAGGAACTCAATGGGTCTGGGCGTTGTCTATGGTTAGTACTACTATGTGTATTCCACCAAGGTGGGGGCAGGGGGCATTCGGTTGCACAGAATAATGTTCATGTGCCATAACGCTGCACTGGAATATGTCAGTTCCCCTGTGTTCAGAATGGGTCTCCGCTGCCATTTTCTGAGAAATGCCATGGGTCTGCGTTGCCTGTGATTAGTAACACTGTGAGAAACACCATGGGTTTGGCTGGCATCTGTGACTAGTACCACTATGTGAAGAACACCATGGGATTTGTTACCTGTGGGCGTTACCAAAATGTGTCATACACCATGGATTTACAGTGCCTATAATTAGTACCACTATGTGAGCAACACCACAGGAATACCAGCGTTCGTGCTTAGTCCCACTATGTGAGGAACACCGTGGGTCTGCGTTGCTTGTGAGTGGTGCCCTTATGTGTGAAACGCCCTGGGTTTGTGTTACCTGTGAGTGGTGCCATACCATGGGTTTACATTACCTGTGATTAGTACCACTATAGAAAGAACACCATGATACTGCTTTACCAGTGATTTTTACCATTATGAGGGGCCGGTGATCTGGATTTTGGACCTCTTTAGATATTAAGCAGCATCCCAGTTATTTAGACATTGTGAATTGGATTTGATGATTTTTTTTTTTTTTTTTCACTATCATTTTTTTCCATCATCATTCGTTCTGGATTCCAGTCAGTGGATACATTTTTAAATTTTCTTTTCATTGCACCTTGTACCATTAGGGGCTGATGACCTTGCTGTTAGGCCCCTTTAAACAACATCATCAATGCTAACAATTTGATGCACTGATGAATGTTATGAAAACCTCCTAGATTTTCTGAAATTAAAACTACACGATAAGGAATAAAATTGAATAATGATCAGTAATACAGTATATGCTGCAATAGGCTATTTTCAGTCAGTAGGATTGCTTTAGGGAGTGTTTTAGAAGTCTCATATAGTTGTTCAATGGCAAATTCAGTTTTCTTGTATGTTAGTAAGGAGGTGAGGCAAAGTAATATGCTACTGCAAGGTCCAGGCTTCCTTGAATTTTCTTGAGTCTGGTCGAGGGACTGTTGTGTCACTACCGCTCTAGGCTCATACTGACTAGCTTCAAATGCTATTCTCATGCAGTGCTGAAGCACTGCTGTTGCTCTCATAGGAAAGCAGGTGCAAGCTACCATCAGTCGAAATTTGTATCAAACTGGAAAAGATTATATGTGGGTAATCACTATAATCTAATATCTAATTTATTGAATATCAAACAATATCACAATATTCACAGCATCTTTCCTCAGCAGCCATCTGTTTTCCCCATATCCTTCGGCCCTGCCTTAATCCCCCTTCCCCTCTCTCCCCTTTCCTTTCCCCGCCCTCTCCCTTTCCATGTTTCCCTTTGAATCTCACGATCCAGTCTCAACTCCTCCCCATTAGTATGAGGCACACAACAGTAGGCCACACATCACCTGCCGCAATGAAAGGGAGGTCTCGTATAACCTGTACTGTCTGATTGGCACTCTCTCTCTCCTTTTAGTTCATTAATTTTTGTCTATCATTTATTTAGGTTAACTTCATGACGCCGCACTGAATTGCGAATTTCTACCAGCTGCAATCATATTTTCATGTGCTGTCCTTGACTCAACCATTGACAATTTCCAGCAGAGGAACTTTTCAGCATTTTTCAAGATATCTTATCAGGAAGCACTAATGAAACATTTTAATACGACACAACGCATCTAAGGATTTTAGAACTTTATTTTAATTTCATCATATATTTTACATGTTGTGCACATAGTTCATCCCAGATGCTTTTGATACCTTTTAACGTCATTTGTATGTGTTTGTACATTTGTTTTAGTCATTAGATGTGTATGTACAGTTTTGTATTTAGGCTGATAATAGCCATCCCCAAGGCTGAAACTAGTTCCTAGATTAAAAATGTAATGTAAACATTGCATAATATAGTATTGAAAAAGTGGACTATTACGACATAAGTTTAGTTATTATTGTGATCACAATTTAGTATGGATCAAAACCATGAAATTTATATCCTAGAATTCATTTGGGGTGTACTCTCCACCCCTGATTACTTCATGCTTGTTTGGGAACACCCTCTAAACTGAGCCATAATACACAAAAGAGAACAGCACACAACTCACAAACACATTCGTTTGATAGGGACAGACTAATAAGCTCGTCTTGTATACATTGCCATGAGAGAACAGTGAACTTAGTAGAGAGTTTTCTTGTCACCAGTAGGAGTAACATGGCATGTTTGGTTTTTAATTCAAATGCCTTCACTGTCATTTTAAGTGTGTAGTTTCCATTTCATTAAAGATTTAAATGTGTTCTCGTGTTTCATAACTCCATTGATAAACAATATCCATATATTCATTGCACTCACGACTGTGAATTGTTCTAGCACCGGATATTGCAAGAACCTCTGCTTCCTCAGAGTTGACGACACGTGAGAAGAAGCCTCATACCGACCTGTTGCCTCAGAGAATTGTACTAATCCTGTCCCGCTGTATGAGCCATAACAATTCAGATTCTGTTCAAAATTGTCTTTTGACTGGACCTAATGGTAAATATTATCTTACTTGCTTCCAGTCTAATGTAGTTAACCCAGATAAGTCTGCCGTTCATCCAGAAGGATGTGTGCCTTACTTGCATTCTTTACTTCCTGGTAATCCTACATATAGGTGTCATTTCATAAGTCATGGCAACTATGTTATAGTGTCCGATAATGCTACATCATGGGAAATCCGTGATATGCATTGGAAAAGCAAGGCAGTGTGTATCTCGGTGCTGGTATCAAATGGGGTAGGAGTGAAAGAGCTAACGACTGGGGTGGGGGGGCTGTCAAGAGATGTGCACATACAGTACAATGAACTGTTGTATTTTATTATGTACAAACTTGCATTACATACAGGTAACATCCTACAAGATATTCCCCCAAGGCATAACGCATTGTTGCCAGCAATGGTGATGGCGTTGAAATACCATCAGCAGTGTTGGTTCCATCAGTGTGTACCACCTGTCACCAGTAAATCATTATAATGCAAAGTGCATCCCTCATTTTCAAAATGTCAGACCTCTTTTTTTCCCCCTCTGATTAATGTTAATAGAGAATGGTTGCCCACTTGTACTTCTTCTTAAAACGATAATCACCACCACCTCTCTACGGTTTCTTGAGTTTTGAAACGAGATCAATGGCCTGAGATCTGCTGAGTAAGGAGGGTATTCTAAGAATTCCCAGCTCCACTGCTGTACAAGGTCCATGACGGAGGCCACAGTGTGGGCTTTAGCGTTACCATGGATCGTTGTCCAGCTGTGCTGGACATCTCTGCCAAAGTGTACAATGCAGATGTCCTTGCAGAAATATGCAGTAGTACTGGGAATTGATGGTGTAGCACTCAGGAATATCTTGACTGTCATACACCAAATGATTTTGTGGATGTTGGTTTGTGTCATCGTGGGGATGACCGTTAACTGCAATTTTCTCATATGACCTCTGTTCTATGAGGGTAGGCCAGAAACTAATGCACCACTTTTTTTTCTTCAACAATTATTTATTGAACACAATGAAACATACACAAGAAAGAATGATGTTTCTTCTACACTCCGTCTTTTTCCACGTAACCTCCTTCCCGTTCTATGGCCTTCCTCCAGTGAGATACAAGAGCGTGTATGCCCTGGCGGTACCACTCCTTGTTCTGTTCACAAAGCCATTTCTTCCCTGTGCGAATCACCTCTTCGTCATCCTCAAAATCTTTCCCACGAATGGCATTCTTCAATGGCCCAAACAAGTGAAAGTCTGAGGGAGCTAGTTCAGGGCTATGGGGTGGATGGAGTAACACTGTCCAACCCTGTTTTATGATGTGTTCCAACGTGAGGCTATGCATTATCATGTTTAAGGAAACAATCACCTGGGTTGTTATGGCGTCCAAGTCGCTGGAAGCACTTCTTGAGTTTGGTTAATGTGTTCACATATGCCTCAGAATTAATGGTGGTGCCTCTTGACATCACATCAATGACACTATCATAGTTCCAAAACACAGTGACCTTACCAGCAGGAGCAGTTCCTTTGTACTTTTCTTCTGTGAAGAGTCAGGATGGCGCCATTCCATCGATTGCCATTTTGTTTCGGGCACAAAATGGTGAACCCAGGTTTCATCACCTGTCACAATCTGGGAACAAGAAGGCTTCCCCCTCAGCTTTAAAACGTTGCAGCAACTCAGAAGAAATGTTTTTTTTTTCTGTGAGTTTTGTGGTTCTCTGTAAGACGGCGCAGAACCCATCATGAACACATTTTTGCATAATCAAGAGCACCGATCGAAATCGACTTTCAACCTATTAGGTCATGTTTCGTATGAGGTTGTGGTTTCGAATCCCACTGGTGTCCGATTGACCATTTTTGTTCTGTACTTAACATCTCTTCAACACGTACTAAATGTACGTAACACGACCTAATAGGTTGAAAGTCGATTTAGACTACAATGCGGTAGTGAAAATTCAATATTCAAGAGCACTGATGATTACACCTACACTTCCTTTGCTGATTGGCAGTTCTCACACCAACTGCCGAGTCTTTCTGCGTCGGTCCTCACGAATGAGTACATCAGCACACTGCATATTGTCAGGTGTGACAACCGCGGCAGCTGCAAATCTTAGAGCTCTGCTGAACCGCTTTCAGATGGCCTCGCCCTCTGTGCCCAGCGACTAACCGTTCTTCTGTCGACTGGTTATGCTCCATAAACTGCACGTAAACGTTTATGAATGTTTCCAACTGTTTCTTGCTCCGCAGTGAGAAATTCAATGACGACACGCTGCTTGTAACATACATCACTTACAGACACCATGTTGAACCATTGCTGCAAGTATGCTGCCTGTTGGAAGAAACGGAAACTTTGCGCGCTCACTCTGAAAACATAAAAGTTTTGCATTCGTACCATTGTTGGGGTCTGAGAAAAAAATTGTGGTGCATTATTTTCTGGGCCATCCTCGTACTTTACTTGCATCTCGGAGCATAGCTAGATGCATAATGAGTGTGTCGGGGACTAGCACTTAACCACTTGTGCCCACTGACGTGATCTGTTGATGGCCATTGGTAATATGTGCTGGGTTTCCAGCATAATACCACACTTACTGTGCTGCACATGTTTGAATAATATAACACCTTTGCCCTGATTTATGAAATGGCCTATGTATATTCTAGGGAGTATACTGCTTGTATTGGCAGAGAGCATTGCTGTTCGTTGCTTGGCAAGTAGTGTTTGCTAGTTAGGCTAGTTTACCTTCCAGTATTTCAATAGAAGCTGTTTGATAACAGATAAGTGAGCGATATATCGTTATTACAACTTGCAAAGGGCAGTTCTTTTGTGTCCTTAGATATTTAGTTGATGGCAAATTCATTTAGCCAGAATTTTTAATGATCAAAGATTAGTGACCCCAGTTATGAGTGTATCCCTTCAATTGAATATCAGGTGAATCTATAATATAATTGTATGCCTTTTCAAATGTTCATATATCCAAGATAACTCTTGATAGTTCCTAAAAAATGTGGGCTTCTAGTACAAGTCCAAATTACTCTGTTAATGAATTATAAATGTTACACACTCAAAAAAAAAAAAAGTACCTTAAATCATGCGACAAGATTTTACAGGACAAGGAAAAGGCATGATGTTGTATTGAAAAATATCTATTTTTTTTATTTCAGCACCATGCGTTAGGTGAACCTTAGACTACATTAAGGTAACATCAACAACACTGTCAGTGCATTTGCACATTAATGATGGAGCCTAAACAAGGGTTTCTAACCTGTTTTTGTTTGCTTGTTTATTATTAATTGATTACATTTATTTATTTATTTATTTATTTATTTATTTATTTATTTATTTATTTATCAGCATAGTGTAGTAGGAATGGCCTGTTTGTGCCTTTCATGTACTTATTGTATTCAAATAAGCAAGGATTTTTCTTTACAGTCACTCCTGGTTTAGTATTGGCCGTTCATCATTAGAAATGCAGAACTGTAGTGCCAGTGTATTTATAGTCAGCAGTCTGACTCGTTGGCTGAACGGTCAGCGTACTGGCCTTCGGTTCAGAGGGTCCCGGGTTCGATTCCCGGCCGGGTCGGGGATTTTAACCTTAATTGGTTAATTCCAATGGCACAGGGGCTGGGTGTATGTGTTGTCTTCATCATCATTTCATCCTCATCACGACGCGCAGGTCATCTACGAGTGTCAAATAGAAAGACCTGCACCTGGCGAGCCGAACCCGTCCTGGGATATCCCGGCACTAAAAGCCATACGACATTTCATTTCATCATTAGAAATGCCTAATTCACTGTCACTCGGTACATCTGATAACTGGTCTGCACATAATTAATCACAAATATCAGTATCCATCAGAAATTGCACCAAGTTGACATCTGCACTGATGCTCCAGGGCATAGCGCTACATTTCTGATATTATTTTCTTAACTACATAAAGGTTTAAAGGAAGAATGATACAACGATAGCTGCCTTACACTCTTACACACTTATAATCTTACCACCAATTTTTAGCAATGGTGCATAAAAACAAGAGTTTTCATAGCCCGCCACCTACTGTTGGCTGAGAAACTACAAGAATTCTCAGGACTCATCACCCTTGTGGCACATCAGATAATGAATCTGCGTATAAATCGTGAAGAAATATTTTGTCATCACACAAGGCACGTTGCCATGTGCGCGCCATCTGGTATATTGACTCTTGGCATGTAAGAACGTCCCTGTATACGTGTAGAGCGTGCAAGTGGACGAATTTATCGACACTAACATCTACGATCCCACTACTCCATAACATGCTTGCACATACTTTAAAGTTTATTCAGCAGGTAATACAGCAAGCTGCACATATTGCCCGTGTGTAAAAAGAAAAAAAATTTCCGGCCCCCATCAGTCTCTGTTTGCCACAGTAATACAGAGGTCTCCAGAGCCCATTATCAGTGTATTAAAAAGCTCCTTGAGACAGATAATGCATACTAACAAATTTGGTTAAAAAAAACTAACAATGTTAAACATGCAGCAAATGCTCAGTTTTCTAGCTAGAGACTTCTGGTTTTAAGGAAAACAGTTGTTATATTATGTATTATCAAAATATAAATAAAAATGGCACTTCCAAACTTAAGGTGTCATTTCCAGATAATAATATTTAAGAGGTCAAAAAAATTACAAAAATAAAATAAGAAAAGAGAAAACTATAGTAAGAGAGATTTTTAAAAAAAAGGAAGGATTCCAAAAAAGAATGAAAAGGAAACCTGGTCCAAAGTGGTCTGAGGAGAGAATAAAGGATAGTGCAGTGATGAAGGAATACTGGAAAGAATGGAAGAGGAAGCAGCAAGGAAGGATGAATTGAAATTGACATGTGGTCCCTAGTAATAATAATAATAATAATAATAATAATAATAATAATAATAATAATAATAATGGTGTGTGGCCTCCGGAAAGGCCTGGTGCTGGTCTTTTGAGTTGACCTAAGATGAATTCTAATGCTGAAGATGGTACAAACATCCACCCCCCGAGCCAGAGGAATTATCCAGTCAGAAATCAAACCCAGTACCTCTTGGACCAAAGGTGGCTGTCACAGATACAGAGTAAATTTTACAGGCTTGTAGGATTTTTACCTTCCAGTGTTTCAATAGAAGCTCAATTAGATTATGGTCTACAAGCAGGGAAAGAAAAATTTCTTCTATATTCATTGTGAAAGTGTAAGTTATGTTAATTTATGAACTGTCTTTCTGCAATATCTCTTCGGTTATAAGTAATAATGACACTGGTCAACACACATTTTGTTGATACAGATTTTGATTCCCATAGGGAGCATGAAATATTTGTCCTGATTCAGCATTCCAATAACAGAGCACTTACGTTAGAATTACACATTTTGTTGTTGATCACATTAACTTGTTTGTAATATCTGAAACCATCTCTTTTCAGTTTCGACTCAGTTAATTTATAACTGTTAGGCTCTTTGGTCTTCCAAAACTAACTTTACCGAAGTTATGGGAAAAAAAAAAAAAAAAAAATCACATTAACCCCTAAATCATGAGGCACAGTCTCTGTGACTGCTTCAATTTCTCAAATCAACATTCTGTAGTGGTTGATTGGCTGTTTGCCTTCTTTGCACCTCTCCTCTCTGCATTGTTGAGGTCAGTTGCAATCTACATTGAGCAGTGGGAGGTATTCAGCTTTGTGGCGGTCACACAGACCAGACCTTGTGGGTAGTGTAGTGTAGTGTCGTGGCAATGAGTGGCGTTCCCAAGGTTAGTGCTTGTGGCTAAGTACGAACAGTATACAGAAGGATGTTTAGAGAAGACCTCAGTGATGTGGGAGGGCCATATACAGATCCAAATTACACGTTGCTGAAAGTGATCATAATTCAATATCTGAACTGGCTACCAGCGCTTTGCCTGCAAGAATCCAGTGAGTCTTGAATGCACCAAGAAACTTTGCAAGAAGTGTGCTGTTGAAATTCTTGAGTGAAAAGCTGAAAGTGATAACACTGCAGATTTAAAATAAATTGTGATATTGATAAAGGTTAGTGTCAGCAGCCCTGAAGATGGTTTACTGTGGGTCCCATTTTCACACCAGACAAATGTCGGGGCTGTACCTTAATTAAGGCCATGGCCACTTCCTTCCCACTCCTAGGCCTCTGCTATCCCATCGTCACCATAGGATCTATCTGTGTCGGTGCGACGTAAAGCAAATTTTTAAAAAAAAAATTTAAAAAAGTTAGTGTAAATAATATTGTTTTTACTATTGTCTCTTTTCTAATATCTTGACTCTCAATTCATTTTCCCAACTGACATGTTTCTCGATTAGTTCATTTTTACTATAGGATATAAGTTATGAATGTTTGTAACATGTTACTTTGTTTTCGCTATTTAAAGGACAGTAATAGGGTGTAAAACATCCTCTAATCTGAATTTAGATCATTTTAAATTTTATTGTCAATATTTATAATTTTATGTGCCTAGAGTTATTTATAAACAGTTCATTTTGTGGAAACACAGACATCAAAAATGTCTGTATTTCTACAAAATGAGTGTTACTGTATTCTAAACTTGGAATTGAACTTAGTCATATTTGTTATGTATAGTTCCTTTGACTAATAAGGCCACGTAGTTAACATCCATGTAAATAGGCTCCCATCCAACTCGGAGTGCTGTCAGAGAAACCTAGGCAATAAGTAATCAACATTTTACTTGATCCTATGGAGATTCTTCCCCTCCCCTCCTCTCAATTCTGATGTCATCCAGAATTTTAGCATTTTATAAAACTACTCAGGTTGAAAATACAGAACACATGTTAGGACAACACTATGAACACTGCATAAACAGTGACACCATGTAAGATAAGAATAATAATCATAACTTAATGACATTACTTTTGACACAAAAATTTATTTGCATGTCTGAGAGGCCAGACCTCTTGATGTACGTGCCTTATGAGTTAAGGGTTAAAGTCATTTTAGGAACTTTGTCAACAGATTCCAAATATTGCATTGGTTTAACCAAATTGGCTCTAATTTTGAAGTATAACAAATACCTCCGTGAAAACCTTGGAAAAGCCAAAAAATATGATGTAAAAGCTATTAAAAAATCACATGCAACACGAAACAATGGTTATATAGATGAAATTCCTAAAGCCATTGTATTCAGTATATTTACAAAAATATCATAATTATTGCTTTAAAATTAATTTACCGTATATGATTTTCTTCTATATTGGCCATCAGGACAGTCATGTTGTCCAGTATTTCGGGAGATAGTAGGTTCGAACCCCACTGTCGGCAGCCCTGAAAATGGTTTTCCGTGGTTTCCCATTTTCACACCAGGCAAATGCTGGGGCTGTACCTTAATTAAGGCCATGGCCGCTTCCTTCCCACTCCTAGCCCTTTCCTGTCCCATCATCGCCGTAAGACCTATCTGTGGCAATGCGACGTAAAACAACTGGCAAAACAGAAAAGGTCATGTTGTAGGCTCCAGCAATAGTCTGCCATAATGTATCTATCCCATTTCCTTTGATACTTTTTCTTCATCACCTTTATGTCTTGAAGGAATATTTTCCCTTTGTCCTTCACTCAAATCACAAAGATTTTCTGGAAATCTATCCAAGTGGCTATGGAGATAGTGCAACTTTATGATCATATTAGCACCCACATTTTAAAATTCTTAGAGCATGTTTTGTACCAGTTCCTCATAATTGTGTACTTTGTGGTTACCCAAGAATTTCTAGATAACCATGACAAAGCTGCACCACACAGAAGCTTCAGTATTGGTGACACAGTTTGTGAAATTTGAATTGTTTATGACTTTGAGGGCCATCAAAAATACCTGCTTTTGATTTTTCTATACTCAGTCTGGGAAAGCAACTACAAATGTATTTGAAGCAAACACCATCTTTGTTCAGCATCAGAATATTTCAAGTTATATTTGAATCTCATGCTGGCTTTCTGTGCCCGGTGTAGTGTATCTTGAAGTTCTATTTATGAGTCACAATAGTCAAATATTGGAAGAACAGTGGTTTTGACTAGTTTCTTCTCAAGACTGAAAAGAAAAGTAAATTTGAAATTATTTAATGTTTGTAACCTTGCAAAAGCTTGTCTATATACAGATATTGTGTGGTCCAACCTAGAGCGGTGCTGGTCAGTGGTTATTCCCAGATATTTTATACTGTGGCTAAAAGGCAAAACTTGGTTTTGAAGTTGTACGTCAGGGAAAGACATGCGGTCATGGTTAGAAATGATTCTTGGTAAGGCAATTGCTATGGTCTAGGAGTTGTCCAGGTTTATAAGTCCATGCTGAGAAAACTAGTTGCGTACTGCTTCAAGATTTGTGTTTATTTTGCTTAATTGCCATCAAAACATCTACTGGTTTTGCATGGATGTAGGCCTATAATTGTACATCGTCAGCAGTGTATCAGTTGTTTAGCTAAATCATTGATAAATACTGAAAACAGCAAAGGAGCCAGGGTTGATCCTTGGGGGATACCTGCCTTTACATGCTGCCATGATGAAAAGGTACTGTGATTAAGGCCATGTAGTTAACATCCATGAAAATAGGCTCCCATCCAACTCGGAGTGCTGTCGGAGAAACCTAGGCAATAAAGTGTGGATAGGAACAACTCTCTTGGTCTGTGCAGTCAAATGTTTTGCAGAAGTCCAATAATTCAAATATTGTTGCTTCTCACTCGTGTCCTCTGTCACGCTTAGTAAAGCAATACATGTATTGTGATTGTGTCAAAAACGTGACTGGTGTGCATCTAGTAAGCTATTATTGTTGAGATAAGTTATGATTTAATTATGCTCAATGTGTTTAAGTCCTTTGGCTACTATTGACAGTATGTTAATGGGTCTGTAATTACTAGAAATTTAGTCTTTGGTAAAGGATGTACCAGAGCCATTTTCCAATAGTCTTTATGCCAAAAATTAATGTCATGTGAAAGTAAAACAGTATATGAAGAACACATCTGCTGGTCAAATTTGTCCTGTACATTTTGTGAAAAGTAACACCTTCAGGAGTATTG